>NC_049244.1:28022813-28325843 GCF_011100685.1 Canis lupus familiaris | reverse complement strand
AGAAAGGAGAACCTGTGAATTTCTAGCAGCCAACAGACACAGTAGCTGGAGGATGAGGGAACTTGCTCAGAAAGGGGGTCTTGGTGGGGACACCAATAGCATCCACTTACAGGAAGGTATTTCTATTCTTAGTCAAACCAGAGCATATGGATTCATTTTTCTTCCACTGATTCATATTTTATAGGAACTGACAATAAGTCAGACCGGGCATTGCTTCCTAAAGTGAAAAGCTCAGTGCCAGTGTTTTAAAAACTCCTAAGCACCATAGTTGGTCCATCTGTGGTCTGAAGGAATAACTAATTAGAAAGCTCCAAAACATGAGTAGACTTGTCCAATAATAATGCCTGTGATTCTGGAAACTATAACAGTGTCAGAAGAAAATAGTCCATTTCTCCTATTCCTTAGTCAAGGGGAAATACACTGTTCACTTCTGTAGTGACTAAGTAAGTAGCAATCTTAGATAATGTGGGCCAAGGGAGACAGGAACATTCTCCAGGAAAGCTTAGGAAGAAGAAACAGAGTGATATAAGAGAAAGGGTAGGATCTTGTATTCAGGGCTGTTTCACATACATAGTGTATGAAGAAAAAAAGTAGATGCCAGAATGTTCTGAGAGCTCATTTGCTCTCCCAAGTGCATATTGGTTGACAAATTCAGGGTTATTTAAGTGCTTGAAAACTTATGAGCCAGAATGGAGTTCTGAGGTTATAAAGTCAGTAAACACTCTTTTCCCACTCTTCCCCATGCTCAGTACCTTCTTTTCTAAGTTCATCAGATTTTTGTTCAAGCTTTTCAGTGTCATCATCCAATCCATCTGAAAATAAGAGAACCACCTAGGAAAGTATTTAAACAGAAAAATGAGTAAAAAGGATATCATCACAACCATAAACCAGCAGATAAAATAAAACTAGCTTACCTTTCCTCGAGCAGCTGATTTATTCTGAAATGCATCCCACAGAGAACTCAAGAGATTTGCATTGAGTAGAGATGGTCCTTTAACAGTTATATCCTTCAAGCTGTTCAGTATGTTTTCACTATAGATCTCAAACTTGGGGGAATATTTTTCCACAGCATTCGTCACTTGAAAAGCCACGCTAACTTGAGTCTCTGTGCCCACCTCACAGCTTACCCCATTGAGGGAGCTGATGGCACGTAAAAGGTCTTGAAGGTAGGTTTCTATCCAAGATTGACCTTCGAGCAAAGTTTGCCCATTCTCATGAGTTGACATGTCAAATCCCACCACAACATCGACAAAACAATCTAGGGTTCAAGGGAAAAGTATATCTTATTAAATCAATAAAGACCTTTATTTGGCTTGGATGCCATATTTGAATCAAGATATTTGAAATTCTTATTTCTATCCCAGTTAGAAAGTTGGAAAACAAGGAAGAACATGACTGAATAAAGGAAAAGGCTTAGTATCACTTTTATAACTTATAAAATTATAAGCATAGTTTTTAACTGGTATAAATCTAGATGATTTTGTAATGGAGTTCTGAAAGACTTTATTGTGGCCCCTGAAAAAGCCATGCAAAATTATTTAAATATCTAAAGTTATATGTGGAAATCTTAAGAGTCTGAAATAGGAAATTCATATCACGCTACCTACCTATTGAGGTCATGTGACAAATACTAAATTACAACTATAAGGAAAATATAAAAATGTTTAAATAGTCATATAGAAAAAATAAATCACAACGGACTTGTCTAAAGGAATGACTATGAGGATCTATCTCTCTAAAAACAACCTCTGATTCTTCTTGTTTTCTAATATCCACTCAGAAAAAAAAAAAAAAAAAGGAAAAAAGAAAAACTCCAAGAGATCCTTTGGGATCTTGCTTAGTTTATGTCTAAAATGGCATTGCCTTTAGAGCATTTAGGAAGCTGAAGCCATTGCCATATGGAGATTTAAGAAATACCTACAATGTTTTCGCATTTAGAGTGCTTTGCTTTTATCCTTATTAAGGCCAGGGACATGTAAACATTTTTTTTTGGGGGGGGGGCATGTAAACATTGGAGAAACTACAGGTGACTTGATAATTTAAGCTGAGTCTCCTAAAGGGGAGATAATCAGAGAAGGATTAAGTGATAGTTCATATGCACTCTTCTTTCCAGAACTTTTAGGTTGGCTAAAAACTTCAACTTTCCCAGCAAATTCAGTTGGATACAACTTCAGCAAATTTAATTAGCTTGCTTGGTGTAAAAAAACAAAAGTTGGGGGAGGTGGTGGCGGAATGTTTATTTTTAGTTTACTTTGTTCAGATAAGCAGTTTTTCAGATATCTATTGTGCAAATTCCCACCTATACTATCTCCAGATACACTGGATATGTCTGACACATAAATGTCATTGTACATCTGCAAGTCTTTGAAATCAAAATGTCACTTTCAAATTTTAAATTAAGGGCCATTAGCTTGATTCATTTTTCTCCCCCCCCCCCCCACCACTTTATCGTGATTCATGTTTAGTGAGAGGGAGAAAAAAAGTTGGGTGAAGGAAAATAAATCCTAATCTGTAACCAATTTTCACCATGACATTTGAGGTAAATCAATGTTATCAAAACATCTGAAAGAGGGGTTTTATTTAGTTTTTCTTTATTATTTTGCTGTAGGTAAAAAAATCTCAAAAAAATATATATCTCCTCTGATATTCGGATAATATAATAAAAAATATATATCTCCTCTGATATTCAGAAAGGGAAATGAGAAAGAAACTAGTCAGAAGGAAGCATCAGAATATGTCCTTTTTAAAATTCCTCTTGAATCAATATCCCTTCGTTTCTATCTTGAGATTAAAAGTGTCACTCTTGAATGTACATGGTTTTAACCTCTGAACAGAAAACCATTCAGTAACCAAACTTAGTCACAGCCTTCGAGGAAAACAGTCTCTTGTGAAAAACGAACATTGGCAGAAATGCCAAATATGTCATTGAGTGATCCTGGGGACTATCCCCTCAAGTTTTTGTCTAGATTACTAAAATACAAATTCTAGTCAATAATTCTTTGTGTTTATTTAACTGATTCAAATAGACAAATGATTCCATAATAATGTGATCAAATGAATAAATTTGAAGAACAAGTCCAGAGTTGGCAACTATGTGTCTAAATTCAATTAGAGAGATGAGGCCATATTAATCAAGTAGGCTCTCTTGGGGGGAAGAGTCTTACTAACTCTACAGAGACAGCTGCCCTCAAATCAGGAGGCTTTCAGAGCTAACCAGACGTAGGGATGGTATTGAATGTGAGCTGGGGAGAAGGCTAACACTGGATTTCCAAAGAGAAATAATGAAGGATTAACCTAGGATAGCAGGAGGTGTAATAAAAAAGTGGTGATAAATGCAGGACAAATTAAGAAGGGAGTCCACAGGACTGGCTGTAGAGGGTGATAACAAGGAGAAGCAAAACCGGTGTTTTGAGCTTATGACTTATCCTCACAAACCACAGTGTGGAAGTCTGGATGGAGAAGGTCTTTAAGTGGGAAAGCCCAACATTTAATTTTGGTCACGGACTGGCCAAGATGCTGCTGCCGCTAGATAACTTTTGGCAAGTCTCTTACCCTTTCTGGGTATCGATTTTCTTGTTTAGAAGAACAAGGCTATATTTTCCAAAATAAAAATAAGGACAGAGTGAATTGGACTAAACAGGTAGTCTTACAGTTTCCTGCCAGATCTAAAAGTGCATTTTAGTTAACTGACTTATAAAGTTCATAGAGTTGATGATGGCAGAGTCTTAGTATTAAGAAATACTGTCAAGAAGGTAGAATGTAATAGATTAGAAAACAATTCTTAAATACTTTAACAGGAAAGTTGGGCTATTGGCAGTTATTGGTTGGGATAAGAGAAATTTGCTTAGGGCCTTTGAAAGAAGGGGTATCCTAGATGAAAAAAAACAATGATTTAGAAAATATGTGGTGTAAGAGACCCAGTTTATGTATATCCCAGATTTGCTGCCTCCTCCCCACCCAGCTCTGGACTTGGACATTTACCCATTGGATAGCCTCAGCTGCCACCATCATCTGATCTCCCAAAAGTGTGCAGGGAAGCTTTGTCATGGCCTCCATCATCCTCAGGGCAGGAGGGCCATGATGACTCTGCTTCTCATGTCCAACCCAACTGAACTCACAGGAACTCTGGCTGCTTCTACCGCTTCTACCACTTCTAGCCCCTGTCTAGTTTTCCCCAAAGTGCTGATTAACACAACACAGTAGGGTAGGAGAACTAATTCTCTAGGAAGGTAAACTCTGATCAATGAGAGGCAGTAGTTGGGAGGAAACTGGCAGATGGATACATCTATGCGGCGGTTCCACACAGCTTCCTTGGTGATATTCTGAATGACTTATGCACAAATTATGCTCTCTCAAGAAGCTGTAGCAAGCCTAGTAACATGTCATCTTGTATTTATTTTTTCTCCTTTCCTGTATCACTTCCCTTACACTCACTCTTTCTTCCCTGGGATTATACTCCCAAAGTATTAGCACCTAAATCATTAGCATATAAGCTTTGTTTTGAGTTCCATTTTCTAGAGAACCCAATTAAGACAGAAACATAAGGAGATCCTTATAAAGGAAAGTTGGAAACGACCATCTATTTTTGCCTTTTGTTCCCTTACATTCCTTGAATCAAATCCTGAATAAAATCCTCCCCTGGACTAGCCTCTCACTTAACTCTCCTCTTTGATACATCTACCCATGATGATGCAAATGATAAGAGGTACTACTGATTCTTTTGCTACCTAATCATGGCTCCATTAAAAAGGCAGCATTACCATGTCCTGAACACTGCCCACTATCTCCTCTAGATGGTCAGAATAGCCAGGCTCAAAGAAAAATCAGGAAAATAAACATGAATGAAGGTAAAAAAAAGACTTGGACGTTTAGTTGCTTAAGAGAATTTGTTATATGTGAAAATATTAAATTTGAATATAGCCCTCCCTGAACTGTGGCATAAATATTAATGTTCCTAAACCAGGGAGCTCTTGGTAACTTATTCTTCTGTGAACTAACCCCATGACTCCATGTATTTCTGTATTTATAAGATCATTACAAGAAATCCTCTGCAACACTCCATGGTAGTTACTAATAGTCTCTACATACTGATCATGCACTTCCCATTCATTATTTCACTTGTCCTTACAAAAGTGTTAAGTGGAAGTTCTTCTAATCTTCATTTTGCAGAAGAGGAAACTGTGACTTAGAACAACTTGTCAAGGTCTCACAGTTATTATTGTGGATCCCACACTTGGGATAGCAGATCCAGGCTTGTCTGGAGTTCATATGCTGAACGACCTCAATCTTATTTTACCACTGCCTGGGTGGCTAGTGTTGATCATGCAGGTTACAAGTTTTTCTACTAGATCTTGATGTTAGAAGCCATAGCTACTCTTAGCAGCAAGTGGTTGTGGGAACAATTTCAAAATACAAAATTATGATGCCTTAACTTCAGCTATTAATTGGTAAAGCACAACACTTAGGCACTAGTCCTTTATGATATCAGCATCAGATAGCCTAGACAACAACTCTATCGAGAAAGTAAGCAGTTTAATTAAATAACAAAAAAATGGGTTGGAGTCAGACAGACCCAGGTTTCAAAATTTGTTATCTGTTTCTTTCTGTAGGATCTGGGCCATGTTACCAATATTCCTTTGAAACCTAGTTTCCTCATTATAAATTGGAATAAAAATGAAAATCATATAGGGTTTTAAGAGAAATTAATCAAATAATGAATTTAAAATGCTTAGAGCACCATGCTTGACCCTTCACAGATGCTCAAGAAACACTGATTCTTAGTCACTTCCCTCATTTCTCTATGCAGCTGACCATCTTTTCACACACACTGAATCATAGTATACGATCAGGGAAACAGATGATTTAACTTCACAAATGAGAGAAGAAAGGGTAGTCACTTGTCCAGAGTTATACCTATTTTATTTTTTATACCATTTTAATAAGAAGCAAAGCTAGATGTATAAGCTCCAAGTCTGATTTGCTCTGAATCATACCAAACTATTATTGGATTTCCTGGACTTGGGAGTTTATAGTTTAAGAACTGATATTTTCCTATAGGAGGACTGAAGAATCGACCTCTACCTCTGAAACCAACAATACATTATATGTTAGTTAATTGAATTTAAATTAAAAAAAATTCGCTAACATGAAAAAGTACATACACGGGAAGAAAAAAAAAAAAAAGAACTGGTATTTGCTAGGATATCTGCACATGCCTTTAGAGCTTTATCAGCATTCATTCCAGCATCATCAATCCTCAGCCCACAGCTCAGCTACAAAGGCCTCACATTCTTGTTTGCTGCAGTAAAGACTTCAAGTTTATCTTGATATAGAGTACTTTTATTTATTTACTTTTACATTCATGACTATTTTCTTTAAAGAGAACTTACTACTTGGGAGTGCATACTCCTGGTTTTCATTTTCCACATGGTTTTCTTTCACACTCTCAAGTAGAGATTAGATGATTCCAAGATAATTTTCTGCCTAATAAGTGGAGATGGGTATTTCATGTGAAACAGGAAATTAGTGTGGAAGGTTTGGCTTCAGTCACCAGACATTCCAAAGTATGGGGATATCATGAAGCAGGATTTATGAAGACAGTAGTCCTAATCAATGACAGGACTTTTAACCTTTAGCTTATACATTAGGTTCTATAAAGGGTTTGAACTTATAGTTTAGAAGAGCATTTTGGGGGAGAGAACTGTTGATGTGTTGGACGGGGTCTTACTACCTGCACACATACATACACATAAAGTGGAAATTGCCTCCTTTCCTTCTAAGTCAGGTAAGTGGAGCTTAAAAAAAGAGCTCAGAGATAAGACAGGCCTAGAAATTCTAAAGAATGAGCCACAGGATGTACACTGCTCTCTCTGCAAAGAAGAAGGTGGCCACTTTGAGGGCTATAACTTATTTACTGGGGCAACTGATAATTGTAATTGTTTCCATGTTGCTGATGCACCCACATGTAAGAAGGAGCTATCATGGACCCCTCTAATCTCCATTCCAAGAAGGCTAACTGGAGGGCCAAAGAGATGGCAGTAGAATGAAGGCATCACCAGATGCTCAGAGGCTGAGGAAGGCATAAGGGACATCTGGAATTGAGACAGGTTTACCTTTCTCAAAGGAACTATAGTTGAGAAATTCTCTGACAAATGTACTTCGCTGGGGATAGAGGTGATGGAAAGCAGGGGGGGAAGTCTTTGGAAGACCCATGAATGGACCCAGATTTAGATATGGACTACGGTCACAGAAAACCGATTCTTGACAAGCATCATCAAGGAAGAACTTTTCTGTACTTCCTTAGCTCTTCTCCCTTCACCAACACATTCTGAAGAGGCCAGAAACCATGGCTAGCAACAAGAGGGCAGGGCCTGAGAGAAGGGGGTAGAAGTGATAGGTGGGTAACAATGGGTAAAATGCCAACCATGTGTGGCCTCCCCTGTCATGCTGGGTGAACTGCCTGTGGGAGGCTAGGAAAGTGGAATAACCTTGAGTGAAGTTTTTAGTTTTAACGGTTACCCTTTGATGGACATACTAATCACCAAGAAAAGGTTCACTTATTTCTTGAAAGTGAGTAGGGGCAAGGGAAGAGCTGGCCTCCATGAATAAATTTAATGGATCAGTGGTAGACAAAAATGAAGTGACTTTACTTTGAGTAAGCATGACACCTGGGATGAAATTATAAAGTTTAAATATTCATTTTCTCATTTAATCTTGACAATGATCCTTTGAACTAGGTGCTGCTATTGCTCACATTTTATAGATGAGAAAATTAAACTTAGAAAAGTTAACTAAGGAACTTGTCCAAGAAAAAAGTGGCCATTGAACAAGGATTTGTAGCCAGGCTCTCTCCAGAGCTGCCTGCTAGAAACCAGATAGCTTTCCTCTTCCTGGTGAAAATCTAGTTTATGTTTACCACAGGTAGTTACACAAAACCACAGGCAACCTACTGGGCACATCTACAAAAATTAGAAAAAAAAAAAAAAACACCCCTCTTTAAAGACCTTTCCTTCATCTGTTAGAAAATGTCAAAATAGATTAACTTTGAGGTATTTTCTAACAGCTGTAGTAAAAAGTTTCCTAATAAAAGATAGAAATCTCTGGGGTGCCTGGATGACTCAGGGGTTGAGCCTCTGCCCTTTAGCTCAGGTCGTGATCCCCGGGTCCTAGGATCGAGTCCTGCATTGGGCTCCCTGCATGGAGACTGCTTCTCCTTCTGCCTATGTCTCTGCCTCTCTCTGTGTGTCTCTCATGAATAAAAAAAAAAAAGCTAGAAATCCTCAGGGTTGTTCTATACCACAGCACTTGGCAGCTTGAAGGCCCTATGGCCGGGCAACCAAAACCTGTCAAGTAGTTTACTTCTTTGAGACATGGTCTCTAACCTCTGAAACCAATGAGGTCGTAAACAACGGCCTTTCTCTTTTGCAAAGGGGGCATGCATTCCCAGAAGTGGGGTGGGGGTGGTGTGTGTGAGACAAAGGCTCACAGCTGTCCTGTTTTTCAATCCACAAGTCACAAAAAATTACTTGATGACTGAAAAGTTCAATCTGAAATCCAGAGGCACAAATCTAAATTCTCCTACCAACCCCTGGGGATGTAAATAGAGCTTGAAGAAAAAGTCAGCAACATAGGGAAAGAAAAAAAATATGAAGGACGCATTAAATACTTACTGCTCTCACCCCCCGAGGTACAGATGTTGCGAACTATCCTTTTCTTGACCTTTGTCAGTTCATCAAAGTTATGAACCGTCAGTTTTTTATCTGCAGTCCCGGTGATCTGAATGAGCTGCTGGTCATCCACATCCCCAATGCCCACAGAATAAATGTCAATACCTTTGTGTCTCAGCTCTTCAGCAGCCTGAGCCACCTCGTCTTGAGACTGGCCATCTGTGAGGACCAGCAATACCTGTGGGGTACCTGCGTTTATCCGGCTGCCCATGTCTGGCCGGAAGTAATCCCCCACCTCTCGGAGTGCGGCACCGATGTGTGTGTATCCAAAGATTTGCTGGATGTTTTCAATCTGAAATGAGATCTCATTTTTGCCTATGAAAGTTCCTAGTGGAAATTCTGGCCGATAGGTATGGCTAAACTGGGCAGCACCTATACGCACTCTGTTGACACTGACATCAAAGTCTTGAACAACAGATGCCAAGAATTCCTTCATCTTCTTGAAGTCATCTGGATGAATGCTGTTTGAACCATCCATGAGGAAGACAAGATCTACTTTTTCAATTTCACAATCTACAAGAGAGAGGAAAGGGAGTAACAACAACAAAAATCAAGTTATTTTTTCTTTCACCCAGCAAGTGCAGATTATGTGTTTGAGCTATATAGAAGGGATATTTCTGAAGATGGTTTCGTATCATATGCCAACCAATGGTCACATTAATTGAGAGGAAATAAAAACAATCAGTTCATAAAGGCACAAGCAACTCACACATCCTTTTTATGCCTTTCTTGGGATTTCCATTTGGTCTTATACCATTTTTTTCCCCTAAGATGCCAGGGAAATGGGGGTAGTGCCACAGAAAACTTGTTCTTACCTACAATGTAGCAGTAATCCCTCCAGAAAGCCCAGAGATAACAGTAGCAGAGCAAGAAAAAATAAAATAGCACACATCCATTTAGGGACTCAAACAAAAAAGACATGATCTGTATTATTCACTTGGCCTCCCTGGCTAGTTAAGCCAATCAATGATTTTCTGGTTATTATTAGGGTGAACTAAGGTTTTGAAATCATGCTTTCCAGCCTATATCTTGGCTGTTTCCCTCTTTTTCAGCCTCCTTTCTGGCACATATAGGCAAAAATCTCTACTTGAGAAAAATATTTTTGAGCAATGCAATATAGTTTAGAGATGCTTCCTTTTTATTAATACAACAAATACAAAACAAAAAGAATATGAAAGACCACTGCCAATGAATGAGTTATACTTGGCACATACTCTTATGTGTTCTTTAGCCTTCTGGTAAACATTATCATTTCCTTGAATTCCCCCAGAGATCTCACCACTGACTTGACTTAATTAATTCTCGTTAGCCTAAGATTAAAGGTATCTGGGATTCCTGCAGTTGAGATAAGCAAGGAAGAGATAAAGAGAAATATGGTAAATAGATCCTTCAGGAACTGGTTAACTCATTAAATTCTTGTTTCAAATAAAGGAAATAAATTCCTCAGTTTCATATAAAGGAAATAAAGCCCTTTAAAACACACACACACACACACACACACACACACACACACACCCCCCACACCCAAGGGAGAGCTTTCAATACAAAAATTCAAGTCTACTGCAGAAGCTGACCTTGAAAGGATAGATCAAATTTTAGGCACTGGCAAACTGAGCTAAGAGCTGTCCCAGTTTTCAGTAAAACCCAGACAAATTTCACTGAGAGAAAGAAAAAGGGTAGTAGCTGTCTTCTAAGGGTGCAAGGCACAGGAAAGCCAGAAAAGTTATAAAATTTTTAAAAGGAACTATACCCAAGATGTTAGATTAATAGCAATTCACTTAATAATACTTAGCATTTTTAGTAAAACACACTAAAACACACAGGACAGAAGACTTTAGGTGATGACTGCTGGATCTTGGGAAGAGGCAGAATTTGATTTATGTGAAAAGCAGAAGGAAGAAGTAGTGAGTGAAAAGGATGTGTAAACTTTGTATTCAGAGAAACAAAACCTGTTAAAAAATGATGAATTCCCCATAATTACAAGAGTTTAGGTAACAAGCAGGAAAATTGTAGGAGGTATTCCTCTTTGGGGAGGAGACCAAATGAAACAAACGTCCTTGAGATCCTTCCAACCCTGAGATTCTATAACAGTGGGAAAGTTCTAGGACAATTAGCACTCCTTTTCTCCTCTCTAGAGAACTTGCTCTGAAGGGCTATTGCTTTGGTTTCTCCCTCCCTTGGGCCTCTCATTTAAGAAAAACTTAAATGACAAACCAGGACACCTAGGTGGCTCAGTGGTTGAGCATTTGCCTCCTGCTCAGGGCGTGATCTCAGGTCCAGAGATCAAGTCCCACATCAGGCTCCACATAGGGAGCCCGCTTCTCACTGCCTATACCTTTGCCTCTCTCTTTCACATGAATAAATAAAATCTTAAAAAAAAAAAAAAAAGACAAATCTTACCTACTTTTGAAGAGTTACATACACTGGCTGACACATCTGAAAATATTCCCTTCAGGCCTCCAAACGTCTCCACGAAGAAGTACTTATCACTCGATCCTGCCATAGCTAGCAGCTCCACAGGATTTGCACCGGCGATCCCCACAGCCAGGACAAGGATGCCTTTGTCCCTCAAGGCCTTGGCTGTGTCATTGAGCTTATCCGCATCGTGGGATTCCCCATCAGTGATCACAATGAGGACTTGGGGGACCCCTTTGTGCAGACGGCTGCCACGGGCTTCGGTGAACATGTGGTCTGAGAAGCCTAATGCCTCAGCAGTGTAAGTATTGCCCCCCATGGGCTGGTCCTTCTGAAGCACCGAAATCACCTCCCATTTTGTGCTAAGGTCATCCAGATAAAACAGCACCTCCGGGTCATCTGCATACTTCAGAGCCCCAAATCGGACTTGATTCTTGCCAACATCAGCTTTTTTCACCAAGTCAACCATAAAGTCTTTCATGATATTATATTCATCATGGTCAATGCTTCCAGAACTGTCAATTACAAACACAACATCCAAAACCTCAATCCGCTTGCATTCTAAAAGAGGAGGGAAAAAGGAAAACCACATGAGCTTAGCTTTGGACATCATGGAAGACTCTTCTCCCCACACCTGTGTTTTTAATTGCCAGGGTCTCCTCTCCATAGGATCAAGCTGTACATCAGAATGCCTACTCCTTGGGTAACAGGCACAATACATGTATGTTTGTGCTGCCAGTGTGTAGAAATACTCAGTAAGGTAAGCTTTTAGGACAAGGCAGATATGAAGCCAATTATAGGGGGTGGAGGAAGGGGGCAATAGTCCCAGGATCACAGAAATAAACACTTCAAATACTTTGGACTAAAAAGGAAAAATACAATTCTGTAGAAATTCTCCTGTATAAATAGCTTCTTCAACATGTGCTTTCATTTACACAAATTCATCTTTTTTTTTTCTTTTTTAAGCCCAGAGATGAGATTTTATTCTTAAGATAAACCTTGGAGAAAGGACCACATGAAAATGAATTTGGCAACACTGTATATTTTTTCAGTTTTATGATAGCTGATTCTTCAAGGTTACATTTTTTCCTCTTTTAACTTTCCTGAACATTATCTGTTTTCATTATTGGGCTTCATCACAGAAATCAGCCCATTTCACACTTGGCCTAACTAAGTGGCTCTAGCATGACGCTCCTGTTAACATTTCAAACTTCGGGTCAATGGCATGGAAAAGTAAAGTGGGAAAGACCCAGTTAATACTTAATCCATTTGTGTGCAACATATTCTATCTAAAGGTGCAGAATTCCAAACTCTAACTCATTCATTCTAGAGAAGTGGGATCGTCAGATGGTTAATGATTTAATCCTTATGTAGCACAATCTCTTGACAGGCTTTGGGAAGATAGGTTCCAAATGTTAACTCACCAATTCTGGAGAAATGGAATGGCGACAGAGTAGCCCACCTCCCTAGGGGCTCACCATATTTCCTTCCACTGTCAGCCACCTGCTTGCTATGTGGCAGAGCTGTTGAAAACCTCGAGCCAATGTACTTATCCCACTGACTAGAGACCACGTTTACATAGCCATAAACCAAATTCTCAAGAAAGGCTGGCTCTACAAAAGAAGACGCTATGCCTCTCTGGCTATATGGACTGCCTTGGGGAGCCTGCCTGTATTACCCAAGGGGCTTGGGGGTGGGTAGATTTCTCAGTGTTGGCATGCTTTGAAGAGTTTAAATTTGCTCTGGATAGAATTATCAGGAAATGCAATCCACGGATATTTTCTACAGAGCATGGACCACAATCACCAAACCTTCCAGTGGAAATCGAACAGAACCATTATTTGAAAAACACTGTTCCTCCCTTTCCTCAAAACTCCATTAAGATCCATCTCCTTTAGAGAGACTTTTCAAAATGCCTCTATCATCAAGCCCCATGGATCACAGTGTAAATCAGTCCCTTCCATTTGTTGGACTTGTTTTTTTTTATCACTCACTTGACTCTAGTTTCATGGAAGGAGGAAAGGGACTCAACTATTTACTTCCTTTGAGGCATCCATTGTTCAAGTTCCCATATTATATCTCTCTTTTATAGGATATAACAACAGTGTTTTTACAAACGTTATCTCAGTTTATATAAGTACTGGTTTTCAGATATTGTAAAACAAACAAAACAAAACAAAACAAAAATTTACTTTAGATGTTAGGTCAAAGGGGAGCCATCTTGCCTAGGAGGTTATGCTCCAGCATTGCATGGTTATGTCCTTTGACTACAGTACAGAGGTTATGTCCTGTTCTGTAGCCAAAGGACACAGGTTATAGGAGGCTGACCCCTGGCCTCCAGGTGGACAGACTTCAAGGTAGAATTCATGCTCTAGAGACCCCATGGGATCCGGCTGGAGCGGTGCCCGGAGACCACCTCCTTGCTTAGCTCTTACACATGCCCTCTGTCCTGCTTTCCTTACTCCCCTTCTGAAATGCCTCTTCAATAAATCACTTCCACAAGGATCCCTGACTCAGCTTCTGCTTCCAGGGAACCAGACCTAAGATATCACCCTAATGCTCTCGCTCTACAAATGGGAAACAATCTAGGCAGACCAAAACTGTTCTGTATTAATTCGATAACTCTGCTGAGGAAAGGTGCTTTTCATAGGTAGGTCAAAACCCACTGGGATGAACATTTTAATTAAACAAGTGTATAATGTTCAAACAGTATTTTACTTAATTCCAGGCATAATGGCTAACATGGACATGTGTTTGGATAATCCCACTAGTGTATATACCCACACCTACCTTCACGGGGGCTGCATATTCCAAAAACAAGATCATCTTCAATGTGTTGCAGAATATCAAAATTCTCAACATAAAAAACCATCTCCGGCCTCCCGCTGATTTCCTCGAGCTGAGTGACATTGGAACCAAACACCCCCACAGAGTAGATAATTATGCCTTCTTGTCGAAGTGCTACTGCTGGGTCCTTGACTATGTCCTGAGCTTCACCGTCAGTGATGAGGATGAGAAACCTCCTGACATTGGGCCGGGCCCCTTTGGCAGGGCTGAAGTACTGAGAAACGAAGGTCAGGGCACTACCAGTCAAGGTGGTTTCCCCAATGTGAGCCATCCGGTCTATTGCATTTGAAATTTCGTTTTGGGACATATATCTGTTGAGCTGGAATTCCTCCTTATTGATGTCACTGAACTGGACTACGCCGATCTGCACTCGATCTGCCCCAATCTGAGATTTGCTCACCAGGTTTTTCATAAATGTTTTCATTTTGATGAAGTTTTCAAGTCCTATACTGCCAGAACTGTCCACCAGAAACATGATGTCTGCTTTCATCTCTTTGCATGCTGTGTGGGAGAAGGCAAGATGTTTATTCAAGTTGACTTCAGGTCAAAAAGAAAGATTAAGGGTACACAAGAAAATCCAAAACACAAATAATTCTACATTGAAGGTAAGTGTGAGCTTGGTAAGGATTGCTAGCAGGTAAATAAAGACTGCAAGCAATAAAGGTGAGACTATTCTATTTGTTATTTAGAGCTTTAATATATAGTTCAGGATATCTCAACCCAGCACTACTGACAATTTGGCTGGATAATTTTTATCATGGAGGGCAGTCCATGCATTGTTGTATACTGTAGGACATTTGGCAGTGTTCCGACCTCTACCTGTTAGATGCCAGGGGCCCTCACCCAGTAATGACAACCAAAAATTTTCTAGACATTGCAGGTATCCCCCAAGTGGGTGAAAATCACCCCTGGTTGAAGACGACTAATATAGTTCTAAAAGGTTTCATATAAGTTTTATTAAAAAGCAATTTAAATAAACCTGAGATACTCTTTCAAAACCAGAAATCATTTTCAGTGTCTAATTATAGGTCTATCCTAGCAGGGATTTGTGGGAAGAGGCTAATCAATATTTATTAGGGAGAACTCCAAACATCTTTCTTAGTCTTTTTTTTTTTTTTTTTCATCTTTCTTAGTCTTAAGATATTAATTAGAACAACACTATAGTGGGCTCTTAATTTTGTTCTGGAGAACACAGCTACTCAAGTCAACAAACCTTGACTTTGAAATTTATATTGTTTCTCTAAATCTGCGATGTCAAGTACTACAAGAAGGTAATTGATGAGCTAAAGTCAAAAAGTAAAGCCACCATGTCCCCTACCTTCTTCAGCACAGATTTCTTGAACAACTTGGTTTCTTATGTCTTTTAAAGCATCAAAGTCATGCACATAGTACACCCTCTTGTCCTCGCCTGCAATTTCTCGCAGCTGTGTTTGGTTGGCCTCCTTGACCCCGATGGCATAAACGCGAATGAGTTCTTCTCTCAGTCTGTTTGCAGGCTCTAAGATGCTATCCTTGGACATGCCATTCGTCAGGACAACAAGATGACAGGGCACTCTGTTTCCTCGTTGCTTCTTTGCTTTTTGCAACAGCCCTAGTGTGAAATTTAGGGCTGCACCCGTGTTTGTGTTCCCACCCATCTGCCGAATGTTCTCAATGGCCTTTCCCAAGTCATGCTTATTAGTGTATTTATTGATCTCAAATTCCAGGTCCCAGCTGTCCGCATACTGAACAGCCCCAACCCGCACCTTTTGGGGTGCAATGTTGAACATTCCTACAACCTCGGACAGGAAGGTCTTCATTTCGTGGAAGTCTGTGGCCTGGGTGCTTCCAGAGCCATCAATGAGCAGATAGATGTCTGCTTCTTCAGTATCCACACAACCTAAAATGGAACCAGAAAATTGGCTGTGGCCCTTCTTCTGTGAAGAAGGAATGGGAATAGATGGGAATTAAAATAATACAAGAATCTTCAGATGAAAAAATGGAAAACAGCTTCTAGGCACAAAAGACACTCTGCTAGCTTAATGTAGGGAAATCTTAGCAACACTGGGGCCAAATGAATTGCTTCTGACAGTTTAAAACTATTTGGATAGTTCTCTCCCATGAATCAGAGCAAATCTGGATACAATAAAAGATTAGAAAGAATACTTGAAGGTGATTTTTACAAGTCACTTCCCTCATTAGTGAATAACAGCTCAGCAAACAGGCAAGCAGTTTGCTGGGAAACAGAAGTCATTTAACTGGATACTGTGGGCCGAGGAGCTCTTTTTTAAAAACTTGAACTATTTACTCCTCCATCTACTCCTAGACAGTTAACAAAACTACGATTTTGGCCAGTGTCCTTATTTGCATAGAACAATGACACTTTTATAGTAAACATGCTAGAAATCTCTGTTGGAGAATGTATACATATACATGTACACACACGTCTCCAAATTACATAGTAGGCATGTGTATATATGAAATATTGAAAACACATCACTCTCTGTCTCTCCAAACTCACAGATAGCTGAATAGTGCTTCACAACAAATCACTCGGCCCTCAAACCAAATCGCACTTCTGTTTCTTCTCCAAGTTGGAATTCGAGGGTGATGGAAGAAGGAAAGGAGAGAAAAGTACAAAAAGAAAGAAAAAAAAAAAGAAGTAAAGGCAAGAGCAGGGGAACACAAGAGGCAAAGGAGAAAAAGGAAAAGGCAGAAAAAGGACAGCGGCTGGCGTTCTGGGGTGTTTAGGAGTCATGGAGAACCCTGGTAACACCGCACAGAGGAGCAAGTAAAGGGGCAACCCCTGCTCCCCGTTTCAGCCCCTCAGTGGCTTGCATTCTTCCCCAGTTTATCCTCTGTGTGACCAAGTGAAAGTCAGAAGTGGGGAGCTAACTGATCCTCCCTCCGCACAGCATCCTGCCCGCCCGTTCTCTGCACAGCACATGTGAGACCCAGGAGGCAGAAGCGAAGGCTCTGAGCGCGCCTTCTCCCAGCTGAGGCCTTTACCGGATTTGAGCGTTTCAGTGCGTTCCGAGAAGACAGAGACAGTGAGCGTGATCTGGTTCCGCAGCTTCTTCAGGAACGTCTGGTTGTGCGCGGCCAGCTCGGAGAAGGTTTTCAGTTTGGACACGTGCTGCTCGGCAGGGT
The DNA here is from genome assembly GCF_011100685.1 of Canis lupus familiaris. NCBI lineage: Eukaryota > Metazoa > Chordata > Mammalia > Carnivora > Canidae > Canis > Canis lupus. The sequence continues at coordinate 28,308,726 of NC_049244.1, read as the reverse complement.
GAGAGGCGATCTTCTCCAGCTGGCTGTCGCTGGCCCCCTCTATGCCCATGGTGAAGATGGTCACCCCCTCGCGCCGGAGGTTAACAGCTGCCTTGGTCACGTTATCCTCTGAGGGCCTGTGGGTCACCAGCACCGCAATCTGGGGCACCCCCTGATTCTTCCGACTGCCGTTGCGTGCACTGAACACTTCCTTCCTGATTTTTCTGATGGCAGCCCCTGTGTAGGCCTTCCCGGCCCGGGGAGAGAGGTTCTGTATATTCTGGAGAACCTCCGACTTATTTACGCCCCTGCTGAGTGAGTTTATCACCTTCGTCTCATTGCTGTAGGTCACCAGGCCAACCCTCATGCAGTTTTCCTTTATGTCAAGGGCAGATACACTCTCTTCCAGGAATTCCTTAAGATAGTCAAAGTTCTCCTGGCTGCCGTTGACGGACACATCCAACAGGAACACCAAGTCAGCCACAGACGGGCCTTGGCAAACTGTGTGGACAAGGAAGGAACAAGTACAACTTTAGCTGGAGGTTTGGCATCTTGGCTCAGCATTACGAGGCATGGAGAATATCTACCAGAACCCGGTTCCACACTTAAAGAAGGCTGCATGCAAAGTGATCATGAAGCTGAGATCACAAGGTCCTACATTCAAGTACTGGATCTTAGCTCAACTCCCAGCTTTAATTTCCCTATCTGTAAAAACAGTATTTAGCTCATGAAATTGTTATGGGGGATTAAATATCATAATGTGCTTAGCATGGAGCCTAGTACATAAAAGTCACTCCGTGAATAGCTGCCACTGGGATCATATTAAAACATCATTAAAAATCAAGAGGTAGAGTCCAGATATTCCTAAGGTATGGTAATGGACTAGCAATTGCACTTCACGTTATTTTATTTGGGAAAGATGCTAGTAATAGGATTCATATTTTCATAGATTGCCACAAGAAAAGCATTCTCCATTATCAATAGACACTTATGCTGCCTCGTTGAAACGGATTAACTGGCAATCATGTGAGTTTCCTGTGTTACTTATTTACACTTGTACAGTTTGAGCAAATTATTTTTTACTGGCTCTCTCCTGCTCCTCACTTGAATGATGTTCATCAACATCTGGCCATTCTGTTAATACAAGAGGACAGACTAGGACCGCAGGTTGGAGGTAGAACAGAACACAGGGAAGCTCATCTAGAGCAGAGCAACAGAAGGGAGGCAGTGTGGGGATGTAGCTGTGCGGGCCTGGGGAATCCAAGCACCCGATCTACCCGATTTCAAACTACAGCCTGGCCTGGAGCCAGGCCATGTCACCTCAAAGGACTCCTGCCAAGTTTCTTTCTGTAGAAGCAGGGGTTTGGCCTACCTGAAGTTGTTTCTAGGCCTAACATTCTTGATTACATTATGTTGTTTCAGCAGGCAAGGATTTCATTAGGAACAAATTTACCTTTTAAATGAACCAGTAATAAAACTACATAGCAACTGAAGCCCAAGGAGACCAAAAGCTCAGAGGTAAGCTAGGTGGGAGGGAGCTGTTCCTGAATTGTAAGATGCGTCAATGACATGCAACCTGAGAAGTGAAACATAGAAAGCCATGGGGTCACTGGATTTACAATGGCCACCATCATTGGGTCCCCTTGAACACATGAATACTTAACATCTGAAAATGCAGCCCCGCTTTTGGTGAAAAGGGTCTTCATAGCTCAATCCTCTCCCCCTACTGATTTTTCAGAAGCATTTAATCATCATTCCTATCCACATGCCCTAAACCTACCTTCCACAAGAATGTCATCGGTGGCTACCTCCCTGTACTGGGTGGCTTCCTTGATGATCTGCGTCATGTTTGGGGCAAACGCTCCAAGGTCCCTGGCCGACCGCAGGTTGAAATGAAACTGCCCCGTGGCCATGGCCTTCAGCTCCTGCTCAGACGCGCTCTGCAGCCCCACGGAGATGATTCTCACTCCGTCTCCCCGCAGGGCCTTCGAGGGCTCCTCCACGTCATCCTCGGACTCGGCCGAAGCCAGGACCACCAGAATCGGGGGAAACTGCTTCTTGTCCCTCCCGCTGTCGGGCCTGGAGAAGTAGGTCCTGTGGGCCTTCCGGAGGGCTTGGCCTATGCGCAGGGAGCCACCAACGAAGCCGAAGTTCTTCTTGAGGTGGTTCAGCATGGGGTTCCTGCTCTTGAACGTGCCCAGCTGGAACTCACTGTGGAGCTGGTCGCTGTACTGGGCCAGGGCCACGCGGTACTTGTGGGCCTCGATGGGGAGGCTGCTGATCATTCTGTTGATGAATGTTTTCACAAGAGGGAAGGACTTAGCTCCCAGGTGATCGGAGCTGTCCACCAGAAACACGACATCTGCATACTCAGGACCTACGAACCCAGAAACATATAAACAAAGCAAGAACTTTAGAAATGTACTACCCTGTCTAATGCCATCTATATATAGAAAAACTAATTTTCCATGATTTGTATCTTTAATACCTTCCCAATGAACTGAAAATAATAGCCTGAAATTACACATTCTCTCAAGAAATCTGTATATTGGACTGATTCCTCACCCTCTGATTTGAGCTCATCACAAATTAGGCATCACTTTTGCATGGAATTAATTAAAAATAGGTAAATTTAGAGAAGTAAAAACCTTGGGTTTTTATAGCTTTAGTACAAAGCTAAACTTTTATAGTATGTGTGTGTGTATATAATATATATATATATATATATACGTATATATACGTATTTATATATACACAGTATATATAACTTAACTTTAGTGGCTGATTCACCCTCCCTCCCCCCCTTTTTTTTGCTTTCAGAATTTCACCTCAGTTTATATCAAGAGAATAAAAATTTTAATTGAGAATCATATTGCCTCGAATTTGTTAGAATGGAGAAATCTGAATGACACTCTTCCATTGTGATTCCTCTTTAAGCAATGCAACGGTGATCTAATTTATATACATATTGGTTTTGTATTCCCAAGAGTTAGACTGAAAGTTTAAAAATACCTAAAAATCATAAAAAATGTGACATATTTAAAGTTGTTTACAATATTTTTTGATGAACCAGATAAGTAAGCACTATAATTGGTCAATTTATTCTTACAAAGTAAAACTTGATAGAAACCAGTATGCTAAACCTAGGAAAGGGATTTATAGCTTTAGTTTATATTACAAACAAATAGGAATACAATACTTTGTTGACCTTTTCAGGCTTCATTCAATGCCAGGTTCAATGCTAGGTATATAGAATTAGACTTTTATGTTGATAGGAAATCACTGGGTTTAAGCACAAAATGTCATTCATTGGTAATCTGGTGGTTTGAATTCAGAGTTCTCACCACTTTAGTAGAAGATCTATTTTCTGTCTGGGGAAGGGAGGGAAAGGTCTGTCTGACTGATGGTGTAGATTTAAGAAAATATGGTGTAATGGAACAAAGAACAGAAGTTCTGGCTTTGTTATCAGCTAACTCCACCTGCTCTGTCAAACCATTCAATATACTCGGGCCTCCTGTTCCTCACCTTTAAAATGAGTGGATTCAATTAGAAAATATATACAGTCCTTCCTCACTCTGAGATTCTGATGAGCTGAAGTGGTTATAAGATACATTTCAGTTTAACTTGGGTGGCTCAGCGGTTTAGCACTGCCTTCAGCCCAGGGCCTGATGATCCTGGAGACCCGGGATCGAGTCCCATGTCGGGCTCCCTGCATGAAGCCTGCTTCTCCCTCTGCCTGTGTCTCTGCCCCCTCCCCCCCCCCCGTCTCAAATAAATAAATAAATAAGTAAGTAAGTAAGTAAGTAAGTAAGTAAGTAAGTAAGTAATCTATAAGATAAATTTCAATCAAATTAAAATAACTTCAACCTCTTCCTGTCTACAACCGCTAGGAAACCAGCGTTGGCACCCCACTTGTGGTTTCATTCTCTTGATAGCAATATGATAGAGGCATAGAGGGTAATATTCTTTCCTGTCTTCTAAAGAACCTAATTTCAACCAGTTTGAGACTTCTTTGATGACTATATAGCCAGCATTGACTTCAGAGGAAGAAATACATGAGGGTGAATCAACATTGTTTTCCAAGAGAAGTCTGGAAATCCTACGAGGACTGTCAAGGAAGCCCTGCCCAAGGTGGCTAGACTTGGGATCAAAAGTGACCTTTCTGTTCATGAATGAACAGAAGAAAGGAAATGTATACAATATCTTGTATGAAGAAAGGAAATGTAGACAATTGGCACATGAGATAGATTTGGGTTCTGATATGGCCTGACATTATGTCTGAACCATAGAACAGCAGGGAAAAAGCACTGCCTCTCTTTAAAAAGCTTAATATCAAGCCCAGTGAAACATCAAAAGATGATATTTATAGAATAAAGTCTAGTTTCTCTCTTCAGAAGGTCTTGACTTACTTCCAAGGTCAGAGTCCTTGAGAAAACCATGAAAGCCAACATAGGTGGCCTTGGACATGGAGTGGCCAGTATAAGAACTCCCTATTTAGAGATGGTAGCGGCAGTGATGGGTACACCAGTATTTTGACTTCATGTCCACTGGATAAAGATTACTGACAGTAGACAGCTATGGAGCTTTCTCTTCAGGGCAAAAGCACTTTCTTTACAATAAGCAGACAGTTGAAATTGGAGCAAAATCTAGATACTTAACTAAGACAATATTTTGGCACAAATGAACTAGGAAGAGACAGGCCAAATTTTCCAGGCCTGAATCTAATATTAAGAGACAGAATTTTCATGCAAACTCCCAAAAGACCTAAAAGGGGTTGAAATTGAGGACAAAATAACAGTTCTCATATCTTTGTATCATAACTAAGGAATAACATCCAGAAACAAATGATCTTTAAAGGAACACAGGTTGACATCAAAAAGAAATTGAGCTACCATCCATATCATTAAAATCAAAGCAAAGCAAAATTCTTGATTTTTAAGTATGTCAAACTCATATTATCTATTTTCCCTAGTGAAGATTAAGGAAAAGAATTTTTTTTTTTTTTTTTTTTTTTTTTTTTTTTACTTACCAGAATCTTTGTTCATAGAGACAGGAGAACAAATTATTATGAGGAATAAAATCAGCAGCATTTTCATACTATGACCTAAAAAATCTCCAACTTGAAATCTGAAAAGGCAAAAATATAAACACCTAAAATTGTTGTGAATATTATTTTGGAGTCAAGACATGCACATAAAAGCACACAAAATTTTACAGCAAACTGGGTGCCACAGAAGGCAGAATTTCTGAGTTTCTGAGCGGTGTGAAGTGCCCTAGGGAAAAAGATCCACAAACTGGACACAGCCATAGAAGATTTTCCTGGTTCAAGACCCTGTAGAAATATGAAATTTTGAATTGTCAAAGGAGGCAGCCAGCATTCTAGTTCCAACAATATTTTGTGTCTCCATTAGTCATTTTCCCTGTACCCTATGTTACCCTTGGTCCCCTCACTGCCAAAATAACTTAGAGTTCACAGCTGGGACACAGTCTAAGACTTGATTTGTAATTTCTCCATCATGAACATGTAGGTGTGTATCCTATTTGAGAAGTATTCTTAGATCTGGTCAAAATTCCATTTTTCTCTTCCTACACAATTAGAAAGCTAACCATTTTCTTTTATCCTTAAATTTGAGAGAAAGCATAAAAGTGGTGAACCTCCATTTTCCATATAGCTATCTTGCTCCTTGAAATGACTCCATTTGCACCATTTTGCTTCCAACTACCTAGAACTGTGTGAGGCAAGGGTTTTCCAATTCTACTTTGTCCTAAAGCATTTTCATCCACCTACTAGAAGTATTCACTTCATAGAATGAAATAAAATATTAAATATACTAAAAATAAATATTTTCATGAGGCAGGTTGGGCTTTATTCATTCATTCATCCACTCAATGAAAAAAAAAAATCAATGAATCCATATTAATGAACTAGTATCTCTGTTTCTTGCTTAATTCTTGCCCAAACATGAATTTGCAATATTATATATGGCTGTCTCACTGCTTGTCAGGCAGGCTCCTAGTACTTAGTACTTTATCCCTTCAGAAAAGGGACCTGTGCCATGCAAAATTCCATCCCCATTTACTCACCTACTCTATCATCCCTCTGACATTTTGGAATTTGGGACTCTGCTCTGTTCCTTCATAAGAAGCCTAGATGATATAAACTTTTCAGGCTGTAAGTCAATTTATCAATCCTATTCCAAGGTAATTTAGTGAACTGGAAGGGGTTCACAAGAGATTGTTTTTAGTTCAACCCTTTCATTTTTTTTTAAAGATTGATTGATTGATTGAAGACAGAGAGAGAGACAGAGAGAGGTGGGGGCAGAGACACCAGCAAAGGGAGAAGCAGGCTCCATGCAGGGAGCCCAATGTGGGACTCGATCCCGGGACTCCAGGATTGCGCCCTGGTCCAAAGGCAGGCGCCAAACTGCTGAGCCACCCGGGGATCCCCCAACCCTTTCATTTTTAGAGGAATGTTAGTCCTAAGTAGATTGCCCAAAATGAAAACCAAGCTGTGATATCTACAAACTTTCTGTTACTATACATGACAATGAGTTCTAACATTTATTGGGCCTTTGCTATGTGTCATGCCCTGTCTAACTGCTTTACGTTTGTTCTCCTGTTTGGTATTGATAACAAACCTGGTAGCAGGTGATATTATCCTTATTTTGCAGATAAGGAAACCGATTCATAAAAGGAAAGTAGGTAACAGACACAAAGTCACATTGATAAAATGGGCCACAGTTGGGCATAGAGACCACATAAGATCTGTTCTTGCAAACAAACCCTGCATCCCAAACTCAACATTGTGGAGACTACAAGTGTCTCCAAGTTTCTCTCTGAAAGTTAAAACCTGGATAGAAAAGTGAGGATTAGGAAAGGACACAATAATCCCAAAGCAGCATGAAGCATGTGGAAATTTCCCCATGCAGATGATCAATACCAGTGATACAACAAAGGCTGAGTTCTTTGAAATAGGATCTTGCAAAATAATTTTCTCACATCCTTTAAATGGAATACAAAATATGGGATGTTATAAATCTATAAAGTGTAGAATCCTACATGCAAAAGGTTTATCTTGAAGTGCATACATGCCATGTTTGTACAGTAAAACTAGTAGTGGGCTAAGCCTCCAAACTCATACTTAGAAGGTTTGGGATCATTTTGACCATATCAAAATATGGATAAACTGCCTATAATCTGTCTGCTGTTCTATTCCCAGACATGGCCAGGATTTACATAAATTTTTAAGATATCTGAATATTTTTTAAAAATTAAAAATACCTGAAGACATGAGGGGAGAATAAAGGAGAGATACTTATGTAAAGTAACAACATAAAATTTAAATTCATAGTACACTCCATCTTAACAATGAGATTATTATAGAAATACAAAAAAAAATACTCTCAAAGGCACAGTTCTCTTTAAATTTTGTTGTAATTCATTTATTCGGAATCAAACAAGCTAAAGTCAATACACTTCTTCTGGAAATTATATGCTATAAAAAGTTTTTAAAAAATCTGGATCTCTGTAAACTTTCTGTTGAGAGGTAGAATGTTTCTAATTTAAATCACAGCTGCAAAAGCAACACAGCCACCAAACCCTTGGCTTCAAACCCAGAATGTTTAGAACTTGTGCAACACCTCTCTTGAGGCTATTAAGAACCAGGGGTTTCAGGGAGACCTCTGCCCCATGCAAGCCAATTCATAATCTAGGACAGTCTTCAAAAAAAAAAATTATTAACAGCCCAGAGAGGACTGTAAAGAGACTTCAGCAAAATTGAGATAAAGGCCATTTTTTCCTTTAAAATGATTATACAAGATACATCATTTGTAAGCATATGGATTTTATTTTTCTTCAGAAATAAGAATATTGTCAGCTGTTGCACCGTAAGAAATAATACTGGGTCTGTGCTCCAAAGTTCAGGGTAAATTGTCACTTGCCTATTTACCCTCACCCCCATCTCTTCACTATTTCCCTTCCTTGAGCCATTCTACTTCTCAGAAATCAAAAGGTAGAAAGAAAAATATTCAAAGAGGGACTTAATGTACAAGCTGAAATGCTGCAGCACAAATCCTTGGCACATGATAAGAACAAGTAAACAGTGAATCAATGATGGCAAGCAGTACAAAACACACAAGTACTCTTGGGGCAAGCAAGCTGCATAGTTTTACTGCTAAGGTCATGTTTTCCCCCCAACTGTAGTTTCTAGAATCTCAAAAAGAGGCAGTATAGATTGATCATTTTGAACAAGGTCTTTAGGACCTTGCCATTTTGTAAAATGGACACTTGTGTGCAGAGTACACACATACATATATAAGTGCTCCTACACACACACACACACACACACACACATACACACACACACTCTTTCACACGTTTATACACAATGGAATATTACTCAACCATCAAAAAGAATGAAATCTTGTCATTTGCAAGGACGTGGATAGAGCTAGAGAGTATTTTGCTAAATGAAGTCAGTCAGAGAAACACAAATATCACATGATTTCACTCATGTGTGGAATTTAAGAAACAAAACAGGAGAACATGGGGGGAAGAAAAGAGGCAAACCAGAAAATAGAATCTTAACTATAGCAAACAAATTGAGGGTTACTGGAAGGGAGGAGGGGGGAGATAGGTTAAATGGGTGATGGGTATAAGGAGGTCACTTGTGATGAGCACTGGCTGTATGGAAGTGATCAATCACTAGATTCTACACTTGAAACTAACACTACACTGTATGTTAACTAACTGGAATTTAAACAAAAACTTGAAAAATAAGTATTAAAAATCCTAAATTAATCATTAGCAAATCAACTCCTTCAGTATATGAAAAAAGAATATGCCGTTATCAAGTTGGGTTTAGCTCAGGAATACAAGGATTGCATTTCAAAGATATAATCTAAGTCTGTAAATCTAAATACGTATTTACAAAATGCATGAATACAACTTACCACTTTAAGAGACTAAAGAAAATAAAAAGTAAATGCAAAACAAAACCCATTCAAAATCATAATTTTAAGGAAAAAAACCCTCTAACAAACCAGGAATAGAAGTAAACTTAATCTGAAAAGAACAAATTTTAAAAATCTGTAGTATATATCATCCTAATGAGGACATTTTAGAAGTACTCTTTTTTAAAAAAATTAAGTGTAATTTACAGTTTATTAATTTCAGGTGTACAATATGATTCCACAATTCTATACATTACTCAGTGTTCATCATAATAAGTATACTCATCAGTATACTCTTAATCCCCTTTATCTATTTCACTCATCCTCCCACTCACCTCCCCTCTGGCAACCAACAGTTTTTCTCTGCATTTAAGCATCTGGTTTTTGTCTTTTGTTGGTTTCTTAAATTCCACACATGAGTGAAATCATATGGTACTTGTATTTTCTGCCTGCCTTATTTCATTTAGCATGAATACCCTGTAGGTTCATCCATGTTGTTGCAAGTGGCTACATCTCATTCTTCGTTATGGTTAATATTTCATTGTATATATACATATCACATCTTCTTTATCTATAGATGGGTTGTTTCCATATTTTGGCTTTGTAAATAATGCTGCAATAAACATAGGGAGGCATATATTTTTTTAAATTAGTGTTCTCATTTAAAAAATTTTAAAATTTATCTATCTTATTTATTTGAGAGAGAGAGAGAGAGAGAGAGCAAGAAAGAACATGAGCAGGGTGAGGAGTAAAGGGAGACGCAGACTCCCTGCTGAGCAGGGAGCCTGATGTGGGACTCAATCCTGGACTCTAGGATTATAACCTGAGCCAAAAGCAGACACTAACTGAGCCACCCAGGTTCCTCCTCATTTTTTCTTGTAAAGTTATTTATTTATTTATTTATTTATTTATTTATTTATTTATTTATTTATTTAAGAGAAAGAGAGTAAGTGGGCACGAGTGGGGGAAAGGGCAGAGAGAGAATGTCCAACCAGATTTCTACTAAGCACAGAGCCTAATGTGGAGCTCCATCTCACAACCCGACCCATGAGATCAGGACCAGAGCTGAAATCAAGAGTTGACGCTTAACCAACTGAGTCACCCAGGTGCCCCATAATGGTTTCATTTTCCTTTGGGTAAATACCCAGCAGTGGAATTGCTGGATCATATGGTAGTTCTATTTTTAAGTTTTTGAGGAACCTCCATACTGTTTTCCCCAGTGGCTGCACCAATTTGCAGTCCCACCAACAGTGTACCATAAAACTCCTAGAAGAAAACATAGGCAATAATTTCTTTGACACAGCTGCAGAAACATTTTTCTAGATGATCTCTTCAGGCAAGAGGCAAAATTAAGCTATTGGAAGCACACTAAAATAAAAAGTCTTTGTATAGAAAAGGAAACCAAGAAGGAAACCCAGTGAATGGGAGAAGATATTTGCAAATGATAAATCTCATAAGGAGTTAATATAAAATTAACTTAAATATAAATATAAAATATAAGATGAACTTACACAACTCAACACCAAAAGACTCCAAATGATCAGATTAAAAAATGAGCTGAGGACCCAAATAAACATTTTTCCAAAGAAGACATGCAGATGGCCAACAGACTCATGAAAAGATGCTCAACATCACTCATCATCAGGGAAAGACAAGTCAAAACTACTATGAGCTATCACCTTACACTAGTCAGAATGGCTGAAATAAAAAAAGACAAGAAATAATAAGTGTTGGTGATGATGTGGAGAAAAGGAATCCTCATGACTGTTGGTGGGAAGTACTCCCTTTAAAATGAGGAATCAGAAAAGGTGGCCCTCCTTCACTCCTAGGTTCTAGCAAAATTAAATCCATAAGGATTGAAAAAAAGAACAAGAACACATAAAATTGTCATTGTTTGCAAGTGACATGACTGTTTAAATCTATAGCCAAATTATTAAAAATAGCAAATATTTTAGGTCTCTCCATATAGTATCAAGATATAAAATTCAATTGTATTTCCACATAACTAGAAAACTTAAGTCTTTTTGTAAGAGTCAAGTTAATAAAGCATCAATATAGGGGCACCTGGTTAGCTCAGTCAGTTAAGCATGCAACTCTTGGTTTCAGCTCAGGTCATGATCTCCTAGGTTATGGGATCAAACCCTGCATCAGGCTCCCCACTCAGCAAGGAGTCTATTTGAAGATTCTCTCCCTCCACTTCTCCCCCCACTCTCTTTCTCTCTCTCTCTCTCTCTCAAAAAAAAAGTATCAACATATCAAATATCAAGAAAAACATTAAAGTACACAAAAGATTGACCACAAAATGTATAAAACTTTACTGAAGGATGAGTGACCAAAATAAAGAGACAGAAATGATGTCAACTCTACAATCTCTTTAATAAGATAGAAGCAAATAGAGTAATTCCTAACTCATTTTATGAAGGTAGCATTGCCCTAATACCAAAACCTAATAAACACATTGCAAGAAAGCAATAGACCAATCTGTCTCATGAACATAGATGTGAAAATCTGCAATAAAATTTTAGCAAATCCAATTCAACAATGTATGAAAAGAATTATACACCATGGCCAAATGACATTTATTCCAGTAAGCAAGTCTGGTTCAACATTTGAAAAATCAATGACCATAACCTATCACATCAATGGTCTAAAGAAAAAAAATTACATGATCATGTCAACAAATATAGAGAAATAATTTAACAAAATTTAATACCCACTCATGATAAAAAATCTCAGTAAATTAGGAATACAGGGAAAATTCCTCAACTTGATAAAGAATATCTACAAAAAACCTATAGCTAACATCATAGTTAATGGTGAGAAACAAAGCTTTTTAAGTTTAGGAACAAGGGAAAGTTGTCCTCTTTCACCACTGTCTTTCAACATCACATTGGAAACCCTACCTAATACATTAAGGCAAAGAAAGCATGTGGTGTCAATGCAATCCCTATCAAAATTCTGATAGCATTTTTCACAGAAATAAAACAAACAATTTTAAAATTTGAATAGAACCACAAAAGACCCCAGGTAGACAAAACAATATTAGGAATCACCAAGCTGGAGGCATCACACTTTCTGATTTCAAACTCTATTACGAAGCTATACTAATTAAAACAGTATGGTATTATATTGGCATAAAAAGCAGACCCAGATCAATGGAACAGACAAGAGAGCCCAGAAATAAATCGTGAATTTATGGTTCAATAAATGGTGTTGGAAAAACAATACAGAGACATGCAAAAGAATAAAGCTGGACTTCTATCTCACACCACACACAAAAATGAACTCAAAATGGATTGAATATTTGACACCAAAGACAAAGCAACAAAAAGCAAAAATAAACAAGTGGGACTTCATCAACCAAATACCACAGTGTGGTATTAACAAAATAATCAAGAAATATATCATTGAAACAGGAGAGTGACCCCAGAAGTAGATCCACAAAATATCATCCATTGATCTTTAACAATGGAGCAAACCAATACAGTGGAGACAAGATAATCTTTTTTTTTTTTTTAAAGATTTTATTTATCCATTCATAATAGACAGAGAGAGGCAGAGAACAGGCAGAGGAAGAAGCAGGCTTCACGCAGGGAGCCCGACGTGGGACCTGATCCCGGGACTCCAGGATGGCGCCCCCCGACCAAAGGCAGGCGCTAAACTGCTGAGCCACCCAGGTATCCCGGAGACAAGATAATCTTTTTAATAAATCATTTTAGAACAACTGGACATTCACAGACGCACACACACACACTAACACACCTAGACACAGACCTTACACTCTTCACAAAAATGTAACTAAGACAGTATCAAGAGAATGAGAAGATAGGTTCCTACACACACTGGCAGAAAATATTTGCAAAAGACACATCTGATAGATGACTGTTGGCCAAGATACACAAAGAACTCTTAAAACTCAAGAAAAAAAAAGAACCCAATTAACAACGGGCCAAAGAACCTTAACAGATACCTCAAAGAACATTTACAGATAAAAATAAGGATAGGAAAAGATGCTCCACATCACATGTCATCAGGGAATTGCAAATGAAAACTAGATACCACTGCACACCTATCAGAATGGCCAAAACCCAAAACTCAGACATCACCAAATGCTGGCAAGAAGCAGAGCAGCAGAAACTCTCTAACTCCTAGTGGGAATGCGAAATGGCATAGCTACTTTAGAAGACAGTTTGGTGGCTTCTGGCAAAACTAAACATACCCTTACCAAGTGGCCTAGCACTTGTGTTCCATGGTATTTACCCAAAGGAGTTAAAAACTTCTGTCTACCCAAAAACGTGCACGTGGATCTTAATGGCAGCTTTATTCATAATTCTCAAAACTTGGAAGCAACCTAGATATCCTTCAGCAGGTGAATGGGTAAATAAACTGGGCAGCCAGACAATGGAAATATTCAGAGCTAAAAAGAAATATGCCACTAAGCCATGAAAGACATAGATAAGGCTTAAGTACATATTACTTGGTAAATGAAACCAATATCTTAAAGGCTACATACTGTATGATTCCAACTATATAACATCCTGAAAAAGGCAAAGCTACGGAGACCATAAAAAGATCAGTGGTTGCCAGGAGTTAGGAGAGAAGGTGGGGTGAATAGACATAGCACAGAGGATTTCTACTCTATATGATACTATAATGGTGGATACAGGTCATTATAAATTTGTCTGAACCCATAGAATATACAAAACCAAGAATGAACCGTAATATAAACTTTGGTTAGTGATGGCGTATCAGTGTAGATTCAGCAATTGTAACAAATGTACCACTGGATGGGGGTGTTGATAATGGTAGAGGCTATGTATATGTAGGGCCCAGGGGTATATAGGAAATCTCTATACCTTCTGCTCAATTTTCCTGTGAACCTAAAGCTGCTCTAAAAAAAAAAAAAGTTGATTTTTTTTTTTTTTAAGAAAAGAAATAATAAACACAAGATGCAAGATAGAGGTTGCATAGGATGTAGGAGGCAGGGCAATGGGATTGGGAGGAAACATCATAGATATGTTACTGTTAATATTCCAGTTTTCATATGGGTAGAGTTTCATAGGCTTATTATATTACCAGTAAATAAGCAAATAAATTGAAAGTCTTACAAGGACCTATGGATGAAAGCCAACAACGAACTAAGGGTTAGGATTAATCCAATTTTGTACCTGAGATCCAGTAAATCTGTAGAAAAGTTTTAAAAATGTTGGTTAAATACAGCTAGAGTAAAGAAAAAGTATCAGGTTATTAACAAAACAACCTAGTGACATGTTGAGGGTGGATATGGAACGGTTATAGGGATAAATCTGTCCCCCTGTGATTGTTATCTGTGATAAGTCCTGTATTAGTGGAATGGCAAACAGGGAAGCAAAAATATATTTTGACCAAAAAAACTTTTCTCAAGTTCAGAACTCTCCCAGCATCCCACAGGACCCAATAAAAGGAACTCAAATAAAATTTCACCAATGATAAATCACCTAACATAATCATGATTCCAGTAGCAGACATCTCTAGCTGTTCACCAATATTTATGCTGCCCCTTCTGCATTGCAGAGTTGTCACTGTGCCATGTCTGCAAGCTGGGGACGGCCTGTCCCAGACCCACGTGCAATGGCTAAATGATGGCCATTCTGGCCAGGGTAACAGGAACAGAAATGACGTCACCCGCTTCCCAGCCCAGCCTTATACCTCCCACAGGGACTCTTCCATCATCTCTTCCCTTCCAGTTGGCTGCAACGGAGACAACCTCAAATAACAAATGTTGATGATGGCAGAGCCACTCTCGGCCTGGGGACCTGATAACTGTGAGGAAACGGGCTGCTCCATGAATGTGCTTATACACCTACTTCTGTTAAGTCACTGATAATGTAAATTGCTATTGTGTTTTCCAGTATACATTATTGGGTTTCTTTGCTACAAGCCCCCAACACTTGTAAAGGTAGGATAGCACAAAATAGTAGGAGCAGGAAAGAATTTGCGATCAGGGCATAGGAAAATTCCTGAGGCACAAGGAGAATCAGTCCACCAATAATGACTCTGAGGTCACCCTGCAATTACACTATGATCCAGTTGTAGGCTGTGTAGCCTCGTGGCCAAACGCACAGGTTCTGGCATCAGACTACCCGATTAAATCCTGCTTGTGTGGCCCACTAACTGAGCGACCAGGCAAGTAATACAATCCCTTTGAACCTATTTCTCATCTACAAAATGGGGTTAGTAACTGCATCCACTTCAAGGGATTGTTGTAGGGGTTACACAAACTGATGATACATGTAAAGGAGTTGGCATAGCTTCTACCTTGCCGTAGATATTAAATAAATGATAACTGTAATTTTTATAGTTCTTGCCATCTTTACAATGGGACTACTTGTGAGTAAACCCATCTAGAAAAGATCTGGCTAAGGAATACCCTGGAAAGGAACTGTACCCTCAAGCCTTTCCCTGATCGATTTCCCAGCCTTAGCTTTTGTATAACATGTCATGCTTTTCTATACCTCTTCATGACCATCATCTCTGAATCCTGCACCACACTCATGAGGTAGGTGGGAATTATTATTATTTCACAAAAGAAACATCTGAGGCTTAGCAAAACTGTACATTTCTTCAAGCCACACCAAGCCTCAGGGCTCTGAGGTTAGGACTTTTTCCATTACATTATACTGCTTTTCTTGAGGCAAAGCCTTACATCCATGCATCTAGTTTTCTGAGGATGAAGGAATTTTATCTAATGTGTTAGAATACATCAGATAATCTAGGTTTGTAATTATTTTTTTATTGGAAATGATTTCTTTGAATTGTTTTCTTTCTGAATATCAACCGCTATGAATTTTTGCTCTTTACAGCCAATCCTGTTAAGTCTAAATAGAGGTTTCTCACCTCCAAGTTGCCGTTTTTCCTTATTTGGCTGAAGCTACAAAAAGGCAGCCATACTGACACAATTCATAAAAGCCAACAATGACATCAGCTATCCTGAAATTGTCCAGTAATACCCAGAAGGGCCAGGGAGGTAATGAAATATTTTGGGTCATTGATAAAATATTTATTCGTTTTAGCCAAATCAAAAGCATACATGGCTTAGGATGGCAGGAAATAGAAATTAGATCTAAATGGCCCCCTTTAATATCCTGGTAGTTAAGCCCAAAGTAGATATTTGACAAATATCTACTAATTGTTGACCTCTTAAGTTTCAGGTTTAGAAAAGCATAAAGTAATTGAAGAGATTCAGACACAGAGCAGCATTCTAAACTTGGCATGGATTTTCTCTATCAGCTTTGAAAAATATTAGATACCTTTGGAAAATATTCTGACTCGCATTGAGCAAACAAAGTAAAGAGTAACTCATAACATCCCTGGTTTGATGGACTATAATAGGGGTGAGGGGGCAGGGGAGTGTTTCCAAAAAGAATAAGAAAAGCAAATACTTACCGGGTACTTATTATGTACCAGCCATTATTCTAAGGGCTAGACTTGATCCTCTCAACCACACAGTAAGCATCAATAAATACTATTCATTTCATAGATGAGATTGAGTCAGAGGATAAAGTGACTTGCTAAAAGTCACACAGCTATTAATAGAAGTGGAATCAATCAAATGTGAATATAGTATCCCCGTTTGCCTACACTAAGGGACACAGACCTAAATCTAATTTTGAGCTGTAACAAATACACTAAATAACATGCATAATTTAACAGTTAATTGTTGACTATAACCACCATCTCAGTAAAAAAATACTATTATTACAAAGTTGCCCAGGCTAGAAACGTAGGAATTACCATGAATTCCTCATTTTCATACCCCTAAGCAAACACTATTGGTTTGAAGACCTAGATCTCAGATCCAGCCATTTCTCAACACATTGACTTCCACCCTAATCTAAGACGCCATTGTCTCACCTGGATTTTGGCGAAAGTTTCCTAATTGGACTTCCTGCTTTTACTCTCCCCACTACCAATTATTCTAGAATGTTTTAAATTTAAAAAGGAGATAATATCACACATCTATTCAAAATTCCTTACCTTGTCTATCCAGGCCCTACATGTTCTAGATCCTACTAATCCACTAACCTCATCTCCTTATCTTCCTCTCCTTCACCCTACTCTGGCTTCTCCTTGAACAGAACTTGCTGTTCTACCTCAAAGTAGAATATTTGAATTTTCTTCTTCCTTAGTTTGCTTAGATGTTTGTTTAAATATCAGATGCCCTTATACTTTTAGTTAGCATCCTATTGAAAATAATTTCCCCTTATATACCTTCCCCCATCCTCATCATAATATTGACTGTGGAAAAAAATTAACTTGGAATGTTTTAAGATAAAGTGTAACCAAAATATTTGACAACAATATGGAATGTGGAAGGAGGATATTATCCAAGAAAAGTGCATATATTTACTAAGGTTAAACTCTGATAAAGCAAAAAGCTGTCTAAAAGCAGTAGGGAAAAATACAAAATCATTTTGACTCTGGAATAAATCTTAAGGGAGATACAATAAAGTACAGACCAAAAAGGAGTTTAAGTACATTAAAATGTTAAATGTTTGACAAAAAACATCATTTGTAATAAGCAACTAGACCACTAAGCCCACAGAAAAATGGACAATGAATAGGAGCAGGCAGTTCACAGTAGAGGTAATCTGAATGGTCTATAGACAAATGAAAAGATCCTTAACTTCATCCTAATATGAAAAGGGAAATGCATATTAAAACAGTAAGGTACAATGGTACAGTCTCCCTAGGAGACTGGTAAAAATTGAAGACATTGAAAATATTAAGAGTTGACAGGATGTATGAAAATTAGAGCTCATGTACATGGCTGGTAGGAATATAATTTAATACACTCACTTTGGAAAGCAATTTAGCAATTATCTAGTAAAATTAAACATAACCTAGAAACTTCATTTAAAGTGAATATCCTAGGGTGCCTGGGTGCCTCAGTTGGTTAAGCATCTGCCTTTGGTTCAGGTCATGATCCCAAGGTCCTGGGATCAAGCCCTGTGTTGGGCTCCCTGTTCAGCAAGGAGGCTGCTTCTTCCTTTCCTCTGCCTGCTTCTTCCCCTGCTTGTGTTCTGTCTTTCAAATAAATAAATAAAATCTTAAAAAAAAAAAAGAATGTCCTAGAGAAACTCTGGTACTGGTGCACAAGAAGATTTCTATGAACATCTGTAAAAATTGCAAATCACTCAAATGTTTGTGAGGAGAAAAATGGAGTAATTAAGCTGGGGCATACTCACCTATGAAAACATTTTTCAGGTTTTTAAATAACTTAGTTCTACATGCCTTAATAGTAATAAGCCTCAACATAGAGTGAGGGTACTAGTTTTAGGTTGGTATGACCCACCCATAGTAGAACTCCCATTCCTGGATGAGAGGATCAGGCAAGAAGTCCTGGAAGAAGTATAACGCCACCCATGTAAAATCATTAAAACATACCAAAATACTATTTTTAAAAAGTCTATATATTAAAGCAAAGTTGGGGATAACACAAAACTGCTTAAGAACAATAGTCCCCTCTGGAAGGCAAAATGGAAAATAGGATCTGGGAGAGGGGTCAAGGGGACTTCTACCCTATGTGTAATATTTTATTTAACAAAGTCTGAAACAAATACTGGGTGATGTTAAGTGTTAAATCTGGATAGTAGATTTATTACTTATTATTCTTTCTATTGTATGTTTCATGAAGAAGGAAGGAAGAAGAGAATGCTAAACAATATAATGCAGGAAATAAGAAGGAACCAACCAAGGATCTTGAAGAAGGAGTTTCCATGTCTTATGAAAACCAATCTGGTAAGGAAATTAGGTACCCTAAAATAATGAACAAAAGAATTTCTATTTTCATTCCAATATAGGTTCTTAAAAAAAACCACACACAAACTCCTATGATGTAAGGATACAAAAGAATCATGGACAGAGTCAAGAAACTGTAGCAATGTGGTAGATTAAATATGGCCATAAATTCTTTGCTATTGCTTCCATTGAAAAGGGGGTATAGTTTCCCTCAGTTTGAAGCTAGGTTGCCTTGTGACTTACTTGGTCAATAGGATGTGGCACAAGCAAGGTCCTGAAACGTTTAATGTCATAAGAAGCCATGCAGCTTCCATCCAAGCTCATGGAATTCTTGGAGCATGAGAAGCAGCAATCACCAGGTAAGAATATCACTATTCTGGTATCGCCTTATTATGAAGCCCAAGCTGGCCCCATGAAGGAGCTATGTGGGGGCGAGGGGAAGAGAAAGATGCTTCACTAGACTTCATATGATCTAG
Source organism: Canis lupus familiaris (assembly GCF_011100685.1). Taxonomy (NCBI): domain Eukaryota; kingdom Metazoa; phylum Chordata; class Mammalia; order Carnivora; family Canidae; genus Canis; species Canis lupus. Next base: position 28,289,540 of record NC_049244.1, on the reverse strand, counting down.
CCATTCAGTGCAGGTACCAGACATGTGATTGAAAAAGCTTTCTTAATAACTCCAGCCCCAGCCATCATCTGACAGAGACCTTGAGCAAGAACTACTGGGAGAGACCAACCAACCCACGCAACCATGAGACAAATTATTTTTAGACCACTATGTTTTGGAATGGTTCATTTTGCAAAATTAGATAACTGGTACAGAGAGGAAGGTCCAGGCTTAGTTTTTTCAAATGCTGAGTTTGAGATGTTCACATGTCATGGAAGTGGAGACATCCTGAAGGCGGACATGTAGTATTATGGCTCTACTGATCATCTTCATACTCCTGAGTACAGCCACAAGCTTTGGCCCAACAGTGCATTGGTCCTTAGGAATACAAATCCACTAAAAACAGACTAAAATCATGAACTCAGTCAGATTGGGGAGGAAGGGAAGCAGACCTGTGCTATGATGCCAGTGAAGCAAGTCCAGAGGACTGAAGAGAATCAGAAAAGCAGCATTTTGATGCCTTGAGAGGGAAGGGAGAACAGGGGTACAGAGAGGATTTTTGTGGAAGAGGACTGCTTCAGCCAGTTCTAAAGGACAGGTACTTGATCTCAAGCATGAGTGCTCCTCAAGGAAATAAAGATGTTGACAATAGGGGTAGTAGAGTTATTGATGAATGCCATCATTTTCAGGAACTTGAGGCCAATAACTAGGCAAATTGCATTGCCTTGGCAACTGCCCCATTAAGTAATTTCTATATTAATCTCTGAAGGACACATAAAGGACCCTGCCTGCATTACTTTAAAAGCTATCAGAAAAATAAAATAAATTAAAACAAAATGCAAAATATGGTATGCAAATTCATGTACTTGTTTGTTCATTTAACATTTTCCAAGGTCATATTTCATTCTAAACCCCCCTGTATTGGTTATTCTCTTACAAAAAAAATTACAAAAGCCATGGTTTTGCTTTTGGGAGGAAGGAAAACCTTTATTTTTTTTTAATTATTTTTTATTGGTGTTCAATTTACTAACATACAGAATAACCCCCAGTGCCGTCACCCATTCACTCCCACCCCCCACCCTCCTCCCCTTCTACCACCCCTAGTTCGTTTCCCAGAGTTAGCAGTCTTTACGTTCTGTCTCCCTTTCTGATATTTCCCACACATTTCTTCTCCCTTCCCTTATATTCCCTTTCACTATTATTTATATTCCCCAAATGAATGAGAACATATAATGTTTGAAAACCTTTATTTTTATAGTTCAAAAAGTGCTTAGACTTATAACCACTATACGAAGTAGACGCAACTATTCCCATTTTATAGATATTAATACTGAAACTTAGGAAGATCGAGGGATTATCCCAAGGTCACTAACTGGCAAACAGTAGGATTTGGACTCAAAATTATCTACTCCTCAGAGGGCTGCTCCTTGCTTTAAGGAGGTCCAGTGTAAGTGGGCAAACATACTACACATATGTAAAGCTGTGAAAAGACCATTGGAAAATAGCGTGACTAAGTGAAATGGGCACAAGGGAAAGGCAAGGAAGGAGGATTGTGAGGGCCACCTTTGGTGGCAGCGGGTTTGAGCTAGATTTTGTGTAAAGTGATAAACTTGTTTTTATGGGGAAGGGGGAAATGTGTGGGCCACATAGCAGCAATGCAGTGCTGGTTTAATGAGAGTGAACTAGAAAGAAATGGCTCCTGCATTTTCAGGTATTTACACCAGTGGTTCTCACATGGAGATTTTGTCCTCAGGGGACATTTGGCAATATCTAAAAAGATTTTTTATTTTTACTGCTGGGCGAGAGGACAATACTACAGGCATCTAGTGGGTAGAGGCCAGGGGTGCTGCTAAACATCCTATAACACACAGGACAGTCCTCCACAACAAAGAATTATCTTAACCAAATGTCAGTAGCTGGAAAACTACACAGGTTAAGAAATCCTGACCTATACACATATTTACCACATTGTATTAGGGCTTTCAAGAGAAATATAACCAATAGGGTATAATTATATATATAATATATATATAGTATTATATATTATATTATAGGGTATAATTAATTATATATAATTATAATATATTATAGGGTGTAATTATATATTATATATTAATATATATAATTATATGATATATAATATATATTACATATAATATATTATAATATTATATTATATATAATATAATATATAATTATATATAATTATATATTAATATATATGTAATTATATATGTTATAAAATTATACCCTATTATATATATAATTACACCCTATTGGTTATATTTCTATATAACCAATATATTTCTATATATATAATTACACACCTATATTGATCCATATCTATCTATCTATATATATAATATATATAGCCCTATTGGTTATTTATATATATATATATATATATATATATATATATATATATATATATATATATAGTGTATATATGTGTAGCCTTCTATGAAGAGAGAAGGATTTGACTCATGTGAGGCGGGGACTGGAAGTCTGAAGTCTTGAGGGTAAGCTGAGAATTCTGGCCAGAGCTTATGTGCTGCAGTTTTGAGTGGGAAGATAGTTCCCTGGAGAGTTGGGAGTCTCAGTATTCCCTTGTAAAGTCTTCAACTGATTCAGCTGAGGCCACTCAAATTAGGGAGGGTAAGCTTCTTTACCCAAAGTCCATCCATTTAGAGGTTAGTCACTTCTTTAAAATCTCTTCACAGTAACATCTTGATCAGTGTTTGACCAAATATCTTGGCACTAGAGTCTTACCAAATTGACACATATAATTAATCATCATACACATTTAACTTTCAAAATCCTATGAGGCAAAGATTTTATCCTTGTTTTAAAGATAAAGGAAGCACAAAAAAAAAAAAAGCTACCGACGGCCAAGAGACACATGAAAAGACACTCAACATTACTCATCAGAGAAATGCAAATCAAACCTGCAATGATATATCACCTTGCACCTGTCAAAATGGCTAGGCTCAAAAAGACAAGAAACAAGTGTTAAGGATGCAAAGGAAAAGGAACTCTCGTGCACTAATGGTGGGAATGCAAACTGGTGCAGCCAGTGAGGAAAATACTATGGAGATTCCTCAAAAATTAAAAATAGAACTGCCATATAACCCAGCAATTCTACTACTATCTACCTAAAGAATACAAAAGCACTAATTTGAAAAGATATATGTGCCCCTATGTGTAGTGCAGCATTATTTACAATAGCCAAGATATGGAAGCAGTCCAAGTTTCTATACATAGATAAATGGATAAAGAAGATGTGGTATACACACAATGGACTACCACTCAGTCATAAAAAAGAATGAAATCTTGCCATTTGTGACAACATGGATGGACCTAGAGGGCATTATGCTAGGTGAAATCAGTAAAAGATAAATATCATGTGATTTCACTTATATGTGGATTCTGAAAAAGAAACAAAAAGCAGAAACAGACCCATAGAACAAACCTATAGAATGATAACCAGAGGGGAGGGGAGGAAGGGATGGGCAAAATGGGTGAAGAGGAGAGGGAGACACAGGCTTCCAATTATAGAATGAATGAGTCATGAGAATAAAAGGTACAGCATAGGAAATATAGTCACTGATACTATAATAGTGTTGTATGGTGACAATGGTAGCTACATTAGTGGTGAGCACAGCATAACATATAGAGATGTGAGATCATTATACTGTACCCCTGAAACTAATGTGACATTGTATATCAGCTAAACTTCCATTAAAAAAACCTATATACAGGGATACCCGGGTGGCCCAACAGTTGAGCGTCTGCCTTTGGCTCAGGGCGTGATCCCGGGTCTGGGGATCAAGTCCCTGCACAGGGCTCTCTGCGAGGAGTCTACTTCTCCCTCTAGATCTCAGCCTCTGTGTCTGTCTCAAAATCTTAAAAGAAAACCCACATATAGACCAAAAAAAAAAAAAAAAAAAAGGAAAAAAATAAGATGAAGTTCAGAGAAGTTAATGAATGTTCCTGTATTTGCACAGCTAATACTATTAACAGCTAGCACATTTTGGGCAGTTCCTGTGAGTAGGTGTGGTGCTAACAGCTGTTAATCCAATTAAGGTGGCTGCTATTTTTATTATCTCCATTTTATAGAGGAGAACATGGAGAATGGCAATGTAAATTTCCCAGAGCCAAACAATTTTTAAGCAATAGAGCCAGGATTTGAAGCCAGGCAATTTGGCTTGAGGGCCCATATTCTAACCTGCAGTTCTCACCCAGAATTGCCAGAAGGGCTAATTGAAACAAATTGTAGGGTTCCATTCCCTGAGACTGAATCAGTTAGTCTGGGATGGGCCCACAGATTTGCATTTCTAACAATCTCCCAGGTGGCACTAATGTGACATTCCTAGAGACCTACTTTGGAAACAATCACTGCCAGTCCTATGCTACACTCTGCTTTAGATAAGGACAGCAGTACTGGGCCAAAGTGCACGCATTCCACAAATATTCCTGAGGCCCTGTGTAGCAGTTCTGGTCACCAATTCCAATATGTTGGAGGGTACGCTCCACACCTCCAAACGTTCTTTAATATCAGCTGGGTGTCCTACAACTCAACTCTGAGGTCTCCACTGGGAGATCGTATTGGATCCCACAGGTTACAGGCTCAGTCCCACAAAACTCCCCCTCACCGCCCCTACTTCAGATGCCAATGGCAAGTCCAAATTGTTACCTGTGCTTCTGACCGGCTGGCTATAAATCAGAGGTTCCCATGACCCTCTCTTTGGGATCAATTAATTTGCTAGCATGGCTCACAGAACTCAGAGAAACATTTTACTTACTGGATTATCAGCTTGTTGTGACAAGACAGAACTTAGAAACAGCCAGATGGATGACAAGCACAGGGCAAAGCATGAGGAAAAGGCGAACTTCAATGCCCTCTGTGAGCATGCCATTCCCCCGACTTCTCCGTGAATTCAGTAACCTGATTGATTAAGTCATTGGCCATTGCTGATTGGTTCAACCTCCAGGCCTCTCCCCTTCCAGAAATCAGGGGGTGGAACTAAAAGGTCCAACCTCTCCTCCTGTTTGGTTTCCCTGGCAATGCCCCTCTTCGGTGCTTTCAGAAAGTCAACTCTTTTTTTTTTTTTTTTTTTTTAGAAAGTCAACTCATTAACACAAACCCCGTTGTGGTGGAAAGGGACTTATTGGGTAATGAGACACCATTTCACCTTTACAGCTCAGGAACTGAGGACAAGAGACCCAATATTATAAAAAAGATGCTCCTGTCACTCATTGCTCAAGAAAATCCAAGGATCTGGGGAGCTGTGAGCCAGAAACTATAGATGAAGACCAAAATATATCTTTATTATAAATCACAGTATCACATGAACTAACAGAGATGAAACGATGATCATGGTTCCTGCTATCATGACTTCTCTCAGGCTGTGTCGACAGAAAGAGCCCAGGCTTTGATGGAGCATCCTATGATGGGCGGGAGGTGCTCTCAGCAGGGGGCCCTCCTCTGGAGGTGGGGTCAGGGAGGACATCCCAGAAGAGGCACATGGCTAAACTGAGACCTAGCCCACCATAGAAGCAAGATTTAGGAGACTCTAAGGGGGAAGTGAAATGTGTCCAAAGCAGTGGGGGGACTAGCATGCCCCTACAGAGGCCCAGACTGGAAGGAAGGGCTCTCATATTTACAGAGCCAAAGGCAGTTTAGCAAGTCACAGGATTTTTGCCTACATCGCCTTGGCACATTATCCCGTGTGCTTCATTTTCCTCATCTGAATAATAGGGATGAAGATACCGTATTTCTTGGATTCAATGACCTTCCCCCCATTTTAACATTCATAAAATCAGAATATGTGTTACTATAGATTTGTGCATTTCTTGCTACATTTCCCCTTCCTTGAAAGCTTTTGGGCAACTGATGGTGTCTCAGAATTAAAGAAAGGTGAGTTATTTTTACCTTAGCTACCTCCCAGGGCTAAGAGAATACAGACTACCAAGTAAGATTCAGGACTACAGTGGCTCTCACCCCAGGCTGCACCTTAGGAACACCTGAGCAGCTTTTCAACTTTACCCATACCTCTGCTCCATCCCCAGGGATCCTGATTTTTATTGATCCAGAATAGGGGCCTCGTGGAGATTTTTTGAAACCCAGGTGATTCTAATGTACAGTCAAGATTGAAAACTGACAACCACCTTATCTATGACAGGTGTTGGCAAACAACCATCTTCGAGCCAAATGTGACTGTTTTGCTAGTTTTACTGGAACACCATCACACCCATACATTTACATGTTGTCTATGGCTGCTTTTACACCACAAAGGCACAGTAGAATAGTTGCAGCAGAGACAGTGTGACCCACAAAGTCTAAAACGCGTCTTCTGTATCTCTCTACAGAAAAACTTTGCCAATCCTTGTCCTGTTGCTACACAAGGTGTGGTTCTGGGCTTAGAGTCTTCAGCATGGCTGGGAGCTGACTGGAAACGGTGAATCCCAGCCTTAGTGAATTAGTCTGCAGCAGAACAAGATCCCCAGGCGGTTTGCGTGCACAGCAAAGTTTGAGAAGCCCTGCCCCTGCCTGCCCACCTGACTGCTGCCACTCTCTCCAGCCACTTTTTGCTCTGTACCCTTTGCTCCTGCTCAGTCCTTATCCTCCAGGACTTCACTGCAATACTACATCCTCAGGGAGGTCCTCTCCTGTCCTCATAAATTAGATTTCATTTGTGATATTTCTCTCCTGTCATCTTTTTATTTTTCTTCCTAGCATGTCACCTCAAATCTGTGACTAAACATTCATTTGGCCCCTCACTAGACTAGAAGTCTCAGGGGGGTTCTAGCCAGAAGCCTGGCTCCAGGACATGAGAAAGAGCTCTAAAAGGTACAAGGCACACTGAATGCTGCCTCCAAAAGGGAATAATGAAAAGAGGAAAGGTAATGTTGGACGTAGCTTGATGGGAAAGAACAGAACTGATTACTATGCAGACCAGCGAGGGGGCAATCTAGAAGGTCTGGATGATGAGCAGCTAGAGGATTTAATTTCCTCTTTTTGTATTCCAGGGTTAAATATTAGTATTCAATCACACAGAAACACTCAAGTACTTTGGTAAACCTCTGCAGACCAAGGATCCAATTTTACCAGCTGTTCATTAAATGAAATATCCATATATATGTATTGGGAATTTAATTAGAAAGGCAGCGGTCCAAGGATGTGATCATTGCTTGAGAAAGTTATATTTCAGGCAGCTTTTCCCTTCCAAGAGAACTGAGGAAACTCTTAATTGCCTTCTATTCTTTTTTTCCCTATTAATCACAGCTTGCCTCAACTGATTTTTTTTTCCTTCAAAATGCCCTTGGGGAGTGAACATTTTTGAATGGCTAACTTTTTATATGGAGATTATGCACACCAGCTGCTCTTGTCTAAAGCTGTAGTGTCTTTCAAAACAGAGCACAAGTCAGATGGTTTAGAGTGACCAACTTCAGGCCCTAGGCACAACACTCACTAATGGTGGGATAAGATCTATGGTGTACCTGGAGAAGTAAACCAGCCGGAAGGAGGAAAGAAGAAATGTTACACATTCAGGTTGCCCCCAAAGAGCCTCCAAGCTGATTAGAACAATGTCTGCTGCCACTGGTGGGTGCCTGCCTAAAGAGACGAATCACCCGTTATGGATATTATAAGTACATTTTGGTGGCACACGTGGGTGGCTCAGTGTTGAGCATCTGCCTTTGGCTCAGGGTGTGACCCCCAGGGGTCCTGGGATCAAGTCCCACATCAGGCTCCCCATAGGGAGCCTGCTTCTCCCTCTGCCTATGTCTCTGCCTCTCTCTCAGTGTTTCTCATGAATAAATAAATAAAATTAAAAAAAAAAAAAGAACTACATTGTGGTAATCCCTCCCCCCAAATAAAAGAGCACGCTGTTTGGAAGGGGCTCCGCTGCAAGAAGGAAAATAGCCTAAATGAGGAGTGTGGAGACACGGTTTCTAGTCCAAGCTGAGAAAACTTAGGCTAGTCCTTTAACTTAACCTCTCAGAGACCTCATCTGTAAGGTGGTTTTCATATACCTATCTATCCATTCATTTATTTATAGGCATTGTGTTAGGCAGCAGGTAGGCAATGAAAAGTAAAACCAGACATGGCCTTTATCTTCATAGGTCTTATAGTCCATTGAGAGACCAAGTTATTACTGAAAGAATTATATCAAGTGTAAAATTACAACTATGTTATATGCTATAAAGAAGAGATTTTTCTAAGACTCCATAGCCAAACTGTCAGTAAGTCTGCTCAACAGCACCTTTGAAATATATTCCACATCTAACCACTTCTTACCACCTCCCACCATACCCATACCTCCTTTGCTTCTTGCCCAGATTCCTATAGTAACAGAGCTCCATGCTTTTTTTTTTTTTTCAGAGCTCCATGCTTTGATCTTGCCTTTCTTAATGTATTCTTCGCACAGCGAAGACCATACATGAGGTCAATATCCCCTTATTCAAAATTTCCAGTGACTTTCCATCAGGCTTAGATTAAACTCCAATACCACATGTTTGTGGTCCATGGGCTTTCCATGAAATTGGCAATGGCCTACACTCTCCAATCACATCCTCTTCATTGTGCTTCTTGTTCCCTCCACTCCAGGCGAGATCTCCTTGCTTTTCTTGAACGTGCTGAAGTTGTTTCTGCTTGGAAATGTCCTTTTCTTCCCCCCAGGGAGCTTCACTTTACTCCTGTGTTCACTCAGGTCTCTGCCCAAATGTTACCTCCTTAGACAGGCTTCATGACCACCCCCATTAAAAACAACTTCGAGTTAATCACTGACCCCTTAAGTAACTCTGTTTTTTTCCTGGCATTTAATACCACCTGAGAGTTATTTGTGCACCTCTTCATTGTTTATATCCTCCCTGAAAGGGACCTTGTCCATTTTGTTTTCCAACACCTAAAATAAGGCTTATACATGAAAAGGTACTTAATAGATTTGTTGAATTATTAAATACTGTGATGACATATAATAGGGAGAATTAGTAACTCAGGAAAGGCTTCCTTAAGGGACTTTTGTTTAAGCTAGTATCTAGAGGAATGGTGAGAATTGATCTGCCTAAGAGGGATGTGGTATTCCAGAAGGGAGGAAACCTTGTGTAAAGGTCCTGTGGTAGGAAGAACAGAGAGTGATCAAGGAACTAAAGGAAGTCCAGTATGCCAGTATGAACAGGGCACAGAGCAAAGCATGACACTTGATGAGGCTGGAAAAGAAGTGGCCAACACATGGCTTTGCTGGATCTATCAATGATTTCTATGTTTATCCCAAGATCAGTGTGAAATTATTAAAGGATTTTACTTGTGGGAAAGGGTAGGGGAGGAACCAAACACGTTGTTTACAAAAAAAAAAAATACTTGAAATGATTTAAAGACCCATTTTTGCTCTGAAATTTCTAGGACTTTATGAAAAATCAATCAGCAAAATGAGAATGGACTTTTGAAAATACTAACCAAAGTCAATTTCAATGGCAGAGATTCAAGCTACTGAGTTCTGTAGCTACTCAAACATCATCTCTTTGGGATTTTATGTTCATGCTGAGTTTAGCACTCTCCCTTTCTTCCCTCCCCTAAAACAATAGAGTCAAAATTTCCACTTCCCAATGAAACTGTAACTTCTGAACTATTATTCTAACCATGCAGGGATCTAAGTTGAGCATCAGTATTGGAAGTTTCTAGGCTTTTTAAGCACACATTTTTTAGCTTACCTTGCCAAATAGGCAGGTAGGAGTGTCAAGGCCTGGGTTACCACATCCTGAATTCAAATCCTCCCCTGGTCAGCAATTGATGCATCTTGAAACCTCAGACCCTCATCTACGGAAGGGGGATGATGATGGTATTTTCCTCGCTGAATTGTTGTGAGGATCAAGTGTGATGATAAAGTGCTTAATAAGTGCTGAAGTAGTTGACATAACCCCTTTGATTGGAGTATTCAAAGATCCAGTGTGTGGAAGAAACCTGGAGTCAACCATCTCCATCTACCTAGGCTGATTCTAGCCCAGCCACCTCTTGCTTACTTGCTAAAGCCAGTGACATAGCTACAGCTTCAAATGCAGGCTACACATCTCTTTTCTCAGTGGAGAGTTTAGCAGATATGCAATGTATGAAATTGCAACCTCTCTTTCAGTGTCCAATGTACTACCCAACTCAATAATTTTTATTGTTGCTGACTGAGATGACAATGGAACATCTATGCCTAATTGAGATTTTGTCCATGAAGAAATTGAAAGAATTGATAGGGCACTGACAATTAACACAAATGAACAGATAAATGAAAACCTTCAAGCTTTTGGGAGAAAATAGACACCTACCTAAAATATTTTGTATCTAGAGATATAAATTTATGGATTTAGAAGGTAAGTCTCTAACAGACAATACTATCAACTATCAATTTACCTCTCATTCTTAGTACAATGTCTGTTAATTACAAGAGACTACGTGTGCCCCAATCGTTGGGATATCTAGAAACAAAGAGGGATTATAAATTGTGTGTGTCAAAGAGGGACAGAGCACCCCAGTTTGGTGAGCTTTAGAAGCGGATTGCCATAGATTTAATTAAATGTGCCAAAATAGTAATTTACCAAATAATACCTAAAAGTCTTTAAATTGTAGAGATAGCTCCCTGAGGTGCTATTGCTCTAATATCCAACCCACTTATGTATTTGACTCACTCCCCACTAATAAAGTCTAAAAAATTCTTTGCCTTAATCACTGACCAGTGCAAGTCCCTAATTTGTTTAGTACTTGCCTCTACCCAGCTCAATTGCTTATAAATGTGAATTGGGGTTTGTGAACATTTTCTTAACAGGTCCCTGGAGGGCCAACGATTAGGTGTTTACTGGCGCTTTTTCAGGATGGTGACAGTAATCATGGAAAAAGGGGAAATCAAGGAGGAATTGCAGTTGGGAATAGTTTTTTAAGGCACCATTCTTGGAAAAAGCTCCTCCATTTGGAAGCTGGATTCATGGCCTTAATCCAGGGAATGCAGATGTTGAAGCTCAAGAAGGATTGTTTGGAAGACATAAAGTGAAGGAATTAGACGCCATTATATGTTATTATATCAATTTCATTTCCAAAAACACACTCCATGCATGCTTTGAAAGGACATCTGACAAGCAAGATGCTTTTAGCTAAATGACATCTCTTCCCTCTGGGCTCCACCTAAAGCCCTTATAGCAAAGTGCCCTTTTAGCTTATACCTCCTGGAATGTGGCCTCCCACATTCAAGTGGAATGTGGGTCAAGTCCAGCATAGTACCTATCTTGCTGAATCCAAAGGAACTATTATTTCCCGAGTGCCAACTATGCCAAGACCGAAAAATCCACAATCTCATCAAGTTTTCCCATTTATCCTGTGCTTGGATATGGTTTTTACTTTAAATAAATAGGACAGTAAAGTTCAGAGAGTTTATGTGACTTGCCTATGGTCATTAGCTAGTAAGAAACCTAATCTCAGCTCATTTATTCATACAACAGATAGAACTACTAAGTGGTTAGCCCTGAAGATAGCTTACTGAACATGGAAGATGAAATAATCACAGTTTAATGGAAGAGCAATATGACTGGAAGTCTAGGGTACTGTGGGGACCCAGAGTAGGGTACCTTACCTAGTACAGAAGGTCCAATAACACCTTTCTCAGGAATGGACATATTAGTGGAAACTTAAAGGGAGAAAAGGAGTTAGCCAGATTCAGTCTAGAGAACACTGTTCTAGGAATTCTAGGAATTCTAGAAGGAGTTCCAAATGCCAGGAGTAGGAGGTAGGAGAGAGCAAGATTTTTTTTTTTTTTTTTTTCAGAACTGTAGGATTGGGAGTGTTGGCAAAGAAACAGAAAGGCAGGAGGCAGGAGAGGTAGATAAAGTTGGATGGTGGGAGGATTCTCAACCAGGGTAAGGAGTTTGGATTATATCTAAAGGCACTGGAGTAAGCAGAAGAACATACAGGTTCTTGGAAGTTCACTAAGGCTGAAATATGGAGAATCCTAGATGAGGAACAAGATTAGAGGCAGGGAGGTAGACTAGAAGGCAGTTGTTGTCTGGGTGAAAGAAAGGATGGAGTTTGGGAACTAGGAGTACAGATGACAGGGGGATTATTAGGAAATTAAGTTGTTAGGACTTGGAGACTGGTAAGATGGGATTGTTGATGAGGGCTGAGAGCACAGGGCTTGAAGACTACTCCAGAGTCTTGTGGTGGGACCATTGGGTTGTGCCATATGTAGGAAGAGGGGAAGGTGTGTGGGGAAGAAAGTAAATGCCATTTGGCACTTGTTGGGTTTGTAGTGGAAGATGTTCAAGTACCTTCAGGGGCAGTGAGATATCTGGGTCTGGAGTTCTGAAGAGAGGTCTGGGGGATGGGTTAGGAAGTACCTGGTAAAGGTGATGGGTAAATTAATGTGTCAACTTGACTGAGTTAAGTGATGATAAAGCATTATTTTTGGGTGTACCTGTGAGGTGTTTCCAGAAGAGTTAAGTATTTGAATTGATAGAATGAGTACAGAAGGTCACCTTCACCAAAGCAAGTGAGCATCATCCAATCCATTGACAGCCTGAATAGAACAAAAAGGCAGAGGGAGGGCAAGTTTGCTCTTTTTGCTTGAATTGGAACATCCATTTATTTCTGCCCACAGGCACTGGCACTCCCAGCTCTCAGGACTTCAGACTTGGACTGAATTATACCATGGGCACTCCTGGTTCTCTGGTTTGCAAACGGCAGATTACGGGACTTCTCAGATTCCATAATCATGTGGGATAGTTCCTATAATAAATCTCCTCATATATTTCTGTATATCTAACTACTGGTCCTGTTTCTCGGAAGATCTCTGACTAACACAGTAGGCAAATGGTGACCAAACCTGAGGGAGAGACCGAAATACAGAAAGACAGAGAGGCAAGTTCCATCTTTCAGAGCATGTGTTTGAGCTGCTTCTCATAACCAGCAGAATATGGTCTTTCTCTAATGAGGGGGTCACCTGAGCCCTTACTAATATCTCCCTCCATGTTCCCACAACATGGTCCTCAAAGGGCTGATGGGAATTCAGGATTGAGTCATGGCCAACAAACTAACTGGCCCAGACACAAGTCAGAAAGCACTGGCTAGGGACAAAATTCTGTTCTTTAGTGTAGAAAGCAAGAATTCCATTCTTGGTTCAATTTTTGGCTAGAGTGGAATCTACAGTATACTTATATGTAAAACGCTGCATTTACTGAAATAGCTAACAAACTTATGATAGGTTGGGTTTCCCCAAAAGCAGATCCTGGACTAGAATTTTTTCAATTACTTTATTTAGGAAGTGATCTCTGAAGCAGGGAGTGAGACAGTGGAGGGACGGAAGCCAATGTGGAACTGTTAGTGGACAGACTGGTTGCCATTCTGGGCAGCTGGAGCTCATTCCCTTGGGCACCTCCGGAAGAATGTTGATCATACCTCAAGAGTTGCCTCTCCCAAGGTGTGAGAAAGCTGGAGTACTCACCAACTTTCATGTGTTATTGGCTGAGGGGTTGCTCTGAGGAATGTTAACTCCTAAGCCCTTCTAGCCTACTCCACATGAGTCAGTCATGCTCCCAAGGCCAGAGAAGGCCCTCAGGCCTTCACAGATGTTTGAAGGAAGAAGCTTACAGTGTGACCAACACAGTGAAAGCAGAGGGAATGTGGGGAGGGCTCTGATGTCTTCTGTTAGCCAGGAGGGAAAAGCTATGAGGGAAATCTGCTACAATGTGTAACATCATCTTCTTAGTACCACAGTTATTCTAACCATCCCAGACAAGTGATTACAGAGTTAACTACACATGCTGGCTATGATGAGGTAGGGTACCCAAAGATGTCATGTGGACCATTTGACACACTGTGGGATTATGTTCCACCAAACTGTAATGGCCAAATGTGACTATGACTTGCTCATGATCTTCAAAGTTCTATTGTATTTGGACTCATATAATGGAGACTTTTAGTCAGAATTTCTTGCCAAACATTAATCAACTTGTTTTTAAAGAACTCAATAAGTGATTAGCTTATGGCTTTTCAAGCCAACGCGAAAGCCTTTGCCAACTAACTCTGGCAATATCTTTCCCCTCTAAAGTCTAGGATACAGTACTTAGAGCATTACAAAAACATTTTAGAGTCAAATCAAGACCCAGTCCTTAATGGTAAATGGTTGAAGAATGGTTAAGTGTATATTTATCATGCCTTTGTGACTTGAGGGGAAAGTTGAGGCTTCCATTCATTATACCAAGTTAGTTTATATGCTGTATCTTTCTTCCCTCTTCTTCACTGCTTAAGCATTTGGGGGAAAACTTTCTATTCATAGCAAAATTAAACCAGTAAATCTCCTTGGACTTGTTATTTGGAACCATAAAAAGTATTACTTTTTAGTTTTATCTCAGTCAATGAAGACGACTCATAAAGGTAAGATTTATAGTCAGCTGTTCTTTGCTTTAGCAAAACCAAGGTCAGAAGCTGAGACACAAGCAGAGGTCACACTGCCTCCTTCATCTTGCCTGAGGTTTCACACAGTAGTGGATTTTCTAAGTGCAGCTGCTCCAGATTTACATGAGAAGCATACTTCAGCCAGACTTTTGAAATTTTAGGCCATTCATTTATCACATATTTATTGAGTACATACTAGTGCCAGGTAGTGTGGAAGCATTAGGGATCTGAAAGACACAAGAGCTCTTTTCTTCTGCACATGGCTTATGTTAGCCAAACAGTATTTGATGTAATCCCTTCCAAATTCCCCTGCCAGGGACTTGGGGTCACCCCAAGAAAAAGCAAGTTTGGAAGGAGGGTGAGGACTCAAGACAAGAAGTGAGACCAAGTCTCTCTAACTATTCTTTCTTCCTTAAAAATTTTGGCCTTCAACTAGCTGCTGTTTTTTGTAATTGATCCTCTATGCCTTTTTAAGCCTCCACTCCCTTGAAGAACTGCAAATTGATCTGGGGTCTTTATTTTAAAATTTTGAAAATGTCATACCTTCCTGCTAAAAGCAGCAAGATACTTTTCTTATCACACAATCATTATCCAGAGAAACTAAAACACCGACTGCGCTTCTCCCAGCCTTCTACCTGCAGGAACAGTTTGCTCCAGAAAAAGTTTCCCGAAATTGTAAAGTATAAGATACAAAGGAATACATAATGAAGTCAGGATAGGTAGCGGCATGCCTGAAGGACAGGTCTTTTCCTTAAATGATCTCTGCAAACTGAAAGGCTTCCAGGGGAAAAGGGAGATTACAATGTTTAGCGAGTTAGGCATATCTGTTCATCATGTGTTATACTCGATGGAAACAAGGTCTATCAGTGAAGTCAAAACATGGAATAAAATTGGACTCAACTTTAACTGGGACCACTTTTTTTTTTTTTTTTTAAACTGGGACCACTTCTAATTGTCCTGAACCATAAGTGTAACCATCACCATCATCGCCGCCTTCATTTATTGAGGACTCATGTCTGGCATTATATAAGGATCTTCTTTTTTCCTCTCACATCCCTGTGAGGTAGGTAGGGATCATCACTCCGTGTGACAGGTGCAAGAAACCTCAGGAAGGTTAATCAGGCTGTCCCCGCTAGTCTGTAACTGGAACCTAGGCCTGTTTCAGAGCAAAGCTAAACCACTTCCTACTTTAAATAACAAGGAAAACAACAAAAAGGTCAGGATGGGAGGGAAAAAAAAAAAAAAAAAAACACTGGCCAACATTTGATCACCCTGGAAAAGTTAGTCTTATGTTCACGAAGCTCATAAAAGTGGAAGTACAGAAAATTGAATCTTCATACTTATTTCTTGGGACTATGGAAGTGACCAGTTTTTGGTCACAAAAAAAAAAAATCCTCATTAGTCTGGATTACTTTTATTTATTTACGGATGGTATAGGTAGCAATCACATACTTTTCAGAAATTCCAGCGATGGGAATATTTACTGACAAGAAAGATTTTTCCAGTCACGTTTAAGATTCTTACATTAACGGGATGGTACAGTGTACAGTGTATATAGATGAATAAATAACATATCAACTTTTATTCACAGTTCTAGTGATGTGACCTTCATGTGGTGACTTAATTACCTGCTCTTAACACTGTCTATGCAAATAAATAAGTCTTTTCTTTATAAATATTCCAACGATTCAAACTTTTCTGTAATTCACACTATCTTGAAGGAAATAGGAAGAGTGGAAACTGCAAGGATATAATGTATAACAACAGTCTTTTTAAAGAATTATTTTACAACTTAGTAAAATTAGAAAGCTTTTTTGTTAAAAAAAAAGAAAGAAAGCTGAAGATGGTTCTTTAGTGGGTGTTTCACTTAAAGTCTTTTATGTAAATCATAAAATTTGATTTCACAGGGCACAAAGTCTAAAAATCACACGGACTCCTGAGTAGCAGAAAAGCTTCCCTTTCGGAATTTCCTGGGCACTTCTAACATTTTGGAATAAAATGAGGAAGGAAGGAAATTGACAACTTTTATCAGGAAAAAAACCCTTTAAGACCATGTGTTTTAAAACACTTTATTTAGACTTCCTAGGATTTTTACGTAGGTGATCTCATCCATGAGGACCCTAAATCGTTAAGTTTACACTGTAACTTCAAAATGGCATACTTGCAAGTTTCCTACTAAAAATACTGCTCATCAAATAGACCCTTTCTTTAAAAAGAAATGTGACCGCTGATTCTGTAACTATGGATATTCTTGACAAAAGACTTCTAATAGTCTTATATCTCAGGTCTTCATGATTTCCAGCAACGTCTCAGATATTCCTAATCAACATCACCACCCCTCACTCCTACCAAACCTTTTCCTCCCACTGGCAAAGATCACCTTTAAACATCTCCACAGAGTAGACCTCTGAAAAGAGAAATGAGAAGTCTTTTATCAAGAAAGGAAACTGAAGAAATCAGTTTCTTGTTCCAGTGTTTTCCCCTCTTCCAGGCTGCCTCCTCCCTTCATCAAAACTATTTGCACATTTGATACTGAGCCAGGTAGCTGGGGTTGCACTCGTTGCAAGATGTTACTGGGCATTCATAAATGGGTGCATTTTTTTTTTCTGCTTTCTCCTCTCTCTTCAGGCAATAATAAAAACCCAACCGTCTTTAATAAATTTGGGTGAGGTCCAGAAACAAAAGCACAGACTGGGTTTATACAGACTTGGGAGTGACTTTTCTTGCCCCCGGTGCTGGTTGACCTCATTCATCCTTTCCATTAGTCCTAGGTGCCTGCCACAGGCCAAGCCCTGCGCTAAGCTTGGGGACAGCGTGGGGTGAGGCACCCTTCAGCCTCCAAGGCACATGAGTGTGCAGGGGGTGAACGGGGAAGCCGGGAGCAGAGAGTGACAACGGGGTGTGCTGTATGTTTGCCAACAGAGGGATGCAGAAAACCAAAAGGCGGGGTGGAGAGGGGCTAACGGCCCCAGGAGGTGAAAAAACCAGGAGGGGATTTGGAGTTTCTGAAATTCACTTCTTTCCTTCAGCGCAGCCTTCACGCAGCCCCCTCCCCGCTCTCTGGCACGTCCCTCCCGTGCAATTGCTGGTCACTTGCAAAGGGCTTCAGGACTTACCTGGGGGCGCTTCCACGCGGCCCTCGGCCCAGCGCTCGCCAAGCCCCGCGGGGGTTTCCTCCGGGCGCGCCCTGAGCGCACCGCCAGGAGCGCAGCGCCGAGCGCGGGGGACGGTGGGGACCTCGCGCGGGGACCTCGGGCACCCGGCGAGGAACCCGGGGCGGCGCGGGCAGCCTCTCGCCTCCCGGTGTCCCGCAGGCGGGCGGCCGCTCCCCCGCCCCTCCTTGCCGCTCTATAAAGGCCTCTCCCCGCCCCGGCCCGACCCTTCCCCGCCCCGGCGGCCCCGGGCCCGGCGCACTCCCCGGGGAGGGGGGCGGGTGACGGAAGCGGGGGCTGGGGGCTCCGGGGGCCGCGACTCCGCGCACGCTCCTCCGCTGCGGGGAGCCCCGGGGCTCAGCTCCACACCCTGGGGGGAGACTGAGGGCGGGGAGGCGGGGGTTCGCCGTGCGCGCCTTCCCTGCGCCCAGGGCGCGGAACCCGACGGGCAGCTCCGCTCCTACTGCTGGAACCGCCGCGGGCGACTGGCCCCGTCCTGGGGTCTTGAAGCAGCAGGGGCTAGCCAGGGAGCTCCGGGGCCCGCGTGGTGGGAGTTTCCTCCTGCTGCGCCCGGAGACCAGCCGCCGCGCGCCCCACGCCTGGGGTCCAGCGCCCCCGGAGGCCCCTCGCTCAGAATTCAGGGTCTGGAGCGTCTCCTTGATTCTTTCCGACTACGGACTTTTTATCGCCCACCGGCCATTCATTCATGTATCCGCTTATTCGTGTCTCAAATATTTGAGCACCTAGTTTATGCTACTTTGAGGTGCTTGGGATACAAAGCTAACTCTGGTTTTTAGCCGCCGGTCTCCATGGGGGCCAGGCGTGGCAACAGGGAATGGGGGGCGGGGGGGGGGGGTAGCTGCTGGATGGGGCAAATGGTGCCGCCGCGGGAACACAGAAGAAGGGATCCTAACTCAGAGGAAGGGATCCTAACTCAACCGTGGAAGACCAAAAGAAGGTTCTCTGAGAAAATCAAGTCCAAACTGAAATGTACAGAGTGCGCTAGATCTAAAAGCAGAGGGAAGAGGGTCCCAGACAAATGGATCAGCAGCTACAAAGGCTGAGAAGTGAGAGGGGGCGTTGCTCCTCCTTAGTGGAACCAAGAGTGTCTGTTTTTAAAAATCTGCTCTTGGGACGCCTGAGTGGCCTGGTTGAGCGTCTGCCTTTGGCTCCGGGAGTGACCCCGGGGTACCGGGACCGAGAGTCCTGCGTCGGGCTCCCTGCATGGAGCTTGCTTCTCCTTCTGCCTGTGTCTCTCATGGGTAAAAACAAACAAACAAACAAATAAATATATATCTGCTTTTTACAGTCATCCTGAATAAAGAAAACTTTAAAATTAAAAAAGGGGGTGGCGGTAATCTAGTGAGTGGTAGAACTGGTGCCGTGAGCGCAGGCAGTGTAGCTCTGGAGTGTACGTGCCCAGTATGAATTGTCAACTTGGTAAGGGACAAGTTCAAAACAGAGCTGTTCCCAAGGAATGGGGATTCTCTGGAATCCAAGACTTAATTTCAAGTCTCAACTGGACCATCGGGTCGTTAACCTCAATTTCTTCCCCAGTGGAATGTAAACGATAGGACACTCTCATGCGCCTTATTAGGTGCCCTCTGGGGATCATGAGACTTCACGCTCTGGATCATAGACTTGGTTGAGCAGCACCAGGACAGGGTGACTTCAAAATGGTGACTCCTCTATGGGTCCTTTGGCTTCGGTGCAAGGGAAGCTGGAAGAACATTAGAACAACAACAGATGGTGGGAATGTGAGCTGGGGCAGCCACTCTGGAAAACTGTGTGGAGATTCCTCAAAGAGTTAAAAACAGAGCTCCCCTACGACCCAGCAATTGCACTACTGGGTATTTACCCCAAAGATACTGATGCAGTGAAGCACCAGGACACCTGCTCCCCGATGTTCATAGCAGCAATGTCCACAATAGCCAAACTGTGGAAGGAGCCTCAGTGTCCATTGAAAGATGATGGATAAAGAAGATGTGGTCTATATATATAGTGGAATACTACTCAGCCATTAGAAACAACAAATACCCACTATTTGCTTCGACCTAGATGGAACTGGAGGGTATTATGGTGAGTGAAGTAAGTCAATGGGAGAAGGACAATCATATGGTTTCACTCATACGGGGAATATAAAAAATAGTGAAGGGGATTAAAGGGGAAAGGAGAGAAAATGAGTGGGAAAAATCAGAGAGGGTGACAAACCGTGAGAGACTCCTAACTCTGGGAAACGAACAAGGGGTAGTGGAAGGGGAGGTGGGTGGGGGGAGGGGGTGACTGGGTGATAGGCACTGAGAGGGGGCACTTGACAGGATGAGCACTGGATGTTACACTATGTGTTGGCAAATCGAACTCCAATAAAAAATATACAAAAATGAAATAAAATAAATAAGCCACAGGAAAAAGAAAGAACAACAGCAGAAACAGCAAAGCTAACATCAGAACATCTCAAATTATTATTGCTTTCACTTAAAATGATGAAAGTAACTCGTTTTTATATTCTCATATAGTGTTCTTATTTTTAATAATATACTTAAAAACATAAGTATACTTTTCTTATCCCAGGTAATTATTGAAAGAGACAGATGTGATTCCGGATGGCAGGGTTCTTAGCCAATTTCCAGCCCACCCAAAGCTCCTTTAAAAGTGTACCACACATGCAAAAAATGCTGATTCTATTAGTCCCATAGCAAACATCAGTCTGATAGAATGGCTTTTGGGAGTCACATGCCCGTGACCTGTGGCCCACCCAGGACCAATGAACATGTCAGTTCAATGAGAAGGCTTGATAGTACTGCCTTAATAACAATCCAAGTACCCCTGACATCTTGTTTTAGGGCATCTTAAATCACTCTATTTTATGTTCTGAATCTTTTGATGTCCAAACCAATTTTCATGACTGGGTCAAGCTTTGACCAGCACTCAAAGAATTAGGCTTCCTTTCACCTAGATTACAGCAGAAAGGCAGAGGAAGAAGAAAGGTCCTTGGATCTTATACATGCAGGTGTTTGCCCGGAGTGACCATAGTTTTTCCCATTATGCAATCTTTGATTTCCAGAGAAATGATAGGTAGCCAGTGTTCTCTGCTAAATTTCTGGAGATTTTTTTAAGGAAATGTGGGTGCCATATGTACTTGAATGGGTTTTTGGACATGACAACTTCATCAAAACTAGACATTAATTATATCAGAAGACAATAGCAACCATTAACCTAAGCCATACATATGAGCTGGTTTGCCATGACAGTGTTGGGACTTTGGGAGCCTTGTCCATTCATAGTTCAGCTTTTGGGAGGAGGTCAGATCCACTTTGACTTCTGAAATGTCTCCAGAGCTCAACCTGGCTAGATCTTCACAGTTCAAACCCTTAAGCTACCAAAGTTGCCTTCCATGCGACCTCCCAAAGTCCAATCTTCCCTTTCACTCACTCCACTCCTGCCAATTTACCCTTCATTCTTTTGACAGAGGATCTTTCTAAACCACAAATCTCATCAATCACTCCACTGACTTACTGCTATAAAGGCTCTCCATTGCTTGTAGAGCAGAGTCCAAATTCAAGGCACTTTATCTCTCTCCCCATTCTTCCTTCTTGCCTCATGTCCTGCCGTCCAACCACACTCCCACCATTAATCATGTACTCGACTGTCCTAGTAATGATTGCATTGATTGATCTCATACTGCTTTCACATGTCTTGCCATTGTCAAGACTGTTTTCTCTGTATTTATGTATTCACTTATTCAGCAAAATATATATTGAATATTTACTATGGACCAGGCACGGTGAAGGATTGGAATTGTTTTTAAGATGTTAATCTATATTTTTTTTGGTCATATGTTAGAATAATATACTTAATCCAGGGATCTTATTTGGTTTACTAGGATCTGCTTATAAAACATATTTTATTTTTTAAAGTATTTTATTTATTTATTCATGAGAGACACACACACACACAGAGGCAGAGATATAGGCAGAGGGAGAAGCAGGCTTCACGTTGGGACCCTGATGTGGGACTCGATCCCGGGACTGCGGGATCACACCCTGAGCTAAAGGCAGATGCTCAACCTCTGAGCCACCCAGGCGTCCCTATAAAATATATTTTAAATATCTATTATGTGGTAGATACTGTATTAGACATCAGAATGCAATCAACCATAATATCTGCTCATAGGACTTCAGAGCCTAGTGTTACAGTTGGATAAATCATCTGATTAATAATGTGTTACAGGTCTGTATGCACTGGGCTCTATGGCAGAAACCCTGGAAAGAAGGTGATGTTCATGATAAACATTGGACCTGCGGTTGAGTGAGGAAGGTTGGGGGGGTGTTGGATAGCAAGGTAGAAGGAGCAGCATGTATGAGAGCAGGGAAGTCAGTGGTGGCTGGACAATGAAGAGGCACACTGTGAAATGAAGTTAGAGAAGGAGGTAGGGGCAGGTGGTGGATTGGATGTGAATGAGTGACTAGGTGAGCCAGAGAGTCCAGAACTCCCAGGCCTCTGGCTTGCCCATCTGCAGTAACATTATTTCCTGAGCTAGAGAACATAGGAGGAGAAGGTTTGAGGAGGAAGGTGGAAGAAAATAGTTCTATTTTGGCTATTTTGAGTTGGAGATGCTTGGGAGCTGTCCAAATAGTGATGCTTAGTGGCCAGATGGATACATATAGGTCTGGGCCCTGGGACTGAGGCCTCAACTGGAGATGTGATTTTGGATTCATCATAAAATTGATAGCTGAAGCCACAGATGTGTATGAGGTAGTACGGGGAAAGTTCATTTAATCATCATTCACTGAGGAAGTATTCATTGGGCACTTACCATTTGGGAGGCACTCTCCTAGACCTTGGTGATGCATCAGGAACAAAACAAGAAAGATTCCTTCTCTTCTGGTAGTTGAGAACAGAATAGAAAGAGGACCATGCCGAAGATGTCCACATAATAGGAGTCAGAGGATTGCCATCATTTTTATCTTTCCAAAGGAGATTCTAAGAATCTCAAGGTTTGCCATCTTTCTTATCTTTCAAAGGGAGATCTAAGAATAAGGACACACTAAATAGGCTGAGAGTCAACAGTCAGGAAATAGGAAGAACTCTAGGATAATTTCCAATTGTATCTTGGGGATTTTAAAGTAGTACAGTAAAACCCCAGGTAGGGTAGGTAAATTTGGGTGTATCACCATTGGCCATTGGCTTTTAGAAACCAATCCATCCTCCTCAGACTTAGGTGGCCTCAAGTTTTTATCATGGATGGTAGGAGTTTTGCACAGTGGCAGTATTATAGCCAAAGAGATTTATCCGAGGTGCAATTATTGCTATCATGGATGGTAGGGAGAGACCAGTTAGGAAAGGACTGCCTTGTGGTCACTGGGGAGTTTCCAATTACATGGTGAGTCACAGATAGTATAAATTTCATTATCTTTGCTATTTACCCTCTGAGGCCAGAAACATTGATTATCATTAACCTGGTCCTACTACAACCCTAAATGTTGTGCAATTGATTTTCAGATGCTTTTTTTTTAATTTATTTTTTATTGGTGTTCAATTTACTAACATACAGAATAACCCCCAGTGCCCGTCACCCATTCACTCCCACCCCCCGCCCTCCTCCCCTTCCACCACCCCTAGTTCGTTTCCCAGAGTTAGCAGTCTTTACGTTCTGTCTCCCTTTCTGATATTTCCCACACATTTCTTCTCCCTTCCCTTATATTCCCTTTCACTATTATTTATATTCCCCAAATGAATGAGAACATATATCATATTGTGGGAGGTGTTTAATGGTACAATTACTTGCTTATGGAATATGTTGAACTAGTCAAAGAGAGATTTTTTTCAAGCCCTGAGATTTGAATCAGCTGTAAAGTCAGAGAGATGACCCCCCGCTGCCCATTGAGTCAAATAAATAATAAGAAACTGAAGGCATTGAGCCAGATTCTTTCATCGTTTGGTTCATTTCTCTGGTGCAATTCTATGAGAGGTCAAATCACTTTTATAGCCCATTAGGGTATAATTAGGATTCAGCAGCAAACATTTTCTAAATCCTCTTCTCAAGACTAAATGGTATGTACTCCATTTTTAAAGGGACCAAAAAAGAAAAAAAAAAGTTAAACCCACCATGGAGTGAAATTTCTCTTATCTTCCATAAGAATATCCATTAGTCCTATAATCAAACCAAACCATAATCCTCCAAAGATGGCAAGGGAGGAGCAGCTGGACTTTATGAACCTGGCCATGACCCCGAGATTTATCCTGTTTATGGGAACTTTCACTCATGAATGTTGTTATCACTTTGAAGTATCTCACCTTAACCATTTGACCCAGGAGGAGGTTCATATTCTTTCCCTTAATTTCTGGACCACAATCAGGAAAGGCTAAAGCAGCCCTATAGGACTGCCTAAAGATTTAAGAGAACAGCAGAGAAATACTAACAATGACAACAACAATTAGTCAACTCCATGAGGTAGGCAGGTGTCTTTTACAGAAGAGGAAGCAGGCACAGAAAGTCAAGGAGGCTGTCCAAGCTAATTTGCTCAATTACTAACTGTTGAAGCCAAGATTGAAACCCAGGAAATGAATCAGAGTGAAAACAGGGGTAACAGATAACAACCAAGCAACCTGATGTACAAGGTACGCGTGGTAGATTGTGTTTCTAAAGATGGTTATAGCAATCTCACTCATGGTTTTGTCTCTGCCATTTGAGTAAACACAATTTCACAGTCTTCTCTATGCTGGGCATGGAGAATGTCTTAGTTTTCCTAGTTTTCCCTCTTATTCCCACTCAAAAGGCGGCCTCTAAAACAAGGATTCATGTACAAGTAGTTTATTTAGGAGATGATTCTAGGAAACACTGCTATGGGAGTGAGACAGGAAAGGGAAGCTGTCAATGAAGGGAGTGTTACTAAGCAAGTGACCACAGTGGACAACTGTGTCTCAGTCCTGCTGCAGACTGCTGGGAAACAATACAGAACACACCTTCATTTTTTATCCACCAAATCTCTGCGTGTTACTGGCTAAGAGATGCTCCCAGAAGGACTAACTCTCTGGCACAGGCAAAGAAGCCTTTAGCATATAGGATGGAGTGAGGCAGGTTGGGGAGGGGCAGTGAATCTGCTGGAGAGACCTTTCCAGTCTGTGTGCTTGAGTCTCTGTATAAGCTCCCAGCAACAGCAAGAAAATTAAAACATAATCAAGGCTCACATTACCCAACTCAAACAGAATAAAAAATCCTCTTGCAATTGTGGGCAAGCATGCTCCCATACTGTCTCCCTGTCACTCTTTTCTCTAAGTCTTTCCAAATTGTTCTTCTACTTGGTTCCCATCTGCCCCTGCCTGTCTCTGGTACTCATGGTGGAGGTGGGTGAACACGTGTATGCCCACAAGAATGTTACTTTAGAAGCATTTGTGTCTGCAACATCAACATGGAAGAAATGTGATGCATTGGCCAAAGAGGCACTTTGTGCAACATGGGGCTTATTGGGGTTATTAACTCTAGCTAAGTTTAACTGAAAATTATTGAAAAAGCACGCATTAAAAGCTACTTATATATGTGATTTGCCTTTATCTAACAAGAATTGTTCTTGGTTATATGGAAAATAATTCAGTGTTGACTGAGTCCCCAATGGAGATGACCAATTCTTTCCAAATTGGAAATTGCATAAAAGCCCTGAAAAAGGTTTAAACTCATAATCCGAGTGCCTTAATATATTTTCTTTTCACAAAGAAGTGGATTTATCTATCATACTGCATTTTCCAAAGTTCTTTATTTTTAAATGAAAATGCCAAGAATTTTCTTCTATTTAAATTTTATGACATGACTCCAAGATCCTCAGAGTTTGTGAGGAAATCCCTTAGGAAGATACGTGTTGCTTTTTGGCGGCAAGTTTGCTTCATCTGAGGTTCCTTATCACTTTCCAACTACTTAGAAATTTAAGCTAAGGCAGATTGTGTTTTATATACTGACCACAAAAACAGAATTTTCCAAGGCTACAGTTTTGGATTATTAATAATGAGAATTTCGGATTTCAGACAAATATTGAATGACTAGCAAGTGTAATCTCTTCCTGCCAGCATGTCTTTTAAGCATTATTTAAGGACACTGAGGACAGTGGTTACAGTACGTCATGTAGGCAGCGCAGCCAACTCTACTGGAAAGCTGTGCCCCTGCTCTTCATTCATAAGGAGCTTATAGTTATTTCAGAAGCCTGTAAAGGGGCCTGTTGAATTTTGAGGGAATCACATAGTAAGTACATAGTAAAAAGAGTTAAGTTTTAACTAAAATTTTATCTCAGTTTCTTATGAAAGTAGGGATGGACACCCTACTCTGTAGAAGCCCTACTCTGAACTTTGGTCCATTTTAGGCATCTGGAGAAGCAGCCAATCACTTTTGTAAAAAATCAATAAGTCAAGGCTTTCAGCAGAGCATGATTTATCCACTTAAGAACAATGAACTAGATAGCATTTTGGTGTTAACTTTTACTATTAAAAATATATATAGCAATTCTGTTTCTAGCAGCTTTTAGTAGTCTTATAATAGGCTGGAATAAGACCAAGAAATATAAGTAAATTAGAAACTTCAGTGAACTTTGTTTTAGAGCAAGAGCAACTGACATTACTGCAACTGGTACTTTTTCGGTAAGAAAGATTATTGAATAAATATGTGTAAACATCTTAGTTTTTTAATTTATTTCAGGGAAACCCTTATAAGAAATAATTTATATTTTCCTTCAAAGTCTCACAAAACCCACCCTTTCTTGTATATTATTTCCATTCCCAAGGTCTCTCATGTTGGAGTTTGTTGTTATTAAATATTGGAGATGATATTCTTCTCCCACGCTTTCCCCCCAAAAGCTATGAAGATGTTCAGATTTATTATGATTAGTCACCCATCCTCTGCGATCTTGGTGCTGAATGATACATATTCACACACATGCACATGTACACACACACTTCCTGTAGAAATGTATACATTCATATTTCCAATCTGCAGAGGCTGCAGTTTCTGAGGACACACTCCAAATTCCACTGTACAGTTGTTGCAGAAGTGGTGGGAAAAGTAGTTATGGATATGTATGTAATAAATTTTTTCCTGAAGAAATGGAACACTTTGTAAATGCATCCAAGGGGCAAAGATTTATTTCCTATGAAGTAAGCTTGGGGCTTATCTGGTCAGCATTTTGCTGAGAGCAGGGCCTCAGAGCACTATCTCTTCTTAATTAGAACTTTGAGAACAGATGAGAACTTGCTTGCATAAGTGCCCTCCTACACATGCAATATGCCCTTCATACTTTTGTAACGGATCCCTTCCAGTTAAAATTTGGGCGAAGAGGAAGAAATGATACAGGTACATTTTCCTGCTGACATTGTAGGCCTCTATGAATTCGAAGCTGGGAATAATTCTCTGTTCCTGGGAAAGAATTCTAAGACATGTCTTTTATTTATCCTTACTAAGATTCAGAGCAGTTTCTGTTGTTGTTGTTGCTAAGGGAACACTATGAAAAGTAGAAAAATTCATGGTTTCCATGCTAGCTTTTTTGAGGAGTATAGCATTTAATAGGGGAGAATAGTAATTAACAATCAGAAGTATACATCATGGCATTATTTCTGTCTTTCCAGGAGTGCAGCTTTTTCTGTATTTGGCTCAGCCTCACAGGTGATGAATTAAAAAACAAACAAACAAACAAAATACTTCAAGATAATCTAGTCCAACCTCTTCCTTTCTCACCAGAAGTAATGGAGGTACAGGGAGGGCAAGCAAGGTGACATGGCAGTTGGTGGCAGAGCCAAGCCCCAAACAATTGTTCCTTTCATCTCTTCTCTATGACCTGCTGTTTCTTACTTCATGATCTGCTATGCTTCAAAGTATATAACCCAAACCAGTTTTTCTTTCCTGGGTCATTTCCTTCTACATTTGCTTGACTTCTTATTGGGAAATCACTTAATTTTCCATAAGCCAATTTAGAGCCCAGAAAGGTATAGATTTTACTATTTAGTTTAAAAACAATGTGTCACACTGGGCTTCAGTTTTCATACATTTTGTCCAAATATACGCTACCCAAAGTGAACTATGAGATTCTTCTAACAGGAAATAACTGGGTCTCTTATTTTGTTGCTGTCCGAAAAGAATATGGTTCAATTTGTTTGCTAGGTTAGTGTGTCATAAAGCTGTTTTTTTCCACCAAAGATCTGTGTTCCACCTTCCAGAGTGTGAAGTTTTGACTGGGAAGTTAAGAATCACAATTTACAGGCTCCTTTTTGCATCTATATGTGGGTATATGGCTAGTTTTGGCCAATTGAAATGCAAGTGAAAGTGATGGTTTCTTTCTCCAGACCAAGGAGCATAACCAGCAAATTTTCCTTCCCCATTTACTTTTTCACTTACTCTTCCCTCATAAAACAATGGAACCCATAAGAGGAGGGTACAGTCTGATGATGGAGGAGGTGAGTATCTTTGAAATCTCAGATTTCCCATGCAGAAGCCTCCTTGCTAACCCTAACACCAGTACTAGATCATGAACAAGAAATAAATGTCTGAGGTACTATGCTCTATCAAGTTATCTTCTGCTGTGCAATAAACCACTCCAGAACTTAGAGGCTTAAAATGAGAGCAATCATTTATTTTACTCACAAAACTAATTTGGATAGGGCTCTGAGGAACAGCAGTCCTCTGTTGCACATAGCATCTGCTAGAGTAGGGCCACTTGGGGGCTGGAGGACCTACTTTCAAGATGTGTTCCTCACATGACTTGTAAGTAAGTGCTGGGTGTTGGCTAAAGCTCAGCTGAGGCTGAGGGACAGGTGGCTCCCAGTTCCTCTTCATAGTGGTCCTTTCCACTAGCTGGTTGCCATCCTTGTGGTACAGTGTCTAGATTCTAAGAGCAAATGTCTCAAGAGAGAGAGTAGAAACTGAAATTTTGAAGTTTGGGCTCAGAAATGGACACAATATCCCTTATGCCATAATTAATTGATCGAGCAGTCATATAGCCTAGATTTAAGGTCATGGAACATAGATCCCACTTTCTAATGGGAAGAATGTCAAAGAATTTGGGGGCCATGTCTTAAAATAATCACTTAAACCATTGTGATTTTGAAGTTTATATATTAAGGCAGCTAGTGTTACAGTTAGAACCACTACACGTAAGAGAGAAGGAAAGTGCCAGCTCCTTAACAGTCTTATATATTTTTATTATAGGTCACCAACCAACCAACAGCAAAGCCTGCAGAGGAGGGCCCATTAACTCTTGTGAATTACAAAATGAAGAGGACTTTACAGGACTTCTACAAAGCCCTACGGTTCAGCTTTAAAATATAATTGCAGATCTCTTGTATGTCAGCAAAAACCAAAACAACAGCAACAAAAACACTGCAGAAGAAAAATGGCAAAGAACATGAATAAATGGTTCATAGAAGGGGGAAATAAACAGCCGATATAGATGAAAGCTATTATGGTCATTTATTGGGTTGCCTGCCCAAGGTCCATTTCCCAATCAGATTTCCCTTGAGAAGTTACCACTTTCCCTCTGGTTATGATTCAGTAGGGTTGTGATCAGGGCACTGCCCATTCCTAGCCTGAGGGCAGGACTGTAGCCCGGGGGTCAATTGGAACTTGAATGTTAAGAGAGGAATAGGGACCAAAGCTATTGGGGTTCCATTTTGTTCTTGCCCTGGTGTTTTGAGCAGCCCTGACCCAGTGATGCCCTTCATGCTGAGTCCAGTGATGGCTTGGGATGACTGCTTCCTAACCTCCAGACACACTGGTGTCCCATCCATTCCTAAGCCTGGTCTTCTAGCCTCCCATTAATCCTGTGGGCCTCTGCTGTCCCTGTGCATGACTCTCATGTGAACCCATGCAGAACTACTTTTTGTTGCTCACAATGAAAGAACACTAATCTATACAAATGTTCACTCACAACAGTAATGGAGTATGTTAAAGCAATGAAATACAATTTCACTTATCAAACTGGCAAAAATCTTAAAAAATAAATAGTACTACCAGTTTTGTTAGGGTTTGGGGAAAAAATGACTCTGTTCATAATTGCTTGTGGGAGTGTATATTGGTATGATTCTTCTGGAAGGTAGGGCAGTATATATGAAGAAGTTTAAAATGTGCATATGTTTTGATCGAGTCACAAAAATTCTGTAATAAAGAGCTGCTAGGATATTTATTAAAGTATTATTAAATATTAAATATTAAAGTATTATTTATAATTAGGCAAATTAGAAATGATATATATAACTTGGGTGTCCATATAATGTATCATCTATGAGGGGACAGTTTTAAGATTGAAAGAAGAAACTATTGATAATTATGCCAAGATAAGAGGCATAAACCTGCTTCAGGCAAATCCAGATGATCATAGTCACCTTATACATGAGCCAACGATCAAGGGTTGTACCATCCTTATGGTACATCCTTCCTGTCCTATGCATCCAAACAACAGAATTCAGTCAACCTATTAAAAATGGTAGTAGAGTAAAATTCTATATTTATTTAGGTCCGTTTCTGGAACTTTATTTCACTCCATTGATTCACTTATGTCTTTTTGCACTCATTTAAAAAATATTATGGCTTAGTGGTATGTTTCAATATATAGTAAAGATAATCACCCAGTTTTGTTTTGTTTTTTAATTCTTTCAGATAAAATTTACAATTTTCTCCAGTTCTGTGCCCACCCTCCCCAACATGTTAAATTATATAATACTTTGGGGAGACATGACATTTTAAAATATTATCTTTTAAGAGAATATCTACTTTTGCTTTCTCTGACGTTATTCAGTGGAATTTATAGTTTTTCTACATTTCTTATTATGTTTATGCCTAGGTATTTTGCATTCTTGTCATAAATACTTCCCCTCATTATTGCTATATTAAAAAAAATACAGAGTTTTGTATATATGTATAACCAACCATCCTACTGAAAGTCCTTTCCAATATAATAGTATTTAATTACATTCTGGGAGGGGGGATTTTTCTAGATAGATTATGATATCTGAAAATAATAACAATTTTGCCTCTTCATTTCCCGTTTTGTTTTATTGTCCCATTGTATTTGTTAGTATTTCCTGAATGGAGTTAATAATAGTAGTGTTAACAGGTATTACTGTTCATTTCTGACCTTAATGGGAAGGTACCCCATTCCATCTTCCATACATTGTTCTTTCACCAACTCACCTACTTAATGTCTCAGATCTCAATTCATTACTTCTGCCAGGATAACCAGCCCTCTAGGTCCTTATTAAACCAATCTTCCTATTACTTTCTCTTGCTGTATCATCTCCCTTTACTTCATTGCATTCACCTCAGTTGCAATTTCAGATTTAGTTGTGTGGTTAAATGACAAATGACTGTCTCCCTCACTTACCTATAAACTTCATGAAATCTGAGAACTCACCTGATTTTGCTCACAATAGTATATCTAGCACTTAGTAAAGAGCCAACCTGGTTGATAAACTTAAAAACTACTGGAATTAATTAGTTATAGCATCTTGTCATTAAGCATGATGCTGCTCACTTTTCAATTGCATATTCTTTGTATTTTGTTATTTTCTGTTGAAAATAGACTTTGAGATTTAGAAACTTTGTGTTTTTCTTTACTAACTGTCCAGAATTGGAGTAATCCCCTTTAATCATGGCAAGTCAGAGCTGCATTCAAAAGTCAGACTGGAGGCTTGGAAGCTTTCCTTTCAAGATCTGCAATCTAGAGGACAACTTTGCATGCACTGAACTGTGGGGTGGAAGGTGCTCACATTTGAAGGTTTCATCTCTCCTTCACCTCCCTCTTTGTCCCACTCTGTCCCTCTGAGATCATTTTTGCCAGAATTTCCTCCTTTTGTTTCTGCATTATTTCTTTAAGAAAGGAAATTCAGTGTTGGTTCTTCTTGGAACCTGAAAAAAGTCCTTGAAGTCCAGGATATCAGTTGGCATGGCTTTCTAATTTGAGCTCTTATCAGGAATGCTTCTCCCTCCCTTTTACTTTTTTGTGCTGATCTCAGTGCTTTGAAATGATGTTTGTTCAATTTTGCTTTTAAACATCTTTTTTGGATGTTTGTGAAAGTCATCCCATAGTTTCCTGAGAATTTGAGAATAAACAAACACATAACTAGCCAACTGGGTGGAAACAACAACACAAGTGGACACCAGTAATGTGTCACTTCTGTAACTGATTAGTAAATAATTTAGCCTGAAATATCCATCTCATTCTTTAGCACAAGATCTCTTTCTAATAATAATAGCCAGGCCCTCTTCTAATCTCTTTACATACTCACTTAATCCTCACAAATGCTTTATTAAGTAGGTACTACTATAATCTCCACTTTGGAGATGAGAAAACTGAAGCCCAGCAAATGATTTACAGTCAAGGTCGTCAATTAAAAAGACCTCTGTTGGGACACCTGGGTGTCTCAGGCAGTTAAGTGTCTGACACTTGATTTCGTCACAGATCATGATCTCAGGATTGCACCGTGCTAGGCATGGAGCCTAATGTTTAAGATTCTTTCCCTTTTCCACTACCCTACCCCTTCCCCCCAAAATACAAAAATAAAAATAAAAAGACCTTTTGTGAGGAGAACATTTCCCACAGCAGGTGATCAGAGTGGTACATTTCCATGACCATTACACTATCCTGCCCCACCTCAAAAGAAATCTTTTTTCTTTTTTCATTTGTCTAATTCTTTGGACAAATGACCAATTCCAGATCTAAGCAGGAAAGTGAGAAAGTAAAGCTGGAATATTTTATATCAAAAAATAAGGAAATACTCAAAGACTATGGAGGTCATGTATGAAAGGGCTCAGGAACTATCCTGAAGGGGTTACCACTGGCCAAATTTGGGACAATGTGTGCATTGCATCAAAAAGAATATTAAAACAACTGATGGTTACCAGAGGGGAGGTGAATGGGGGTATGGGCTAAATAGGTGATGGGGATTAAGGAGGGCTCTTGTTGTGATGAGCACTGGTTATTGTATGGAAGTATTGAATCACTAAATTGTACACCTGAAACTAATATTAGTTTCTAATATTACACTGTATTTAGCTGGAATTTAAATAACATCAAAGAGAGAGAGAGAGAGAGAGAGAGCAAGCTCTCTTAAAGAAGAGAGATTTCCACCAGAAGACTACCATAAGACTCAAACAGCAGCATTTCCTTGAGTCTCCAGTCTACTGCCCAACCTTGCAGATTTTTGCCTTGCCAGCATCCACAATTGCATGAGCCAATTCCTTAAAATAAATTCTCTCCCTATCTAT
Organism: Canis lupus familiaris; assembly: GCF_011100685.1. Classification (NCBI taxonomy): domain Eukaryota; kingdom Metazoa; phylum Chordata; class Mammalia; order Carnivora; family Canidae; genus Canis; species Canis lupus. The sequence continues at coordinate 28,256,749 of NC_049244.1, read as the reverse complement.
GTATATATCCATTAGTTCTCTTCCTAATACACTTAGTAATACTCAACTTGAACTCAGTAATACCATTTCTAGCAATCTATCACAGGGAAAGAATAAAAAATATAGTAGAAATTTATATATAAAATATATAAAATCTTATAATTAAATAGGTATACTGCACCATATATACCCATAGAAGGAATGATATAGTCTGTAATCACTGAAAGTCATGTACTGGAATAATATTTATTGGTATGGGAAAATGTTCATTTATGGCATATTCACATTCCTATCCCTATATCTATGTATCTATGTACCTATCCATCTAGATCTGTCCAATATGGTAGCTAGCCAGCAGCCATATGTGGCTGTCAAGCACTTGAAATATGGCTAACGAGAATGAGAAAATAAATTTTTAGTTTAATTTTGATTACTTTAAATTTAAAAGAACTTATGCTTAACTGAGGTATTAGAAAATTTTTAAGTATGGAACAACTTAGATATTTTGATCTACTCTTTTTTTTAAATTAAGACTTCTTTTTTTTTTTTTTAAGTGGCTTTAGGTTTACAGCAAAATTAAGAGGAGGGTACAGAGATTTCCCATATACCTCCTGCCCCTACAGATGGATGCCCACCCCCATTATAAACATTCCCTAATAGAGTATCCCATTTGTTACAACTGATGAACCTACTTTCACATATTATGATCACCCAAAGTCCACAGCTTAAATCATGGTTCATTCTTGATATTGTACATTCCAGAGCTTTGAACAAACGTATACTATGGATCCATCATTATGGTATCCCACAGATTATTTTTATTGCCCTAAAAATCTGCTGTGCTCTATCTATTCATCCCTCTCCCACTTAATATACTTTTTTCTATTTTTTAAACTTTGAATTTTATGAAATCTAAATACATATTTAATACTTATGATGGAAATAGAAATAAGCTTCAATTATACTGTCAGATTGTCCTGTGAATTGTATTTTTGGACTTTTCTATAATGGACACATTATTTTATTATTATTTTTAAATATTTTATTTAAATTCAATTTGTCAACATATACTATAACACCCAGTGCTCATCTCATCATATACTTTCCTTAATGCCTATCACCCAGTTCCCCATCCCTTCACCCATCTCCCCTCCAGCAACCCTTTGTTTGTTTTCCAGGGTTAGGAGTTTCCAATGGTTTGTCTTCCTCTCTAATTTTTCCCCACTCAGTTTCCCTCCTTTCCCTTATGGCTCCTTTTACTATTTCTTATATTCCACATATGGGTAAAAGCATATGATGATTGTCTTTCTCCAATTGACTAATTTCACTCAGTATAATACCGTCCAGTTGCATCCACGTCAAAGTAAATGGTAAGTATACATCCTTTCTGATGGCTGAGTAATATTCCACTGTGTGTGTGTGTGTGTGTGTGTGTGTGTGTGTATCACATCTTTTTTATCCATTCATCTATTGAAGGACATTGTGGCTCCTTTTGGCTATTGTGGACATTGCTGCTACGAACGTTGAGGTGCAGTGGACACATTATTTTTATAATCAGAAAACTGTTAGTTCAAAAAGAAAGTATAAGGTTATTTTTAGCAGCAAGAAATGATGAAAATATTTCCAAATGTGACTTTCATGACACTCATAATATAAGTATCCTACTTTTCAGGAACAAGAGTTTCTAGGCTGTGGGAGAAAATATTTTGAGCAGTACCTAAAATTGGAGGAAATCAGTCAGTCTGGATCTACACGTGGGAATTTGAGAACATTTGTTATTATTTCAAATACAACTATTCAACACATTTTATGAAAACTCTTTTCTTGAGCCATGAAGAATTTGTTAGTATCTTTCTGAACTCTGGCTCTGAGTTAATGCTTTTGACTTCCTGAGGGATTTTATTATTAGATTTTGAAAAAGATAAACTGTCTCTGGAAACTATGTAAAAGACTAATTTCTTTTCTCTCTCTCTTTTTTAAAAACATTTTATTCATTAATTCATTAATTCATTCACTCATTCATGAGAGACACACAGAGGCAGAGACAGGCAGAGGGAGAAGCAGGCTCCTTGCAGGGACCTCGATCCCAGACCCGTGGGATCATGCCCTGAGCCAAAGGCAAACTCTCAACCACTGAGCCACCCAGGTGCCCCAAAAGACTAATTTTTGAACAGTTTTATTTTTGTGGAGATGTCACAACACCAGTGTTCTTGTTTAACTGCAGGTTTCTCACTAGACAGAATGTTGCAATACAGATATTTACTGTTTGTTGTGCATTAGAAAATAAAGGAAACTTCAGTTCAACATGGTGGATTGTCACACACATCTATCTCTTCCCAGAAACCCTTTCAATGACAACAACAACAGCAACAAAAATACGAATGCACAAGAACAAAAGAGAATTAGAGGACATTCAGTCATAAATTAAAGTTAACGTGCTTTTTAATAGTGAAATCTCTCAGAGTGGTGACTTCCTTAGCAGAGTGGAAAAAGCTACAAACTATGGGTATCCAAGAGAGACATACATGACACAATTTGATTCTTCCCTCAGAACCTTGGAAAACTTACAATTTAAAGCAGGTACAGTAAAAGATATGGAGAAACATGAAGCCTCTGTGGGAGTGACTGAAATAATTCATGCAGAGTGGCTGGAGCCTTAGTTCTCTTCCTGTCTCCAGATTTGGTTGACAAGCTTCTCTCCTTCACAGAGAGTTTCAAATCAGCTATTTGCTGCTGACTCTTTTTTTTTTTTTTTTTTTTTTTTTTGCTGCTGACTCTTAAATAGAAACAGACAAACATCACTGGGCAGTTGAGGAAAGTTTCTAACATGAGAAAGACTCAAACAGAAAAAGTAACATGGAGAAAATAGAGAACCCAGAGCCAAGGAAATTGCTAAGAAAGTAGAACAAAAGAGAAATAGAGAATGAGAAACAGGATAAGAAATTTGGAAAGGTCAATCTGAGAGCTTTTAACTTGCAACAAATAGAGGAGAGGGAATTTTCAAAGAAAAAAACAAGAAAGTTCCCCAGAACTGAGAACTTGACTTTCTAGATTGGAAAGGCTTTCTAGATTGGATTGTCCATGTACTCATCTCAATTAATAAAAAAGAAACACACTCAGATATTTATGAATTTAAGTTCTGGGGAGTAAAGAAATATCCTATAAGCGTGGTGGGAGAGGCACTTCACATTTAAAGAAATGGAGATTTAAGTAACATTTTACTTCTCCAACCAAAACAGGAAGCTACAATGCCATGGAGCAGAGCTGTCATAATTTGGAGGCAAATAATACTCAATTCTATGCTCAACATAGCATTTTATACACAGATAAACCACATGGTAGTTTCCTAGGGCTGCCAAGACAAGTACCGCAACTGGGGTAACTTAACACAATAGAAAATTCTGTGTTGAAGACCAGAAGTCGGAAATCAAGGTGTTGGCAGGGCTTATTCCTTTCACAGACTGAGAGAGAATGTTTCCTGTCTCTCTCCTGGCTTCTGTGGTGGTCAGTAAACCTGAGTATTCCATAGCTTATGCACCACCCCAGTCTCTGCCTTCATTATCGTGTAGACTTCTTTCCTTTGTGTGTCTGTCTTCACAGAGCCTTCTTTTTTTTTAATTTTTATTTATTTATGATAGTCACAGAGAGACAGAGAGAGAGAGAGAGAGGCAGAGATATAGGCAGAGGGAGAAGCAGGCTCCGTGCACCGGGAGCACGATGTGGGATTCGATCCCGGGTCTCCAGGATCGTGCCCTGGGCCAAAGGCAGGCGCCAAAGCACTACGCCACCCAGGGATCCCTTCACAGAGCCTTCTTATAAGGACACCAGTCATTGGATTTAGGGCTCACTCTAACCCAGTATGAGCCCATCTTAACTAATTACATCTATGAAGAACCTATATCCAAATAAGGTCACATTCTGAGGTTCCAGGTGGACACATATTTTAATGAGAACTGTTCAACCCAGTACAAACCATCAACCAAGAATAAAAACATTTGGGGGGAAAGTCAGGACTGAAAAATTATATCTCCAAGTACTCTTTCTTAGGGAAGTTACTGGAGGATATATTTTGCCAAAATAAGTAAGCCTCTTTAAGCCTAAAAAAGAGAGCATGGGGCAGCCTGGGTGGCTCAGTGGTTTAGTGCTGCCTTCGGCCCAGGGTGTGATCCTGGAATCCTGGAATCGAGTCCCATGTCGGGCTCCCTGCATGGAGCCTGCTTCTCCCTCTGCCTGTGTCTGTGCCTCTCTATCTCTCTGTGTCTCTCATGAATAAATGAATAAAATCTTTTTTTTAAAAAAAGGGGAGCATGGAATGAGGTAATGGGAAATCTAATGGGAATTCCCCACAGAGCAGAATAGGGTACTCTAGGAATGAGTCTCCTAGGGTGAGGGAAATAATATGCTAAATATTTTATATATTTGAGTATTTGGAAAATAAAATTGCCAGTTGTTTGACAGAGCTGAATTTCCAGGATAAGATAGAAGTTGAATAAGAAAGAGAACATATGCATAGTCTCTCTTTTGGCTCACTATTAGACAATCTTTACATAGTCATAAATAGTAACACTAATCCTTGGTCTAATAAAAACTTAAGAGACTATATCAAGAAGGTGATTCTAAATAATTATGTTAATTAAATTGCTAAATATTCGTTAGTCATAATGGGAAGACAGTAGATGATGTGTAAAATTAATAGGACATAAAACTACAATGTTAGCATGTTATTTAGAAACAAAGCAATAAAAACCAGAGGAAGAAAGTGACAAAAGTTTATATGGTAACCTCTAGGAAATAGATCTGGGCAGAGGATAGGAGGTAACTGTTGTCTTTTAAGTATGCCTTTTAGGGTTATTTGATTTTTAAAAATTTGAGCAAATAATACTTTTATAGTAACTCAAATTAAAAGAGAAAAGCATGGGATCCCTGGGTAGCTCAGTGGTTTAGCGCTTACCTTAGGGCCAGGGCATGATTCTGGAGTTCTGGGGTTGGGTCCCCACATCAGGATCCCTGCATGGAGTCTGCTTCTCCCTCTGCTTGTATCTCTCTGCCCCTCTCTCTGTGTCTCTCATGAATAAATAAATAAAATCTTAAAAAAGAGAAAAGTATAATATAATATGATTAATAATTATCTGATCAGTGTGTTAAAAATACAACTTCTGTGTTAATACTCAGGGGCCTTAATTTAATAGGGAGGGGAGCCTGGAACTCTGCACTTTAACAAGGCCTATGAGACTCTGATAGAAGTGGTTTCTGGACCCACTTTGAGAAACACTGGTCTGGATATATCTACACATTTCGAGGACATCAGCTCCAGTCAGTTTCTGGTAGAGACCAAGTCAGCCTGGTCCTATGTGGTCATGTCCATCCCCTTATTGACAAGTGCTGAAGTGAGAGACCTAGATGTTGAGCTCAGGAACTATGTTGAGGCAGTTGGAAAGTCCTCTAGCCAGGCAGATTGTGAACATTGGCAGAAGCTCTCTCAACAGTTGCTCCTATGTTTACCAGAGGCTGAGGCAGTCTGCTGGGTCCTAGGAGGCACATACAAAATGCAATGCGATTGATTCCACCTTGCCATTGCTAGGGAATGGCTGAGTCTGAAGGTCCCTGAGGTTCTGTCCCAGCCTGTGTTCAGGAGGACCTAAGAGGTGTACCCAGTGGGAATGCTGAAGTGAAAGCTAATGCAGAAATTTGCTACTTAAACAGTGACAGAAAGTCAAAGCGATAGCAAATCCATTGTAAAAGTCTTATAAAACCATAATCGGCCATCTCTAGAGTTCTACACAACTCCGCTCCTTGGTCACTAGCCCTCAGATAAAATCATAAGGGATACTTCCTAACTTCTGTTGAGGAGCTGCTGTGAGCCAGACACTTTTTGCTGCACTTTATATCTTACAAAACCAATTTCACAGATGAGAAAAATGCAGATTCCAAGAAGTTAAGCCACAAGCCCAGCATTACATAACCAGTATGTGATAGAACAAATCTTACTTTTTCCACAATTCCAGATTACATCCTGGACCATCTTTAAGCCTACAGGCTATCAAATAACAGAACTAGATCATTCATGTTGAAGCTGTGGAGTGATCCATTTGTCACTGCAAATATATTCCCTGGACAGAAATCCTGCTGGTCTGGCATGAGACTTCCACACAGGTGCTAGAGAGGGGGGCCAAACAGAGCAGTGCAGCACGTGAGACCCAATGGAACGCCTGCAAGGGTTATCAAAACACTGCCACAGCTCTCTGTCACAGCTGTGGGTGACCAGCAAACATCCATAGCTGGCTGGACATGCCGGGGACGATAAAAAGTGGGAGGGTTACAGGAAGGGAGTGGCTGATTGTAAGCAAAGACCAATTCTCAAGATGAGGTCACTTGAAGAGTTTCAGAAAGTTGCTGCTGATACCAGAGAAAGTAAATTCTTAATCTCAGAATTTATAAACCAAAGGAATCTTTTGGAAAGATTGTATGGATAATGATGATGAAGAGAAGGAAGACAGTAACTGCTAACATTACTTGAGTAATTTCCATACACCAGACATCGTGCTGAATATTATCTCGTTTAATCTAATGAACTACAGTTTGTATCCCCATTTATTGGTGAAAAAAAAATCAAGGACTAAAAAAAAAAAAAAAACAAAAACAAAAAACAAAACAAAACAAAAAAAAAAACAAAAAAAAAACAACAACAAAAAAAATCAAGGCCCACAGAGATGGGGATTCACTCACAGTGCTACCACCAGTTAAGGACAGAGTTAGAACTAGAGTTCTATCATGTGATGCCTAACTCTGGCTATTTTTTTTCCCTCTGTACCATATAGCCAATATATCTTCCTGTGAGAATGTGTGAAAAGAGTACAGCCTTCAGAAGAACCAGGAAGACCCAGATCTGAATCCTGCTTTTCCTTGAACTGTGTGACCCTCTCTTTCTGAGTCTCAGATCCCTCATTTGTGAAATGGAGATAATATCTTACTCTTCCTTTTGTTGTCAGCATTAAGTGAAATAATGTATATGAAGTACCTACTACTAAGGCATCTGGTACCCAGTAAGAACGCAACACATGTGGGTTTTTTTTTCTTTTCCCTCTTCCTCTTGCCATGGGTGTGGAAATAACATCTATTTAGTCTTTTCAGTTATCTCTCCTCTTTGATGGTAATCAGCATATATCATATTGACCTTCCAAATGGATAAACTATGTATTCGTACACATAAAGACACACAAAATGAAGTATTTGGAGGGAACAAGAAAATAAGAATTTAAAAAACAATTTAAATTCATTTAAGAAACATTAAGATGGCTCCTTTGTCTGTTGCTAATATAATTAAGTGGTATTTAGCTGGTGTTCAGCTTGCAAGAGAATTGCCTGGAGTTTTAAAAATGCCCAGTGTTTAGGTTGTACCTCATATCAATTTAATCAAGATCCCTATGGTGAGAGTCAGGCATCAATAGTTTAAAAAGCTCCTCAGATACTCCCAATAAACAGCTAAAAGTGAGAACCACTGGAGAAGAGTTAAGATGGCAAAGGAACAAGGGGCCCTAAGCTTGCTTCAGCCCACAAAAACAGCTAGATAAATATCATTTTGAACATCCAAGAAATTGATCTGAGAACTGAGAGAACAAAACTGTACAACTAGAGATTGAAAAAACTGCCACATCATGGAATGTAGGAGCTGTAGAGAGTTGATTTGGGAAGAGAAGAGCTGTAGGTCCTGTGAAGGGGAGGGAGTTCTGATCACGGAAAGAGGAGCAAGAGAGAAAGAGAGAGAGAGAGAAAGAGTGAATGCCCGTGAAGAGAATTGCACAAGAAAAACTCTTTCCCCAAAACCATTGACTGGGAAAGGGACAGAGGCCAAATATCGCAAGTTTTTATAAACAGTGGAGCACAGAATCTGAAGTTTGGAGGTCCGTGCCTTGCCAGGGTCATACCTGGTGGGCTTAGTGGTGCTCTGGTGGGGAGGTCAGACACTTGAGAGTGGTTAGCATGGCCTGAGGATCCCTTGGGTCCCAGGGGAGAAGCAGTTCCCCTGCTTGAAGTGCATTTGGAAGTGGAACAAAACATTTGCAGATGCCACTGACCTGCCCCATTCCCTAGCTCAGGAAAAGACACCAACTGAGGGCAGCAAACCTTGGTGCTGGCTTTTAGCTGCTCTTTACTGTAGACTCTGAACTGCTGCATGGTCTCACAACAGATTTCTGTGGCAAGCTGACACTGACCACAGGGCACTGAGACCCTCCCCCAGAGGATTAGCACAGATTTCTAAAACTTGGAGTTTTGAAACCTAGCCACATGCCTGAGATTAAACACAGGAGTGCTGAGCTGCCTAGCAAGTGGACAGCTAAAATGCAGGCAAGGGGAAGGCAGGGATCTGGTGGAGGTGATTGCTCTTCTGGGAGGGCTTCCTGAACAGTGGTGGGTGCAAGCTCCCTGCTCCAGGGACTAGAGAGCAGACATGCTATTCTCACCCGGCCCATCAGCGCTAACCAACAAGGAGCAAAGCAGCACCACCTTGTGGAGGCACCCTGAAGGTGCATCTCCCCTACAGCAAGGGGGCCTGAGAATCAGAGCAGCAGTGACTTCCCCCAGAAGACCCACACAAATCCTTTGCATTCACCTAGCCTGATTATGGAGTGTTGCAAAGCTTCAGCTATAATGGAAATAAGATCTAGTTTCTTTTTATTTAAGTTAAATTAAATTAAATTAAGTAAAGTTAATTAATTTGGATCTAGCTTCTTTGAGCAGACGAACACACCTAGGATCTAGCTTCCTTTTTTTTTTTTTTTTCTAGCTTCCTTTTGTTTTGTGTTGCTGTTGTTCTTTTTGTTTTGTTTTTGTTTCGGATTGGCTTTGGTGTTGTTGTTTTTAGATCTAGCTTCTTTTAAAGAGCAGACGAAAACACACCTAGGATATCTAGGATCTAACTTCTTTTCTTTTATTTTTCTTTAACCTCTTCTTAATAAAGCCATTACTCTCAAGATCAGGAATATAATAGGCTTTCCTAACACTTGCATACAAAAAACAGTGACCCAGACATAATGACAACATAGAGGAATTTAACCCAAAGGAAAGAACAGTAAGAAGTGATAGCCAGGGATTTAATCAATACAGATTTAATCAAGTAAGATGTCAGAACCAGAATTTAAAACAATAACCATAAGGGTCCTAGCTGGGCTTAAGAAAAGCATTGAAGACACTAGAGAATTCCTTACTGCAGAGATAAAAGAAAAACAAAAAAAAAAACCCTAAGAACTAGTCAGACTGAAATTTAAAAATGCCATAATCGGGATCCCTGGGTGGCGCAGTGGTTTGGCGCCTGCCTTTGGCCCAGGGCGTGGTCCTGGAGACCCGGGATCAAATCCCACATCGGGCTCCTGGTGCATGGAGCCTGCTTCTCCCTCTGCCTGTGTCTCTGCCTCTCTCTCTCTTTCACTGTGTGCCTATCATAAATAAATAAAATAAAATAAAAATTAAAAATGCCATAATCAAGATGCAAGCCTGAATGGATGCAATGACAATGAGGATGGATGAAGCAAAGGAATAAATCAGTGCTATAAAAGATAAAATTATGAAAATAACAAAGCTGAAAAAAGAAGAAAGAAAGGTACTGGATCATGAATGTGGACTTAGAGAACTCAGGGACTCCTTAAAGCATAATATTTGTATCATAGGAGTCCCAGAAGAAGAAAAGAAAAAGAAGGTTTATTTGAGCAATTTTAGCTGAAAACTTCCCTAACCTGCAGATGGAAACAGACATCAAAATCCAAGAAGCACAGAGAACTCCCATTCAATTCAACAAAAGCCAGCCATCACCAACACATATCATAGTCAAATTCACAAAATACAGACAAGGAAAGAATCCTGAAAGCAGCAAGGGAAAATAGTTAACCTACCAGGGAAGACAGATAAGGTTTGCAGAAGATCTGTCTACAGAAACTTAGTGGGCCAGAAGAGAGTGGCAGGATATATTCAATCCGCTGAATGGGAAACATATGCTGCCAAGAATACTTTATCCAGCAAGGCTGTCATTCAGAATAGGAGAGATAGAGTTTCCAAGGAGAACAAAAACTAAGGAGTTCATGATCATTAAACCAGTCCTCCAAGAAATATTAAAGAGAGCTTTGAGTAGGGTAAAAAATATCAAAAGTAACAAAGACTAGAAAGGAACAGAGAACATCACCAGAACATTAACTTTACAGGTAACACAATGGCTCTAAATTCATATCTTTCAGTAATCACTCTGAATATAAATAGACTAAATTTTCCAATCAAAAGACATAGGATATAAAAATGGATTACAAAAACCAAAACCAAAACAAAAAAACAAGACCCATCGATGTGCTGCCTTCAAGAGACTCATTTTTTAAAAATTAATTAATTTATTAATTTATTGAGACTCATTTTAGATCTAAAGACACCTGTAGATTGAAAGTGAGGAGGTGGAGAACCATCTATCATGTGAATGGACATCAAAAAAAAGCCAAGGTAGCTACACTTATATCAAACAAACTAGACTTTGAAACAAAGACTGTAACAAGAGATGAAGAAGGGGTCTATCCATCAAGAAGATCTAATAATTATAAATATTTATATCACCAACTTGGAAGCACCCAAATATATAAATTAATTAATAACAAACATAAGGAAACCCGTTGATAATAGTAGGGAACTTTCACACCCTACTTAAAGTAATGGGCAGATCATCTAAACAGAAAATCAACAAGGAAACAATGGCTTTGAATGACATACTAGACCAGATGGACTTAACAGATATATATTCAGAACATTTCACCCTAAAGCAGTGGAATATACATTCCTTTTGAGTGGCATAAGGAACATTCTCCAGAATAGATCACACACAAGGTCACAAATCAGCCCTTGACAAGTACAAAAAGATTGAGATCATACTATGCATATTTTCTGACCATAGTGCTATGAAACTTGAAGTCAACTGCAAGAAGAAATTTGGAAAGACCACAAATACGTGGAAGCTAAAGAACACTCTACTAAAGAATGAATGGGTTAACCAGGAAGTTAAAGAAGAAATTTTAAAAAATACATGGAAGCAAATGAAAATGAAAATACATCAGTCCAAAACCTTGGGGATGCAGCAAAGGCGTTTCTAAGAGGGAAGTATATTGCAATACAGGCCTACCTCAGAAAGCAAGAAAAGTCTCAAATACACAACCTAACCTTACACCTAAAGGAGCTAGAATGAAATAGAAAATAAAGCCTAAAGCCAGCAGGAGAAGGCAAATAATAAGATTAGAGCAGAAATAAACAATATAGAAACAAAAAAGACAGTAGAACAGATCAACGAATCTAAGAGCTGGTTCTTTGAAAGAATCAACAAAATGAATAATCCTCTATCCAGCCTTATAAAAAGAAAAGAGAAAGGACCTAAGTAAGTAAAATAATGAATGAAAGAGGAGAGATCACAACCAACACAACAGAAATACAAATAATTATAAGAGAATATTATGAAAAATTATATGCCAATAAATTGGGCAAATGGTCAAAATCCTAAAACATATAATCTACCAAAACTGAAAGAGGTAGAAATAGAAAATTTGAACAGACCCATAACCAGCAAAGAAATTGAATTAGTAATAAAAAATCTCCCAAAAAAACAAAGTCCAGGGCCAGATGGCTTCCCAGGGGATTCTACTAGACATTTAAAGAAAAGTTTATAACTATTCTTCCAAAACTATTCTAAAAAACAGAAATGGAAAGAAAGCTTCCATACTCATTCTATGAGGCCAGCATTACCTTGATTCCAAAACCAGACAAAGACCTCACTAAAAAGACTTAGAGGTCAATATCCCTGATGGACATGGATGCAAAAATCCTCAACAAAATACTAGCAAATTGAATCCAACAGTACATTAAAAGAATTATTCACCATGATCAGGTGGGATTTATTCCTGGGTTGCAGGGGTGGCTCAATATTTGGAATTCAATCAAGTTAATAAGGAAATGAATCAATTAATCACATTAATAAAAGAAAGGATAAGAACCATATGATCCTCTCAATAGATTCAGAAAAAGAATTTGACAAAGCACAGCATCCATTATTGATAAAAATCCTAAACAATGTAGGTAGATGGATCATACCTCAATATCGTAAAAACCATATATGAGAGACCCATAGCTAACATCATCCTCAATAGGGGAAAACTGAGAGCGTTTTTTCTATAGTCAGGAACAAGGCAGGGATGTCCACTCTCAACAGTACTATTTAACATACTACTAGAAGTCATAGCCTCAGCATCAGACAATAAAAAGAAATAAAAGGCATCCATACTGGCAAGGAAGAAGTCAAACTGTCACTCTTCACAGATGACATGATACTCTATGCAAAAAACCTGAAAGACCCTACCAAGAAATTGCTGGAACTAATACATGAATTCAGCAAAATGGCAGGATGTAAAATCAATGTACATAAATATGTTGTATTACTATACACCAATAATGGAGCAGGGAAAGAAATCAAGTAATCGATTCCATTTACAATTGCACCAGAAACAATAAGATACCTAGGAAAAAAATCTAACCAAAAAAGATAAAATATCTGTACTCTTAAACTATAGAACATTTATGAAAGAAATTGAGGAGGACACAAGGAATGGGAAAAAATTCCATGCTCATGGACTGGAAGAACAAATATTGTTAAATGTTTGCTATGCTCCCCAAAGAAGTCTACACATTTAATGTAATCTCTATCAAAATACTCCCAGCATTTTTCACAGAGCTAGAACAAACAATCTTAAAGTTTGTATGGAACCACAAAAGATCCCAAATAGCCAAAGCAATCCTGAAAAAGAAAAGCAAAAAGCAAAGCTGGAGGCATCATGATTTTGGACTTCAAGCTATATTACAAAACATCAGTTGTCACGACAGCATAGTGTTGGCACAAAAACAGACACATAGATCAACACAATAGTAACCCAGAAATGGACCCACAACTCTATGTTCAACTAATCTTCAACAAAGCAGGAAAGAATATCCAATGCAAAAAAAGCTCTTCAACAATGATGTTAGGAAAACTGGACAGCAACATGCAGAAGAATGAAACTGGACCACTTTCTTATATCATACACAAAAATAAAATCAAAATGGATGAAGACCTAAATGTGAAACGGGAAACTGTCAAAATCCAAGAGGAGACACATGTAGAAACTGCTTTGACTTCAGCCATAGCAACTTACTAGAAACATCTCTGGAGGCGAAGGAAACAAAAGCAAAAGTGAACTATTGGGACTTCATCAAGATTAAAACCTTCTGCACAGTGAAAAAAATAATCAACAAAACTAAAAGCAGCCTGCAGAATGGGAGAAGATATCTTCAAATGACATATCTGATAAAAAGTATCCAAAATCTATAAAGAACTTATCAAATTCAACACCCCCCCCCAAAAAAAACCCCAAATAACCCAGAAATGGGCAAAAGGCATGAATAGACATCTTTCCAAAGAAGACATGCAGATGGCTGATAGACATATGAAAAGATGCTCAACATTACTCACCATTAGAGAAATATAAATCAAAACCACGAGATACCACCTCATACTTGTCAGAATGGCTAAAATTAACAACACAGGAAACAACAGGTGTTGGCGAGGATGTAGAGAAAGGGGAACCCTCCCACACTGTTGGTGAGAATGCAAATTCGTGCAGCCACTCTGCAAAACAGTATGGAGGTTCCTCAAAAAGCTAAAAATAGAATAATCCTACAACTCAGCAATTGTGCTACCAGATATTTACTCAAAGGATACAAAAACACATATTCAAAGGGTACATGCACCTTGATGTTTATAGCATCATTATCAAAAATAGCCAAATTTTGGAAAGAGCCCAAATGTCCATCAACTGATGAATGGATAAAGATGATGTGCCATATATACACAATGGAATATTAGCCACCAAAAGAATGAAATCTTGCCCTTGCAACAACATGGATAGAACTAGAAGGTATTATGCTAAGTGAAATAAGTCAGTAAGTGAAAGACAAATACTATATGTTTTCACTTAGGTGTGGAATATAGGAAACAAAACAGATGAACATGTGGGAAGGGAAAAAAAAGAGGAGACGAGGGAGGCAAACCATAAGAGACCCTTAAGAATAGTGAACAAACTGAATGAGGTGGGTGGAGGTACGCTAGATGGAAGATGAGTATTAAAGAGGGCATTTGTTGTGATGAACATTGGGTGTTATACGTAAGTGATGAATCGCTAAATTCTATCCCTTAAACCAATTTTACGCTTTCTATTAACTGAGTAGGATTTAAATAAAAATTTGGAAGAAAAAAAAGAGAGAACCTTTGAACTACACTATAGCACTTCAGTTCCTGAAGTGTGGCCCCAGGATGAACAGTGTCAAGACCAGCTGAAAACTTGTTAGAAATGCACATTCTCCTTCACTCATACGGGGAATATAAGAAATAATGAAAGGGATTATAAGGGAAAGGAGGAGAACTGAGTGGGAAAAATTAGAGAGGAAGATAAAACCATGAGAGATTCCTAACTCTGGGAAACAAAGGGTTGTGGAAGGGGAGGTGGGTGGGGGGAAGGGGATAACTGGATGACAGGCACTGAGGGGGGCACTTGATGGAATGAGCACTGGGTGTTATACTATATGTTGGCAAATTGAATTAAAATTTTAAAATAAAAAAAATAAGAAATGCACATTCTTGGGCCTCAGTCCAGGGCTGCTGAAAGAGAAACTCTGGGGGTGGAGTTCTTCAGGGGATTCTCATGCATACTCAAATTTGAGAACCAATGGCTTAGATATCTAGTTCTCTCCCTTATTTTGTCTGAACTAATGGATTTCCATGTCCCAGTCATTGTACCTTTTTTTTAAAAAAGACTTTACTTACTTATTCATGAGAGACATGGAGAGAGAGGCAGAGACATAGGCAGAGGGAGAAGCAAGCTTCCTGGGAGGAGCCTGATGTGGGACTCAATCCCAGGACCCCAGGATCATGACCTAAGCTAAAGGCAGACGCTCAACCACTGAGCCACCCAGGCATCCCCATTGTACCTTTTAGATATTTCCATTTTATGTCCACACATCTCTAGCCTGAGCACCCTGGTCCATTTTCCCTAGAAAACTGGTTATCCTGTGACTGGTTCTATTTCCTTTTAATCACCTCCTCCCTCTGCAGCCATTACTAGCTGTAATAAAGTCTAACTACACTCCTTCTCAGGTGCCTCCGAGTAGAATCTAAACTCTAACATGGCATACAAGCTCCTTTCTGGTTGGCCTGTACCAACTTCTTTACACCCATCTCCCATCACTCCTAGACTCAGGTTAGCAATACCAAATCCATACAGTCAATCCCTTCCCCATGAAGACAATGGAGTTTATGGTTTAAACAAAAACCTATTTTAAGAACAAAGGGTTGGGAGAGACCATTGCTTTTTGCTGGATTACTTACCTAGTTTTTGCTTGACTAAACTGTATGTAATTACTTTCATTCAGATCAAAGAACTTCTTGAAGTAACCTTCTCTGGATTCCCAGTCTGGGTTAAAGAATCCTCCATATCACAGTGCTCTCTACAAACCTTCACATTAGCATGACTACATTACATTGAAATGATCTTTTTCTGGGTCAGTCTTCCCAGCTAGCAGACCATGGGCTCAAGGCATATGCTGCCTTTTATTTATCTTTATATTTTCCATCTCTGGCATAAGGCATACTATGTGGTAGATGGCATATATGATACCAAGCTGAGCTGCAAGTCTGCAAAATGCATCTACTTGTTTGCAGAGCTTCAAGCAAGTGAGTTCTAAGCCAGTACTTCTTGAACTTAGATGTGCATATGAATCACCTGGAGATGTTAACATGTAGCTTCTGACTCAATTGACTTGAGGAGGAACCCAGGAATTCTGCATTTCTAATAGGTTCCCAGATGATGTTGCTGGTTCATGGTCCATCAGCTAGCTATGCCTTGAGTAGTTAAGATTGTGGCCCCCCAAAACATGAAACACAGGGCTCTTGTAGATAAGTTTATGTAATACTAGGAAAAAAACTTTTTTAGTTTGTAGAAGTGCTAGAAACTGAGAGGATAAAGGATGATTTATGCTGTTTACTAAACTATTCACTAATCTGTTCTCATGATACCTCGCCATCCTGGAGTTGTATATACTCTTGTAAGAAACTTTAAACAGGCATCTTGTGAGCCAGGCCCCTACACAGCTGTTGTTCTCATCATAGGGACTGAGAGCTTCTTATCAGCAGCAATTGTGGAGAGGACAACTCCTAGCTGTGATGGGAATTTTTCTCAACACACAATCCAAATTCAATTTGAGAAGTCTAAACTTGGAAGAAGAAGTGAGGGAGGCCAACAGGATATTAGCCAGGAACAGCAAGATAGGGCTTATTCATTCATCCCTTCCCTGAAAAAAGAAAAATAGTTATTGAATACCTACTACCATAATGTGCATAACGTGCAACGAGGTGAGATATTCTGGAGTCAAGGTAGATGATGGAGGGCTGGAGAAGATGTTTAGTCAAAGTAAATTCCAGAGTTTGGGTCAAAAATGGAAAGATGTTTCCATTTATGGAGTCCTGTAAGAGCTGCACAAATTTTCAACCAGGATCATTCAAATTCTCAACCCCACTGCTCACTCAGATAAAAGATTTAGGAATCAGATTCAAGATGTTAAATGTAGTTGTTCAGAGATATCACAGGATTCTTAGTCATCTGTAATTCTGACCAGCTGTTCTGCAGGGCATTGTTCATGTCATATAAGGCTGCAGTGCTCAGCTACGGGTTGTTTCTGTACAGAAGCTCTAGGAAAGTATGTACTTTCTCCATAAACCATAGCTCCGTTTGGAGTACATGAAATTTTGTTTATAGGTCACTCCATATTCAGATAGATTGGCTATTTTTTCCCACAGCACACATTCAAGTACTATATTTTGTGCTGGAATATCCAAAATACATAACATGTTTCTTTAAAAGCTCCTTATATTTACAGTGTAATTGTTCCTCCAGTGAAATGATGTCACTTTCCATCACCCCTCTCACTTCTGTTGTGCATCAACTTATGCTGTCACCCCATGTGACCACTCAGACACAAGATTCACATAAAGGTAGATGTACACTCAGTGGTAATATAAACTGTGCTTACATATTAATCAACTTATGCAGCATACCAGTGATGGGGACAAGTTTCCCTGGTGTTTGTGCTCAAGGAGAACCATTTTTTTTAGGATGTTACCTAACTCTAGGGACTCTGACTTAATGCAAGTTCATCAAGACCAAGGACAATTATTCATATTTTTAAATACCTCACAATTCTTAACACAATGTTGGATGTAGCATAAGGATTTACTTGAATTGGACTCCTGATTTACCCCTCCCCACTGAAAGATAACCAGTCTTGAATTTGGTGTTATATAGGTGGTGTTATATATGCTTTTACTAAAGTTGTGGGCATTCATAAACAGTGGGTAATATTGCTTCTCAGGTTTTAAAATATTGTATAAATGATCTCAAAATGTATCCTTCTGCAACTTCTTTAGTTTCAATATTTTCTTCCTTATTTGCCCACTGTTAATAGTTGCAGCTCTAGTGTACAATGTACCACATTTAGGATATTTCAGTTGGTTTCAACTCTTCACTGAAACACACAATGTTGTGGTGAACATGTTTTCACTCAATTTGTTGTGTACATGTGTGAGAGCTTTTATGGCATATAGATCTAGTAATGGGACAGCTAGTTTGTAGAATATGTGCATCATCAACCTAACTAGGTATTGCTAACATGCTGTTCAAAGGTGGAACAATCTACACTCCCATAAGCAGACTGTGAGTTCCTCTGGCTTCAAATTCTTGGTAACCCATATTATCTTCATATTTAGGGATCTGATGTATTCCTTATGCCTACATTTATACGCATGTGCACATATCAGGATTCTTAGGGAAAAACAGAACTTTATTAAAGAGTAGAATCTGCTTTAGAACTTCCCAGAGAGCAATATGTGGGTACTTTAAAATTTTTGACAGCCTAGCTTTAATTTATTGGGTTATTTTTAAATTATTCAAACAAAAAGAATAATGGTAAGGAAAATTATATGGGAAAAGTACAAAACAGCCAGTAGTATTATCCTATTACCATAGTCACTTTAAAAATATGCAAAATATACTCACTTGGCAATTATTAGTTGCCTTAACCAAATTGAAAGATTTAAAAAATGAATTCACTATTGGCTTATTTTACACTATATGTATATATTTTCCAAATATTGTTAATCCTATACTGGTGTTTCAGTGGGCCTGGGTTAGACTACACATAAATAAAAATGAACAGAATAAGCTTCCAGTCAGACTTGCTTTTATTTTAGAACTTGTCTCTTGTTCCATTGAAATTCCCAAGAACAGCTCTGGTCAAATAGAATATTCATGTTTTTCCATAATTCTTTTCCCCAGCAAAAATCAAGTACATATAAAGCAAAGCATGCTAAAATGTAAAACAAATGATCACAGCACAAAACAGCCATTCATAAAATTAGCCTCATCTCACTTTTTTCTTTCTCACGAATTCCATTATTTTCCAAGTGTTCTGGTAAACAGTAAGCATTCTGGTAGCAGCTTGCCAGGTGGATTTCACAGGGCGCTCAGGGCTGGATCCACCATGAGGGTTGTAGCAGAATTGAAGAGATGAACATGAGTTTCTCATTCTATGAAGAGATAGGAGACTTTCCTAGGAAATTCTAACTCTGACTGCTTTTGTTTCAACTGCCCAATTTGAGATGTAGATGTGATGAAAATTATGATAAAAATATTCTCTAAGCAGATATATCATCAGAATTGCTGTCTGAACTGTACAGAGCTGTCAAGAAAAAAATTCAGTTAACTTTTCCTGGTCATTTTTCCCAATTCTCAGAAGAAATGAAATCATTCCTAGTTTCTCAGTTCTGCTTGTTGGTGTCTTCACTCAAAAGTCTCCCTTTCAGACTTGAAACAGCACAAATTTAGCACATTACTAGCCAATTGGTTTCATGAAAAAATTTCTGCCCCTCACCACTCTACTTCTAACAGATGATTTATAGTTTCTGGCTAGAACCACATGGAGTCACACATTGCCAACAGAGCAATCTTCCTTTTTTTGCTATGATCATCTTGTGTCCTCACCATCTGCAAAACATAAAAACATTAATGTTCTTAATGTCACTGGATTTGTTTAAAATGTTCCCTCTAGACTTGACTCCTCTTTGCCACATATGAAATGAACACACATAGTTTTGCCATTTTCAATAGTCAAAATAAAAGGGTGATGTGATAATAGATACAAATGAGCAACATATAAGTAGAACTACAGATACGCTTCTTCCTGGGGAAATGTTGGTACATTCATCATCTGAAATTCCACACTTAGTACATTCAGTGTTATTGATTTGAACTAGAAGGAATGTGCAGAGCTAGGACTCTGCTTAGAATCCTTTTAATCTTCATTTTTAGCATTAATTTCTAGGACAACATTCCTTCCTCTCCTATTCTTCATCCCCTTTCATCCCTAACCACCCTCATGTGAACTTTTGCTTCTAGCATCAGCACCTACTATTCTTAGGAGGACTGGTGTCCGGCCACTGAAGTGGCTTGTCTTCAGACATTTGTTACATATCCATCTCAAAGGAAAACAATCATGTACTCTTGCCTTGCATATTTTAAAGTTAACATCTAATTATTTTTTCATAATGAGTTTAAGTATTTGAAAAGGATGTAATTTGTGACATATTTTAAAAGCTCACATTTAGAAATAGAGCTGTCACATTTTTAAAAATTTACCTAATAGAATCTAAATAGCACAGTGATTTGACAGCACCATTTTCTATTTAAATTATATGTAAATATGCTCATGGTTCAAAGTCAGATGTTTTGTAGTGTTCATTTTTCTCCTTAAACATGTACTTCCATTCCACTTCCCCATAGAATTTCATTTAACTGTAATATATTTAAATGCTTTAAAATCTTTTATTGGTTGCCTAATTATAATCCTCCACAGCAAAAAATATATTTTAATGCATGTCTTTTTATTTCCCAAGGCTATAACCTTCTATGTGTTAACATATTTTTTTCTGATGGATTACCATTACAATTTATCAGAAGAGCATATATATTTTATATGTTATTATTTATATTATATAAATTTTGGTTATTCTTTCAAAACAAAAAGTAAAAGTTTTATTGGAAATGAATTTCTTCTTGAGATGGGTAGTTTATCCCTATTGTTTTTACTTACTATTACAATTTATTGTTAGCATGAGGCAGAGTTTAATATTAATTCTATTAATATTTATTGTTATAGATTTAAGCACTGATAAATATTGTTGATGGGTTTTGAAGGAGTTTTACTATAGCAATACCAAACAATTCTTTGAATTCTGAGTTATGTGCCAAAAACTGCCCACTAATCTTTCAAAAGCTTTTATTTACAAAAGATTATGTTACCCGGTGATTGGATGACAATTCCTCACTTCTGGGAAATGTACCTGAAAACACTTCACAAACTTATTGAATGGCTATTAATAATACCAGTTACTCTTTCACTTAGAAGTATGGTGTTTAACCTAGGAAACTAAAATATGACTGGAAAGTTTTAATATTGCTAAATAAAGCACACTTCACAAGTATGCTATTACTAAATTTTTTTTTATAAAATAATAATGTGTTTTACATATTTTTCTTCAGAATTTTTAAACTCCAACTTAGCTTATTCACTTAATGGGACATATCCCATATAGCCTAATTGGTGGAACTAGTCCTTAAAGTAAAACCAATCCACACCTCTTTCAGTTGGAAGATCTGGTCTTCCAACTGTAAGTATGTTACTGAGGGTCTCTGTGATGATGTCTTACTTATGATTCCACTCTAAGATAGGTAAATGGTTAAGGCTTTTGCTGTGATTTTTTTTTGACCTAATGAAACAATGCTCGCTCTCCATTGGTACTTCACTTATAGGCTCTTTGCTTTGTTCTCAAGGATTTTTCACTTTAAAAAGATGTATCTTTTGTGAAAAGTCAGGTAATGGAACAGGCCAGATTACTAAATGAAACTTATCATAACTACCATCCTCACTCTATAGTATACCTGAATTCAGATCATCCAAACATGAGTTCAAATACATTTCTAACAATACATTTCTTAACAGAAACATGTACAGGATGGGAAAAACCTGAAGCCTTACTGGGCTTAAAGGAGACCTACAGATCCAGTATTTAAAATGACTCCTTGTTTGACAACATGCTCCCAACTCCCTATCCTGTGCCTTCCTGGGAGGGTTTACATTTGGGCAAAGCACATAATCAGATTTAGAATGGCTGAGAAAGGGAAACTTAGCTGGCTCAGTTGGAAGAAGATGCAACTCTTGATCTTGGGGTTGTGAGTTTGAGCCCCATGTTGGTTGTAAAGATTACTTAAAAATAAAATCTTTTAAAAAAGGATGGCTGAGAGGTATGTCATTTTTTTTTTTTTGCATGAAGTGGGGGGCTTTTGTAAAAGAGGATGCTGAAAAGGAGACCCTCCATGATTCCTCAGATAGAGACATTCTCTAGAATGTTTTTAGATTTTAGTTTTTAGAAATTTAGATGTAGTTTTTAGAAATCTATGCACTAGGAAGTCTTTGTGTGTCCCTTAGTATGAAAAACACTGGCCTTGCCCAAGCTCCTCATTACACAAACAAGAAAATTGAAGACCAAGGCAATCAGGTGACTATTTGAGATCACAAAGCCAGTTAGTGACAGAACTAAAATTAGCATCTAGATCTCCTCATTCCCAGTCTGGCATTCTTTCCACCATGGCCATCAACTCTAATGCCATTTTGTCATCATAACCATCATCATCACCATCACCATCATCATAATTTTAAATAATAGCTAACATGTATTGTTTTCACTCAATGCAAAGTGCGTGCTGTTTGAAGCACTTTATATTCAGTGATCACATTACCCTACAATGTAGGCTCTACTATTATGCCCATTTTACAGCTAGAGAAATGGAAGCTCAGAAAAGCAAAGTAATGTGCCTAAGATCACATGACCAGTAACTGCACAAATTGGAGCCAAATCCATGTCCCCATCCAGTGATCCTTGGATTCAGTCTTTCAACTACTATTTCCCAAAGTGGTTTCTATAGAACACGAGCCCAAAAAGATGCCCCCTGATACAATGATTCTGTGGTCATAGTGGTTTGACCATAGCCCCTCTCTCAGAATCACAATAAACTTTAGCCCAATAAAGTCATTGAGAAGTCCTGCAAAAATCATGCCTATTTATCAGTGTTTTACAGGAAAAATTTTTTCTCCCGATTACCTATTAATATTTAGTGAAAGGACTTCTTTTTTTTTTTAAAGATTTTATTTATTTATTCATGAAAGACAGAGAAAGAGAGAGAGAGAGAGAGAGAGAGAGGCAGAGGGAGAAGCAGGCTCCATGCAGGGAGCCTGACATGGGACTCGATCCCGGGTCTCCAGGATCAGGCCCTGGGCTGAAGGCAATGCTAAGCTGCTGAGCCACCCAGGCTGCCCCAAGGACTTCTACTAAAGGAGACTAATTTAGGCTCAATATTTGTAACACTAGGTCAGTGGTTCTCAAACTCTAGCCTGCATCAGAATCATCTGGAGGACCCCAACCCCAGAGTTTCTGATTCAGCAAGTCTTTGGCAGGATTCAAGGATCTGCATTTCCAGTGACTTCCTAGATGATGCTGATGTTGATGGTCCAGGGACCACACTTTGAGAAATATTGAACTTGATGTTAGAAAAATAAAGACTAAGAAATAAGCCCTAAATTGGCATAATGGGAAAAGGAATACACTTATGCTTTTTAAAACTCCAGATTAAAACCTTGCAAATGTACATTATAATAAGCAAAATAATCTATATGTTAAGTAGATGGATACAATCAAAACATTAGAAAAATGAGGTAAAAAGAAAAGCCCATTCTCTTTGAAAAAACAAGATAAGCACAGCAAAGATAAGTATGTAAGGGCTGATCATTCTTCACAATGGATTTTTATTTTTAATTGTCAAATATATTACCAGACTTAGATCATTCATGTAACATAATACTAGCTGATTATGTACCAAACAAGGTGTGCATTTGACCTTCATATGTATTATCTCCAGCCTTTCAAAAAACCAGATAAAGATTTTTTTCAGATAAAGATTTGTCTTGTTTCATAGATTAACTTTAAATTGAATTTGTGTTCTAGAAACATAATACAATATAAATCTTTGTGACAAAATGGTACTGAACTAGATACTGTGAATATTCTTTAGTAAGACACTTAGATGTCTACAGCTTCTTATCTGTAAAAAGATACAGGACACCTCAGTGGTTTCTAAAGTCATTCTAGTTTCAAATTCTAATCCCACATGATTCCAAGAAAGAAGCCAAACTGACATTTCTTGAAGAGACTCAGACTGACTTCATGGAACAGAGCTGGCCAAATGTCACCAAATTAAGTTGCTGTCTAGAACTCTCAGAAGGCAATGAGTAAGGACATGATCAACTTCGAGATGTAGGATATACAATTAAGTAGAAAAATGGTGAAAACTTCTGGAGGAAAGAAATTATGAAGAATAATAACAATCAAGAAAGTTCTCAGTAATGCTCACTTGGTAATCTTCTTTGAGTTACCAACCTTATCATTTTCAGCAGCAACCTCACCTTGAAATACCTAACAGGACTAATTCAATTGAAATTTATAGCAGTGTTTTTCAAACTTGTATGCACACTGGAATTGCTCTGGGGTTTCAAAAACAATGAATGCCTATGTCTCACTGACAGAGAATATGACTTAAGGGATGTGGAGTGTGGGTTGGACTATGGAATCATCAACAAATACCCAGGTCATTATAATGCATAGACAACTTGATCAATACTGATTTATAGGGTTCTTTCCTGTGTATGTTGTTAATTATATCGCCTGAAATGGATTGCATTGTGTCTCCCCAATTTCATATGCCTTAAGGATGGAGATATAATCTGATAAAAAGTGATGCCCTTAGAAGAGGAAGGGACACCAGGACTGTCTCCACTATGTGAAAACAGAGCAAGAAGATGGCTGTCTGCAAGTCAGAAAGAGAGTTCTCATTAGAAACCAAATTTGTTGGTCCCTTGATCTTGGACTTCTCAGCCTTCAGAACCATGAGAAAATAAATTATTGTCTTTAAGCCCCTCAATCTATGGCTTGAGGTGACTAGGATATCCCCTCCTAACACCTACCCTTTTCTATCTCAGATCTATTTCCTTCCTCCGATATTGGGAAAGCACACTGAATTAGGAGTTGCCAGACCAGGGCCTAGTTTCAGAAAGGCACTAAACCTATTTGAGCTTCCGTTTCTCCATCCAAATAGAAGGGTATTAATTCCTGTCTCCTACACAGGGTTTTGGAGGGAACTCAATGGGATCATGTACATGAAATTACCTTACAGACAGTATGGCTCTGTACATGGGTGAGCTGCAGCTGGTACCTGCCACTTTGTTTTACTCAACCACCCTCCCTTTTGAATCCCCTTCTTGATTTCCCTTTGGGGTTCCCTCAGCCATCTGGTCCTCAGTCATTTGGCCTCACCCCAACTCCCTGGTTCTCCCACCACTGCTTTCCTTTAGCCCATGCCTGTTAGCAATAAATCCTCTTAGTTTTCCTTTATCTGGAAATATCTTTCTTTTGTTTTCATTCCAGAGGGCTATGCACATTGGATATAAAATTTTGTGTTCTAAGTTCTTTGATTCTGGGATGTGAAAGAAAAAAATGTTTCACTGTCTTTCAGCTTCCAAGGTTTGTTTGTTTGTTTGTTTATATTTATTTTTAACTTCCATGGTTTCTGATGAGAAATTTACCATCATTTGAAGAGTTGTTCTTTTCTTTTGTAATATGCAGATTTTTCTCTAGCTGCTTCAAAATTTTTATCTTTTGTTTTCAGCTGTTAATGATGTGTCTTGAGTGGGGTCTTAAAATCTGTAGAGTTATATTTTCTGCTAGTTTGGGAATTTTTTTGTCCATGATTGAGAGTCCAAGGCTGATGCAGCTCCCATAATTAGAATCAGAGGATCCCCTGCTCCAGTTCTCTTCCTCTGGGGCTACCCCTACATGCTGGCAAGCAGGACCTCTCTTTCTAGTTCCTCTGGCCAGAAAAACAGAGTTTTTCTTTAATTTTAGTTAGCTAGCCTTCCACTCAGATGCAAACTGTGCCCACCTTCAGAGCAAAACAGTGCACAAAACAGTGAGAAGAGAGGCACCTGGGTGGTTCAATTGGTTAAGTGTCTATCTTTGGCTCGGGTCATTATCTTGGGGTTCTAGGATTAAGCCCCACATTGGGCTCTCTGCTCAGCAGGGACCCTACTTCTTCCTTTCCCTCTGCCTCTCCTCCTGCTTGTGCACTTTCTCTGTCAAATAAATAAATGAAATCTTAAACAAAACAAAACAAAACAGGAGAGGAAAGAGAGGGAAAAATGGGCATTTCTACCACCACCTCTGACAAACAGGAGCTCCTTTTCCTAGTTCTTCTGCCCAGAAATATGAGGTTTCCACTGAATTTTATCTTCCTGCCCCACTGCCATCAAACAACTCCAGGACTGAGATCTGCCCTCAGGACAAAGCTACAAAAGAAAACAGAAAAGGAAATGGGAAACTTCACAATATATCTACTTTTTATTTTCAGAGCTCTTTGGGGAATTGCCTTTTTTTTTTTTGTCTTCTCCACAGTTTCCAGTTGTGATCAGTGCAAGAGAGACAATATGGGCTAGTCCATCTTGAGGCTAAAGTAGGCTTAGTCCATCTTGATTGGAACCAGATACTTCATTGTATTTTTATTTGATTTTCCTTTTCTTACACTTCTCTTCCCTCTCTATATTTTTCTATATTTTCTCTATCCTCATCTCTCCTATTTTCCATCATTTTTCTGATTTTGTTCAGTGTCTATATATTTGTTATATCTATACTTATATCTAATATTGTATAGGTGTACATATGAAGTACTGATACATACTACATATTTATATAGTATCGTACATATATGCTGCATGCATATATGGTATTTTATTATATAATCATACCTAAATTTATTTATCATACCTGCTATTGGGTATTTTTGTTTCTACTTCAGGGCTACTAAAAATAGTGCCATTATGAACATTCTAGTACATGACTTTTGGTGAATATATATTTTTCTGTTGGGCATATACATTTGAGTAAATTTGCTAGTTAAAGTGTATGCTTACTTCCAGCTTTAGTAGACACGCAAGAATATTAATTTTAAAATAATTTCCCATATAGTTTTGGTACACAGCAAAAATTATGAATAGTTGCTCTGGTGCCTACTATAGTTTCATTCTCCATCTTCCATTTTTCCCTTTAGCTGTAGGTCCTGAACCATCTCCTCACATAGCCTAAGAAGCTGCTCTCAGCCTCCAAAGAAATCTCAAAACCACAGGCACCAGCTAGAAGCTCACATCTCAGAGCAGGCAAGCCAGGGTTGCTAAGGGAGAAGGTAGACCTTCAAACCCTGGAGGCTTGTTGCATAGCTCCTCACTCACATTTTGCACAAGATATCTGGGGCTCTGTTTGCTTACTCAGGACCTGTGTGGTCCTTGTTCTCATCCTTCTCCTGTCTCTATTCCCTGACCTCACACTGAGTATTTACAACTATTTCCAGTTCTGGTTTTGTCAACATCATTGATTCCCTTTTTTGCCTTTCTAGAGTTATATATTTTTTGCTTCCTCATTGTGGGAACCTCCTGCAGCCCTAAGCTTCTCTATCTTGTCATTTCTACCTGTCCCAGTGAGTTCTCCTTGCTCATCCTTGCTCATCTTCCACCAGGGGAAAAATCCAAACAAAGGTACTTCAGGGGCTTCAATTCTATTGTACCCAAGGTTACCTTTTTTATCTTGTTGTTTACCATCTGCTAGAGCTGGCATTTCTTCTGAATGTGCCTCTTCCTTATCGTTCATCACCAGTTCTCCAGTTGAAAAGAGCATGTATAACTTCTGGATCAAATCAATAGCGGTGTCAGAACCATTACTAGGATTGTTCCCTAATACAAAGGAATGATGCTCCTGGGAACCAAATTCACCAAACAGCTCACTGTTTCCTGTCTCTATTTTATACACCTCAGGAATAAGGTTGAGGTGACAGAGAAAAGAGATGAAAAATATGTTAGCCAAGCCCCTTGCAGAATTAAATGTAAACACAGGATATAGAATAGCAGATGTAGAATAGCAATCAACTTTATGCATGTGATTGGAACAGTCCAAGTGTAGTTTGTAGATGAAATCTGACTCAGGCAACTTTTTAACATTCCAAAGAGAAATCATAGCATTTTATCAGTGGTTTAGGACTCCAAAGCAAAATTATGTTCAGCACTGAATTTTTATTGAGTACTTATGGTTGTACTTTGCAAAATCAAACATAAAAGAATCCTTCCTATCAGTCTTCATATGAGTTCTGTTTTTCAAATGGCAAATATTTTTGCTGCTTTTGCATTTTTTCTTTTTGTTTTTCTTCTGCTGTAAAATTGTTATATCTAACATTTGATGTTATAAGTTTTCTGTTATGGCAGTACCCAATATTAGTGGTGTTATATTAGGTATTAATAGGAGTCTCTCTTTTTTTTCATAAAAGCAACAGAAATGGAAACATGGCTCTTTCCAATATGGGTGCTATTCTATCTGCTATTAACTCCAGATCTGTGCAGTCTTCACAAACCAAGAGTATTTAACAGACACACAAACACATACCCTATATCCCAACCAAACTTGCATCCTGAAAACTAAAGCGCCATTCATTTCAAATTATTTTTGGAAGGACTGCTTCCAGCTGTAGTATTACCCAAACTGTGAATTTGTCAACTCACACTACAGTGTTTCCTGAGCCAACGTTCTCTGGGTTGGGAGAGGTGATGTTAACACACTTGGGTCTCAGATCTGCAGGGGGATATTTGTTGATGGCACCTGGAGAAAGAGTGGGCTGGTTAATCTAAAATTTACCATTTTATATTCTATCGCCCAAAGTCAGTCCATCTTTTCCTGTGGTTGGAAGTGTTTTTAAGAACAAATTAATTTATAAGGCATTCAACAAAGTAGGCACCCTCTGACATTGCAATACCTCATTGGCAAAGTCAGTGAGATATAGCAGTGATTGAGCCTAAAATTGTCAAGCTCTGTATGTCATCGACTTGTGATACAATTCAAGGACATCTCTCAATCCCTTCTAACATCTGTTTCTCTCCCTCTAAAAGGAAAATCTTTCCAGAAGACACACTGAGCTACTGAAATTGTCTGACCTATTTATCTTAGGGTTGGAAGAAGGCAAGTGACAAGCCTGCTACTGTATATGAATCCTGAATTCCAAGATTCCTGAGGGTTACAAACCTGGGGCTTTTGAGAGGCAGCAAATCTGCATCTCTGCTATTCTCTGATAAACTTGCAGGAGCTGCAGATAACTATTCAATGTGGCCTCTGCCTCATTTTTAATCCCAGCACAGGCCAGGATTTGCTTGATGCTGAAAGCTCTTGGGTATACTACTATACCCATGTCTAAAATTGCAACACATGGACAGAGGCTGCGGCAGTCATTATCAAAGCCTCACCATAAAAAGACACCCTTAGAACCCTGCTTGGCTATGCCTGAGCTAGTTATCTGGGACAGAGGCTCTAGAAGAGATTCATGTCCATGGCTCAAAAGAATTAAAGTCATAACCAAAGGTAATTTACAATAAAAGAGAAAACAGAAGTCCTTGGAGTAAATAGAGGGTATTGGTAGTAGGATATTACTGATTACAGCAGTATCCTTCCTTCCTTCCTTAAGAGTATAGGAATTGAAATATAGTTTAAAGAACAGGAGCACAGCTCTGGGGTCAAAATGCATACAGCTGAGTCTAGAATTTGCCAACTATTAAACTATAAGCTTTTGAACAATTTATTTTTTTAAAGATTATTTATTTATTTATTTATTTATTTATTTATTTATTTATTTATGATAGAGAGAGAGAGAGAGGGAGAGAGGGAGAGAGAGAGGCAGATACATAGGAGGAGGGAGAAGCAGGCTCCATGCTGGGAGTCTGATGCAGGACTCGATCCCAGGACTCTAGGATCGCGCCCTGGGCCAAAGGCAGACGCTAAACTGCTGAGCCACCCAGGGATCCCCTTGAACAATTTATTTAATGTCTCTGAGCCTTAGTTTCCTCACTTGTGAAATGGAGATATTAGTGCTTTTCTTTGAGGGCTATACTGATGATTCAATGATATAATCTATTTAAAGAATTCGTTACATGGTATCAAGTACATAGTAAACAGATTAGGGTTAAAAAAATACTTTTTACCTATATGGGGATTTTCTGGCAAATACCTTGATAGTGCAGTATTAAAGTTCAAGGTCAATAAGACCTGATATTTTTCTCTGGTTTTCTCACTGCCTTCTTTTGACACCTGAGACTTTACCACTCTCCACTGAAGTAAGGAGTTATTCCTAAGTCAGCTGGTGGATTGTACACAGAGACATTAAATCTATTGCAAAAGCAATAGAAGAGAAAAGGTTTAATGACTTACGTCTGATTAAATGAACAAATGGCTTGACAAACTTGGTGATATAGTTCAAATCTGGCTTGTGGGTTCGGCCAAGCTGGACTAAGTGATGATCCAGTGGGTGGCTGGCTAATTCTTCTAATTCCTTGTCATTGTGTATAGGACCAAAGGAAAACACAAATATAGTATAGCCCTGACACTTGGCTCTCAGAGCTACGTTTCTTAAGACTTCCTTTTCTAAGGGATTGGTTTCACCAGCAGATATAACAAAGATAACTTTGTTTTTCCTCAGGTTGGGAGTTCCTACAAAGACATTGTCAATTGTCCACTGCAGGGCATGGCCAATAAAAACATCTCCATTGAGCTGTTGAAAAGAGTCTTGGAGATGATGTTTCATTTGGTATATACTGTTGTAAGTAATCAAATCAAATTCCAGGTAGACAGGGCATTCTTCACTGTTTGGCATATAGCCTGGAGGAGAATAGCTCAGGACTGCAACTCTGTCTCCTAACATGGAGGTCAGTGGGTCTGGGGCAATGTGAAAGTAATCAAGCACTGAGATAAGAAAAGCTTTCACTTCCCTAAACTCATCATTTCCTATTCTTTGGGAAGCATCTATGAGGAAAGCCACATCCATGTAATATTCTTGAAGAGAGGTATCTCCAGGTATATTAATAACACCTGGTTCTTCTTTTCTGCCATGGTTTTCATGTCCTGCAATAGAATAGCTCAAGTCACTCTTTTTAGTAGAAGACTAAACTTGGAACTCCTAGCCAAGGATGACCAATACACATCATGTGATTTGCCATGGTTTATTCCCAAACCCACGGCAGACATCATAAATCAATTATAGTACTTGCTCCCAGATGCATTCTCCAAATATGTCTCCACACACTGCATAGGAAACCATTGGCATTCGACAGGTGTTGTCATGTGAAAAGAAATGTATCTGCTAGCCTATCTCAGATCCTTGTCCAAGGGTTGATAGATCCTTTACTATTTTCATATGTAAGATGAGAGATATATAATATTTTTAGGGTACTCCACATGATCACAAAATTTGAAGTACACATTTACATGAAATCTAACTATTTATTTTGCAGTGACCCTAAGAGAAAAGTATATATGTCAGTCATATTGATTGGTGTCACAAACATATATAGCTTTATACACATGTTCAAAATATGTACTAAAGTGTGATGTTATGAGAACAAGTATAAATGTTGATTTTAGAAACCAAACTCTGTGTGAGACCTTAAATACTCTAAGATGTTAGTATTTAAAGTGCCAGTTTGCAAACAGTTTATCAGCCCAAGACAAAATAAGGAGCTTGCATCATGTTGTAAGTCTTTTACATTACTAAGCACACAATTTAATTCAGTTGACTATTTTTTTTGGTAGCAAAACTTTTTCAGTGAAGGAAATAGTGCCTTGATTTACATTCTGATGCTAATGTAATATCTTGCTATAGATCAGCACTTCAAGTATTTGCTCTAAGGCTCAGGGATCATAAAACCATATCCACAATGATGTGGGTGCTGACTGGTCAGTGAAGGCACAAGAGGAAATGCTAGTTCAGAAAAATAGGAAGTAGGTGGCCAATGTTCTTTCTTCTATGAAAGAATTGTGTCTATAAACCTAATCAAGCAAGAAGTTGGTTTCTAACTGGCAAAAATTTATTGATACCCATTTGTGCTCAACCCCATTATTAATGCTTTATATTACTTTATTTACTCCTCACAACAATCCTCACAAATGATTCAATTAACCTGCATTAATGCCATAAAAGCTTAATAATAGAAATAGAATGCCAAAAACAATACCTTGGAGAATGTTATTAACAGGGCAAATGAGCTATTAGATGTTTGTAGCTTAAGTAACTGAATTTCTAGGGTAAACTTCACATTATCTTTTTTTTTTATCTATCATTAGAAATTTTGATGAATAAAAATTATATAAAAATTGTAAGGTGTACAATGTAGTGTTTTGATATCACTACACCTTGTGTAATAATTATGACAATCAAGCTAATATTATTGGATTTAATTTACTTAAAATTTTGTTTAGAATTTTTGCAGCTATGTTTATGAGGAATTTTGGTGTGTAGTTTCATTTTCATGTAGTCTTTGTCCAATTTTGCTATCATGGTAATCTAACCTTAAAGAATGAGCTAAAAAGAATTCCTTCCTCTTTAGTTTTCTGCATGTTTGTTTAGAATTGGCATTATTTCTTCCTTAGATGTTTTGTTGAATTGACCAGTAAAGTCATTTTGGCTTGGAGTTTTCTGTATGGGAAAATTTAAACTACAAAATCAATTTCTTTAATAGGTTTAGGGCTATTTAAATTACTTCTTGAATGAAGTCTGGTAATTTGTGATTTGCAAGAAATTTATCTATTTTACCTGAGCTAATTTACAGGCAAAAGTTATTTATCATATTCTATGATTATCTTTTTGTTATCAGTGGAATATATTTCCTTTTTCATTCCTGATATTAGTATTCTTTTCTTCTTTTTTTCCTGGTGAGCTAGACTATAGGTTTATTAATTTTTTGATATTCTCAAAGAAACAGCTTTTGGTTTTACTAATTTTCTCTTTTCTATTTCATTGAGTTCTACTTTAATTTTATTACTTCCTTTCTTTCGCTGCTTACCATGGGTTCTTCTTCTGATTTCTTTCTTTCTTTTTTTTTTTTATTTATGATAGTCACAGAGAGAGGAAGAGAGGCAGAGACATAGGCAGAGGGAGAAGCAGGCTCCATGCACCGGGAGCCCGACGTGGGATTCGATCCCGGGTCTCCAGGATCGCGCCCTGGGTCAAAGGCAGGCGCCAAACCGCTGCACCACCCAGGGATCCCTCTTCTTCTGATTTCTTAAGATGAAAGTTGAAGTTGAAGTCATTGATTTGAAAACTTTTTTTTTTTTTCCAACACAGGTATTTAATGCCTTCTAAGTACTGCATTAGTGGAATCTCAGAAATTCTGGTATATTATGATTTTATTTTCATTCATTTCAAAATATGTTCTAATTTTCCTTTGGATTTCTTTGTGAATTATTTAGAAGCACTTTATTTAGTTTCCAAATACTTAGGGATTTTTTGAAGATCTTTCTGCTACTTATTTTAAAATTTTAATTCTGTTTTAGTTAGAGAATACAGTTGGTATGACTTCAATCTCTTAAAATTTTGATAATTGCTTTATGGTCCACAACATAGTCTATCTTGGTAAGTATTGCATGTGTGTTGAAAAGAATATATATTCTATTGTTGTGTGGAGTGTTCTATAAATATCCATTAGGTGAGATTAGTTGCTAGTATCACTCAAGACTACTGTCTTTCTGCTGATTTCCTACCAAATATTGAGAAAGGATATTGAAACTCTGATGCTCTTCTCATTTTTAAAAAATCTTTTTTCTCTCTGAGTTTTATTTTGGGTAATTCCATTGCTACATCTTCAAGTTCACTGATGTTTTCTTTTATCAAATCTAATTTGTTATTAACCCCATCAAGTATATTGTTCATCCTAGACATACAACTTTTATCTCTACAAATTCTATTTGAATCTTTTTTTTTGTATCTTCCATGTCTCTACTTTTTCACATATGAAATATAGTTATATTAGCTATTTTAATATCTTTGTTAATTCTAACATCTGTGTCAGTTTTGGTTTGTTTTAGAGTTATTATGCTCTTGATTATGGTCATGTTTTCATGTTTCTTTTTGTGCCAGATATTTTGAAATTTTCCTTTTTGGATGTGGAATATTTTTCTATTCCTACAAATATTCATGTTACATGCAAACTATTTGATCCTTTTGGGTTGTGCTATTATAATTTGTTTGGTGAGTTCAGAGCAGTGCTTAATTTGAGGCTAATTATTCCCCACTACTGAGACAAGACCTTCCTAGGTTTTCTCCCCAATATTCTATAAGTTATGAGTTTTTCCAGGCTTGCTGGCAGGAAAAGGCATTGTTCCTGGACTGCTATGAGCAACTGGCACTATTCTGTAATCTTTTCTGATGGTTCTTCCCTTAGGTTCAGGGCATTTCCTCACATGCATGTGCACTCACCAATCAACATAATTTGTTAAAGCATGAGGAAAAGTATTTCATAAATGTTCTGATAGAAGAGGATGGTTGACCTATGTTAGTGAAATATTTGTTCATGCATGCCCATATCAAAAAGATTACTGCTTTTCCCCAATTTTCTCTTTATAGTTGAGCAAAATCTCAATCCTTTTCCAAAGTACCCAGCAGAATTATTTTCTAAGGAGGTATATTTTCACTCACAAAAATCTGTAAAAAATATGCTCTCTTCCTACTTGCAGGATTAGCATGAGAATCAAGAAGCCAAATGTAGATGCTTATGTTTCAAAAACTCTAAAATAGCCAAACATAAAGTATGATTATTCTACTTTGAGTCTAAATTCATCTTACTTAGGGAGAGTGGGCCTTCAAAACTATTTTCTCTCAAGAAAACCTGGCAGGAGTGTGGATACAATATATCCATAGCTCATAGCAATACTGTGTATTTTCTGGAAATGTCATGGAGCCAAAGTCCCGTCTTCAAGTCTATGGAAGAATTTCCACAGAATGGCAGAGGAGGAAGGGCTGGCTCACTTTATTATGGAGGAGGCTTGGAAGGAATGAGGGATCCAGCTAGATTTCTAGGGAAGCGGCCCCAGAGATTAGCCTAACTTTGGCTGACATTTAAGCCACAATACCATGTGTGCTCCAGTAACTTTAGGAAGAAGCAGAAGTGGAAAGGGAATTTAGAGAGAAGGGAGAATTTACAGGACACGAGCCATTTGGACTGGGATTAAGTATGCTGTGAAGTAGCTATGCTGTCTTTCATGGCATTTGTGGGAAACCTCAAGATATGCATGAATTATCCAGTGATCTGATCTGGAGTTTCTCCAGAGGCCAAAATTAGCCATGTGTTCTTCACAGGCAAGTCACATGTATAACTGAGGCTACCTTACATGTATATTTCTGTCCACATGAACTTCAGCAATATTTTTTAAGGTAACATTGTTTTAGAAGACTTCCCATGAGGTTGGCAATGTTTTCTTTCCTGCTTTTATACTGAGTATTTGATTGAGCATTCCGTTCACTTCAGGTCTTATGCTCAGCTCTGTGCATGTCTTCTCTCATGCATCATGAGGGTGCAGTTACCATCATTCCCCTTTTACAGATGAGCAAGCAGAGGCTTGGAGAGAGTAAATTATTTGGCCAAGAAATGACAGCTTCTAAGTGGTAGAGGCAGGATTTAAGCTCCACTCACATAAATCCTTCGAAGAAATGGTCATCAGATATGAGGGTAGAGCAGACATTTTAACCACTTCGCCAAAAGCCCTGGGAGCTGATATGAAAAATGAGGTTCTTGGTCAACTGCTATTCCTTCTAAGTGAAACCACTAGAGGAAGTTTTCTTCCAAAAGTAGGTAACTATATGAATTAAATAAAAATTTCAATTTTTTCTTCTCTAGGCATTATAGGGCAGTGGTTATGAGCAGAAACTTGTGGTTTGAGTCCTGTTTCTGCTGTTTGTTACCTCTGTGACTGAGTCCCTCCATACCTCAGTTTCATTATGTAAAAAATAGCAATAATAAACTATAATCTTATAAAGTTTTTTAGAGAGTTAAATTAAGTTTGCACAGTGCCTAACATATCCTAAGTACTCCACAGATATAATTTTTAGAGGGAAATAAATAGAAAAGCTGCAAAGACCTGAAAATCCTGCCCATGTTACTATATTTCGTAAATCAGAATTTCCATAAGAAAAAATGCATAATCAACTGGTATTAGTGGAAGACAACTTGCACATGCACATATGTATGCATGTTCTCAGAAATGAGAAGGCTCATTCTGCTGTTTGTGAATGTTTAACTACAGAGGAGTTGGCAATAATTTATGTACCTCTCCATTTAACAATGCCAGCTTAGGCCTGTCTTCCCTCCTTAGGTCAGTGGCCAAGTTCTAAGCCGGAGCAGCAAGGAAGGGAGGCGCAAGAGTGTGTGTGACTGTGTATCATTGATTTTATGCCAAAGGGAAATATAGATACATTTAAAATTCCCTTGGTTTATTGTATGTGATCCTCTTTCCCACATTTACCTGAACAAGTAGAAGTGACTGTCTTAAAATAGATTTCATCCTTTTCCCCCAAAGACAGAATAAATATCTTTCTTGACCTAGACCTTTCTAGGTGGCACTTAGTCTGACAGACTCACTCATGCAGTCAACTTCACACTCTGAAACAAGTCTGCAGAATGTACCAGCATACTGAGAAAAAGCAATGCATGCCTTAGGAATTATTTAGACCCAAACAACCCAGATCTAGCATTTTTGGTGTTTATGGTATTATTCTGTGCTCTAGACTCTAGGTGAATTTATAAGCAGTTTATAAAGCAAATTTATTCTGGCATTAGGGCCTCTGGATGAGTTTATAACCAGGAATTATTTTTAATGAAATTATGTTTTAAAAATAAAATGGGGGCAGCCCCAGTGGCTCAGTGGTTTAGCGCTACCTTCAGCCCCGGGCGTGGTCCTAGAGACCCAGGATCGAGTCCCACGTTGGGCTCCCTGCATGGAGCCTGCTCCTCCCTCTGCCTGTGTCTCTGCATCTCTCTCTCTCTCTCTCTCTCTCTCTCTGTCTCTGTCTCTCATGAATAAATAAATAAAATCTTTAAAAAAATAAAAAAATAAAATGGCACTACAAAAATTATTTTAAGATAATTTTCCCAAATGATGATGTGATCGAATTTATTCTCAAATTTGGCAATTGGATTTATTTCCTTATCTGTAAATGCAGACAAAGCCATCACCAAGCCACATGGCACACATGGTTAAAAGTTAGTGGGCATGGGTATGAATCCTGGTTCTGCTACTTAAAGCTAAGTACTTGAAGCTCTTATTCAGTGTCTTCATTTGTAAAATACAAAGTGCAGGGGTACTGGGATGGCTTAGTCAGTTGAGCATCTGACTCTTGATATTGACTCAGGTCATGGTTTCAGAGTTGTGAGATTGAGCTCCATCTTGGGCTCTACACTCATCGAGGAGTTTACTTGAGATACTTTCTTTCCCTCTCCCTCTTCCTTTGCCCTTCCCTCTGCTTGCATGTGCATGCTCTAAATAAACAAACAAACAAACTTTAAAAATACAAAATGTAATAATAATAATAATGATGATAGACTTTTTGGTAAAGATGAAATGTAATCATGTGTCTACAGTGCCTAGCACTGTGCCTGGCACACAGTTGTGCTAAGTAAGCAGTAGCTTCTGTGGTTATGACTATTCTTCGTGCATTGTTCAATCATCAAGTGAGACAGTGCAGAGAAATAGTTCTCTGAGAATTGTACTGCAGTGAATAAACATTAGTCCTCAGAGCATTCCATCTGTACTTTTAGTTAAATGGAATATGTTCTGACTTGTGTTACACATTTTTTTTGTACACACAGAATATATTCTGTCAAACCCAAGCTCCTTGAAGATAGGGCCTCTGTCTGAGTCTTTAAAAAAAAAAAAAAAACAAACAAACCAAACAAAACAACTTCTCTAAGTCCCCAAAGAGAATAACTCAGGGCTTAACTCAGAACAGGAGCCAATATGTATTTGCTACATGAAAGGACATCTGAATAATCATGGAAAATCCACATAAATCCTTAGTGCTTAATGAGGGCTGTCACTGTTACCTTCACCTCCACCACCACCACCACCACTACTGCCATCCCACCTTCACACTTCCACCACTGCTCTCACCACCATCATTTCCCCACCACTACCACTATTACCACCACAATCATCACCCCACTTTCCTAGCCCTACCTCCATCTCCACCATCAACATCTCTACCACCCACCTCTACCACCACCATCAGCAACAGCTAACACCTTCACCACCACTGTCTTTCCTATCTCTGCAACCAGCGCCAACTCTGTCATCACAACCCCCTCTACCACCACCACTATCACCCAATTACTATTTCCAAGTTTTATTCCATAAGAAAGGGGTCTGCATGAAAAAAAAATGTCACTAGTATTCTAGAACATTGCTTTATTACTTGCAATAAATGATTGCATGAGACATACAGAAGCAACCTCAGTGTACATTTGAATTCAAACAGTCCACATATCCTGAACAATCAGTTCACATTAGTTTTGTCCACATTCAAAACCTTCATGGAAGACACTCAAAACTGTAATGACAACATAATAAATTCCCAAGCAAAAGTAAACGCAACCACCTCAGCCTACAGTTTAATATGATCAGGAAAATCAGTTTATTCCCCAAAGAACATCAAGATGGTTGAAATTTCCTAAAGCATTCGTGAAACACATCATTAAAATTCAGATACGACCACAATTTTATTACTGACCTCCTCTTTAGAATGTGTACTGAAATGAAAGTAGGACATTCAGCTGGTGTTCCACAGGTGACTTAGAAGCCAATTCTGCTGCATTTTTAAGTCCAGTATGGATTTAAGTTCAGCAGAAGTCAAGATAATATATTCAAGTTCAATACATAACAGCAAAAATTAGAAATGAACTAAGTGTTCAATAAGAGATAAATTCATTCATTGAAAGTAACATAAGATACAGAAAAATCAGTATGAAGCTTGCAGCAACATGCAAAATGTATGACATTAATATGATGTGAAAAGCAGGATATCCAATTGGATGAAATGATGTAAAACTATATACCTATGGAAAAAACAAAGAATATACTCTACACTATGAATAATTTTTGCTAAATTATTTGAGATTCTTTGTATTCAAATCTTATATGATATGATAGTACTTTCATAATTTTTTAGATTTTTTTTTTAGCAGAATCTTGAGAGTGTAACAGGGAAACCGTTGACAGGGTGTAGGAATTGTGAGTCCCTACTCTGAGAACTTGGGGCATGAAGTTTCTTCTAAAACTAGGTTTCTCCCACTATTGACAGTATGACTAAATAGTTCTTTGTTGTGAGGGGAGGTTCTGGGCATTGTAAAATATTTAGCAGCGTCTGTGGCCTCTGTCCATTAGATGCCAGTAGCACCTTCCAGTTGGGACAACAAAAACCATCTCCAGACATTGCAATGTCTCCCAGGGTGGGTAAAGTGCAATCACCCCCAGGTGAATTTGCAAGAGGTGATTACTAAATACCTTTCCAGCTCTAATACCCTATGACTGAGTAGAAGTCAAAAGACATATTGACTTAAAAAAAAAAAAAAAAGCTGGTTTGTAGTTCAGAATCAGATTAATGTTCGAAAAATAAAAAATGTAAAATGGAGCCTATGCAAATTCCCTAAAACAGAATTCCAGTCTAGTTCTAAGGGAGAAGTGTTATTTCTCATTTCTCAGTGAAATTCATTGAAAAGAACATTAGTTGAAGTTATCCTATGGCCTATGACCTCTTAAAGCTGTGAGCGAGCCCCAGCCTCAGTTTGGGTTGTATTTAACATTTCATTACAAATTATCCTGTCCTTTAATCTTGAAAATCAACTAACTATATCTTAAATATTGGTTAGCACAGTATCTTTGATGAAAGTACTGGCTTGCCCCTGGGTCACAGTTGCAACTTAATTAGAATTAAACCACCCATTTTTCATTTCACAATTCCTAAGTACTGTGTGTATTCCTTTGGTAAGTAATTAAGAAAGACTGAATTTTCCAAAGAATTTTTATATTGCACATATTGTGGTCAAAATGCATGATATCATCTCTACATTATCTTTATATTATTTAGATCTTAAAAAGTGTTTTTTTAGATGTTGAGTGGATGGAGGGAGACATGAACGTTCAGTGGTCTTAGAGGAGTAAAATAAAATTATTATGCAGTTCATGGGGATTCCTTTGGAAACAGGAATTCCCACCTCTGTTTTGTGGTTCAGATACTCAATTGGTTTCAGCTCCATTGAGAATGCAGAGCAAATCTGGCCCACCAAAGTAGTAGGATGAACAGTGGTTCTTAAAATACCACCTGTATTAGAGCCATCTGCTCTGCTTCTTAAAACTCAGATTCCTGAGCCCCAGCCCCAGAGTTTCTGATTTGGTAGGTCTGGGTGAGTGCTGAAAAGCTGCATTTTTAAAAAATATTTTATTTATTTATTCATTCATGAAAGACAGAGAGAGAGAGAGAGAGAGGCAGAGACACAGGCAGAGGGAGAAGCAGGCTCCATGCCGGGAACGTGATGCGGGACTCGATCCTGGGACTCCAGGACCACATCCTGGGCCAAAGGCAGGCGCTGAACCGCTGAGCCCCCCAGGGATCCCCGAAAAGCTGCATTTCTAATGAGTTCCCAGGTGCTGCTGGTGCTGCTGGTTTAGGGACCACACTTTGAGAATCCTTGGGATAGTGGATCTCAAGCTTGTGGACATAGAAAAATTACCTCTGGTGGTTTTAAAGTTTCTAGACTATTCTCCACCACTCATACCCCTAAATATGAAGGAGTAGTTCTGAGGAGGGCTTAGCAATCTGTGGCTATGAAGGACTTCCAGGTGATTCTGATACAAACTGTCCTTCAGCTGTTGTAAGGATTAGAGAGGGCCAGGAAAGGTGATGAAACTGAAGATGAACTTGGAAATCAGAGGGAGAGGCATAGGTAGAGAAATAGTGATTGTGCTTCTCGAGGAAAATACACAACTCATTACCAGCCCACAGGACTCTGGAAACTATACATATCTTAAGTGGTTCAGATTCCTGACTTTCCCCCAAGACTGTCAGTTCAAGGGCAGAAAGATCAGCCATCAGCCATAAGAATCACATTACAAATGAGTAACAAGCACAGCATATGAGGGTGTTTATGCAAGTTATCAACCTTCTATCTGTACAATACATCTGGAACTAATCAAAGCTCATCTCTTAGCAACTGAATAAAATATCAAACCCACAATGTACTCTTCATGAGGACGGCGCATTACATAGAAAGTCCTCAGCAGGTTTTGGCAACTGGCTAAAGATGATAAAAGAAAGGAAGGAAGAAATAGCACAAAATCCCTAGGCAACACTTATGATCTGAAACTCAGATTTAGTTTACTGGATAAAAAAATATATATTATCCTTAGATCTGAGGCTCATACTGTTTGCAGGCTACCACAACATGACATAATCCTCCACGGAACTCCCAGCACACTTCAACCCACTGCAGGAGAAATGAAGTGGGGAGGGGCAGCTAATAATCTACACTTTTTCCTAGTAGAGCCATGTACAATGATTTCTTTGGCCAAAATGAACCTTCCACTAGCTACAAGTATCTTGATTCCTCAACATCTAATAAACCAAATAAAGTCTTTCTGTTATTACTGAACAATGGTTGTTAAAAATGGCAACAAAGATGAGTTCTTTTTCTCTTTTTTCCCCTAAATATCCAGTTATATCTATCCTTTCCTGAAAAGATTCACATTTCTGAATTATTAGACTTTAGAATGCTTACCTCTAACAAAATGATCACAATTGATAGTTTGGTATTCTAATCCTGCCAAACAACTCCCCCCCCTCCTTTTCTTCTTTTTTAAACCAAACCATAATAAATTCCTGTACCTTATCATTGAAATGAACACCCAAAATTAATTCTATCCATTAAAAAGAAGAAATATCTATCCTCTTCTGTAAGCTAGGTCTATATGATAATAAAAATTGTTTAAAAAATATACATAGTTAAATGCCTTGATGACATGGCACTATAGACATTTAGTTTTACTGCATTATGTTTTTAAGCCTTATTTTTCAACGAATGATTGACCTTTTCTTTTTTTAAAAAGATTTGATTTATTTATTCATGAGAGACAGAGAGACAGAGAGAGAGAGAGGTAGAGACACAGGCAGAGGGAGAAGCAGGTTCCATGCAGGGAGCCCCACGTGGGACTGGATCCCGGGTCTCCAGGATCACACCCTGGGCTGAAGGCAGCGCTAAACCACTGAGCCACCCAGGGATCCCCCCTGACCTTTTTATTCTTAATCCTAGCTTCAAAAAGGAAAGTTTGGTTGTTTTAAAGGTGAGTGCAAGTATTTATATTTCATAAATAGGGGGACACTGTGGAGACGTGAGTGTTGAACCCAAGGAAAAGAAAAAGTATTTATCCAAGCAAGTTACTGAGAATGAATGTGATTCATTCTTAGGAATAACTGACCTCAGATTGGCTCCCTTTTTTTAAAACTTGCATTGTCTAACAACATACATGATACTTATGACTTACTGCTTTAAATGCTGGTATTCTGGCCAAATGAATGTTTTGGAAGCCTCTACATGCACAGCTGAAAATGGCTGAAGTCTGTTTAAAATGCTCCCCCCCGCCTTTTCATGAAAACACAGACAAAAACCCTATGCATCTGATTTATTTGAAACTATTAAATCCTGCCAGAAGGTATTCTTGCTTTGCCACTCAAATGTATAAAGTAGGCAATGGGAAAGTCTGTGCTCTGTCATTTCTAAGTACCTCAAAAATAACATACCTTCTCATGCAATCACAGAGTCCAAAGTGCTGGCCAGGCCAGCTTTTATAGTGATTTTAATCTTTCCTCTACTCCGATGTTCTCTTATCACTTCCTTCTACATCACACTATCCTTCTAGAGAAATCTTAAGTCTGATGAGGATAGCAGGGACATCTCTCAGAGCTCATATCAGTGGCTCTTGTCATCTTTTAAACCTTAATTTTCAACCAAAGCAGTGGCTGTAGCTACCATCTTGAACTTGAAAAACAGTTGTCTAAGAGAACAGCCTTCGTTTACTTGATTTTCTGCTCGTGTTAAAAGATGAGGACCCCCATAATTTAAAAATTCCATTGTAACTTTTCATTTCCTTACCAGAAGTAAAACTTGCAATTCCTTCAGAATCCTGACCTTTTTCATATGTGATCATTAATCCTTGTGGCTTAACCCTGTCGTTTATGTAAGCCACATGGGCACTTCCACCATTCTCCCACACAAAAGATGTGTCTGATTTAGCACTTAATTCCTGGCCAATGAAGCTGTCCTCTCCTGAAGAAAACTCCTGTGTCTCAGGAGTAAATCTAGCAGATAAAAATGAAAGTGTTAGATGGTAGCTTTGAGGAATGCAAATAAAATATTCCAGTGATTTGATATAGTTACTTAATCATTTCTTAGAAGAAAAATGAGTGGTAAAAATCTAAATTCATTTCAGTAAATTATTCATTATGATTTTTTATTATTAAAAAGTATAAACTGATAAACAATTCCCATTTATCCTTCATTTTCCCCCATCTGCTTATAGCCTAGTACCTACTAGTTTGGAATAAACCGAGTCTGATTTGCCACAGAGTTTTAGGTAAATAAGAAGAAACTCAATCATAGGTTATTTGGAACAAGCATATAATCTCTCAGATTGATGTCACTCCCCATAGAAAACAAAGAAAACAGATATTTAATTTTCCAAGAACTGCTCTGAAAAGAATAAGACTATATAAAACTTATCTCATCAACATCATATTTCTTAAAATGGTGTCTACATTTATATTCTTAGGAGTTTAAGAATTCTCTATGATAATTTGAGGATGTGTTTTTTTAGATGACGATAGAAAACACATTTGATATAAGTTGATATGCACCTTTATGTAATTTCAATGTCTTCATGTTCACATTTGTATTTGATACTACTGTTTGGCACTTGGGAATACTACTTTAACTGTTGGGAGTTAATGAGGAAAGGCAAAAAAACTCAAACATAATATGTGAATAATACATTCACACTTAAAGCCAAGTGATATGACAACATATGATATGAATGACAATTCTGTAATAGTACAGGTGAAGACAGCAGTGAGGAATTAAGGTGTCATGTACAGAGTAGGCAAGCCAAAAGCAGGTGTACCTCTGCAACATGCATCATGTTTTACTTTTTTTTTTTTTTGTTACCAATAGGAACCATAATTTTTGTTTTTAGGAATTCTATCTTGGC
This sequence comes from Canis lupus familiaris, assembly GCF_011100685.1. NCBI lineage: Eukaryota > Metazoa > Chordata > Mammalia > Carnivora > Canidae > Canis > Canis lupus. The sequence goes on along the minus strand of NC_049244.1, from coordinate 28,213,353 downwards.
AAAGCAGAATCATCCATTATATTAAATTAGCACTTTAAATTTGTGTTTTACTGAGTTTGCTTGGATTCTATGCACGTTTGTTTTAGTCTGATAGTTGCACAAGAACTATAAATACAGTATCTGCAGCTAGGTTTATGTTTGTGTATGTTTGAATAACATATATTTTATCTGCAGTTCTCTAAGAATTGATTTGCCTTTAAATGAATTTATGTCTTATTCAATGCTGGGAAATATTGCTTCACATGACATCAGTGCCATAGTGTTCTTCAGGTGTTGGCTACTGGACATTTCCTTGCTAAACTACCAAGTGAATGAAATCTGACATTATAGGAATATGTACTTGTATGAATTCTGAGCATGCATCATCTTGTCATTGTGCTTCTGGATATGTGTGAGATACCTTATCTGTTCTGAGAAACTCTTTCCTTAACTGCAATCTGAGAGGAAGAAAGTAATTATGGGCTTAAATTTGGGCTTTTGCAAGGCTGCAGTTAGGGATCCAAGCTTGGTGAAATACAGAGAAGCAGAGAGAAACCAAAGGGCCACTCATTCTGTTTGAGGTTCAAGATTCATTCAGATTAATTATTTATATTGTTATTTAGGATACAATTTTAAGGAAAAAAATGCTTATATGTGCAATTATATTGTGGGGTCTTTTATGTTATCTTTTGGGGGGATGAAACAATGGATTGTTTGCAACCCCAGGCTTCAGGGAAATAAGACATTGTGATAAACTGTTATAAGTGCTTCCACAGAAGTATAAGAAGATACAAGAAAGTAAGGACTTTGAAAGTAAAAACGGGCCTCTAAGAGGAGGCATCTTCCATCAGGGCCATAGACAATGGGTAAGATTTCACTGGAAGGAACAGGGTTCCAGGCAGTGTAACCCGAGACCCAGGAGGGTGAAGCAACCATTCACACAAGGCAGGTGAGTCCACTATGGCCAGAACTCAGTGCTGATGCTGGGGAAGGGTGGGAAGTGAGGTTGCAGTGGCTAAGGCTATATTGTGGGTTCTATTCTGGGGTAGATCTCAATGTGGGAATTTCTCAGGAAACCATGAACTGAAAGGAAAAATTGTAATACAGCTCATGAGGAAGTTACAGAAACATCAATCCAGAAAGCATGCTTGCTGTGTAGCTTCTGCTCTAGAAAATGGAATATATGGGGAAGCCTTTAGAGACCTTATTAGCTTTCTCAACCTAATAACCTGCCATCAGTCAATTAACAGTCTCTTATAAATAGAAGAGATTTCTAACTCACAGGAGATAACTGTTTTGATTATCTTCTTCTTCTGAATTGATGAGTCTACAGGTATTCTCAAGCACTGGTGGTGGATACTGATTGAATCCTCCTATTGAGAGAGCAAAGTTATAGTTAGGTTTTTAAATCAGAAATTACATTTGCTAAGGAAAAAAAATCCCAACAGGAATCTTCTTGAAGCAATCAATGTCACTAAGATATTTTAGCCAAACTTGGGGGGAGTGGAAACAGAAAACAGTAGTAACTAGAAACAACCTTCAAAGCTTGGTTTTAGAGTGTTTTGCAGCCAAAGAATTACTAGGCTCATAGGAAACAAGCCTCATCAAATTGTTCATTTAAGGGTTAACTGTACTACAGGATTTCCACACGCTCAGGCTAAGGGAAATTTTATTCTGAATCTGTCAAGCTTATTTATTCTAGTTTATGCTAATGGATCAAACATAGAAAAGGTAGCATTTTATAATATGATGCTATTTCTGTGCTTCTGTACCCATTAACACTGGTTTCCTAGGAGGAAAATGATCAAAGAAAAAATTTTAGCTTACTGACATAAATAATATGCCACATTGTGCCCTTCCCACTGTTGCTCTATGTTAAAAAGTGTATCATTATTTCTCCTCATTCAGGAAAATAGTTTTTAATTAAAGGAGGCTTTGGGCCACTGAATGATCCACAATTCCATGAAAATATCTTGGAGAATGTTTAGGGTTTTATAATAATTGTACTTTTCTCTAGTTCTAAGACGAGCATTTTTTCCCCATTCCCTTGAAATGAGATTAAGTCTTCTAATCAATTGCATTTGACAGCTGCCATTAGTAAAGTGGGAACTGTTATACTAGTGACATTGCCTGTGTATGTGGGAATATCAAATATGCCAGCAATAAAGCTGATAGAATAAGGGTCAATAGTTTAGAAACAATTCCCAGAAGTGTTAGTAGAGAAATCTTTTAATCCCTATGAAACAAGTGGTTATGGGAAGGCACTGAACTAGGTGTATTTACCAACATTGTTCAGGTGGCAATCAAAAGCTAGCTCTAATCATCGCAACGCCTAACTTAGGAGCCCAGCAAGACCAGCTTTGAATTGTTTTTATAGAGTCCTTTAAAAGTGCTGTGTCACCATCTATCTTGACAACATAAAGAATAATGTTGCACTGAACAAGATAGATCTCAGTGAATTGGAGTCAAGAAATAGCTCACAGGAGTCCAGTTTTGAGTGTAAAGAAGTTTTAGGAATGCCCCCACTAGTCTATTTCATACATATGCCCTGTTTATGCATGCACAAGAGTGACATTTGCTAGTGTAAAAGAATTCTCAGTTACTATAAAATACAAAACTCTAATAGGCAAGTTGATAACAACATTAAATTGGAAGCACTTTTCTTTCTTTTTATATAATATAATGGTGTATCATACAATAGAAGGCATTTAAAGAAATAACATGATATTCCCAAGAATATTGGACTCTGCAATCAAATATGATTTACAGCAAAAAGATCGAGCTTTCTCTGCAACGGAGAGGGAACTCTCAAGATACTGTCATGATGGTGCTATTGGAGATTCCTCAAACACCAGGGCAACTTTGGAATTCAAAGAGTGGTGAGACTGGCTCCTACAGAACTTAGGTCTGAACATGGTAGAGTCCCAGAAGGAACAGGTTCAGCCATGATTCTGTGGGATGCCTTAGAGTCAGGGTTTCTCAATTTCAGTGCTACTGAAAATTTGGGCTGTATCTTTTTTTTTTTTTTCCTTCGGGAGGTATCCTGTGCTTTAGAGAGATGTTTAGCAGCATCCCTGGTCTCTATGCACTAGATGCTAGAATCCTCTCCCTCAGTTGTGACAAAAAAAAAGTATCTCCAGACATTTCCAAATGTTTGGGAGGTAAAATCATCCTTAGTCAAGAACTACTGCTCTAGAGAGTTTCTCAAATCATTTGTGGGGAAGGTATTTTATTTCTAATCCTTTGCAGACTGATCCTTGTGGATTCCATCTTGTCATATGAGACAGAGTACACTTTCATGCTGAGGCAATGTCAAATTGCTTTAAAGGTTTATAGCTGCTTATTCTCAATCTCTGTATTTCTTGCTTGCAGATCAGTTTGTGGACTCTTGCCCATCCAACAGGTGACATTTTGTAGTGCATTGGCCTCAAGCCTTCCTACTCAAAGTGTCATTCTTGGACCAGAAGCATTGACATCACTGTTAGAAATGCAGAGTCTCAGGCTCCACCCTCTACAGACTGAACCAGGATTTGAGTTTTAACAAGATTCCTATATGATTTGTATGCTTAAACTCTTTGGACTTTGGACTGTGCCATCTTTAAGCCTTCATACAGGTCTCCAGGGTGTACCAAGGTTGAAAATAAACCAGGTGCAGTAGGGCAAACTTTTAATGTAAATGCTTATCAAAGAAGTGCTAAAACTTCTTTAGGTTAGCAGATGTGGCTCTAGAGACCTCCAATCACTCCATGATTTTAGTGCTGAGATTTTGTGTAAAAGACACTCTCTCATGAAAAAAGTCTCACCAGATTATGGTAAAAATGGGGTATAATCAGGGTATGTCCCACCTCTCTCTCCCTCTCACCATCTAATTTGTATATTTGGGTTAGCTAGAGATTCAAAGATGTGTTAGGCTATCAATACTATTAACATATACCAATTTATTAAAACAAAAAAGGAAAACAAAACAATGACTTACGTCTGATATAGTAAACAAGTGGCTTTACAAACTTCGTAACATAATCCAGATCTGGTTTATGAATTCTCCCAAGCTGTATCAGATGGTGATCAAGTGGGTAGCTGGCTAACTCTTCCATGTCATCCATATGTGTAAAGCCCAGGGAAACCACAAATATGACATAGCCTTGGCACTTGGCCTTCAGAGCTACCTTCTTCAAGAATTCCTTTCTCTCATGATACTCTCCAGCTAAGATCACAAAAATGACCTTGTGTTTTCTCAAGTTGGGTGTTTGTGGGAAGAGGTTCTCCACAGTCCACAGTAGGGTATGGCCAATGGTAGCTTCTCCTTTTAGCTGTTGGAGGGAAGTCTGGATATGCCTCTTCATTAGGACTCTGTCATTATAAGTTGTAAATCCAAACTCTGTTTTTACCACACCCTTCTTTCTCCTAGAAGTATCCCAAGGAGAATAGCTCAACAAGGCAATCCTATCACCAAAGTCTGAGATTCTAGGATCTGATGAAATGTTGAAGTTGTCAATCATAGAGCTCACCAAGGTTTTCACAGCCTTAAACTCATCATTTGCTATAGTCTGAGAATTGTCTAAGAGGAAAGCCACATCCATGTATGAATTTTCAGGTAGAAAAATCTCTTTGATGCAAACATTTGGAAAACATTTGTCTGAAAACACATAGAGAGATTCATGATTGATTCAATGTCTGCACAACAAGACACTGTTGTTTGAGATATTTTTCAAGTGCTTTAGTGACCTATTACCAATAATTAATAAACTATTTAAGTTAATGAAGAATTTTCAATGTCCCAATATTTCTGTGGCCACTAGAAGGCAATTTGGGAAAGTCTTTGTTGAAAGCAGATGTAGGTAGCATGTATGCTTGAAGTCTGTAAGTAATATCTAAACTCATTTAGAAAATATTTTCAATATTTTAGAGGTTTTTGATACACACTACCAAAATGTTCCCCAAAGAAAAGCCATATCAATTAGGATAGTATTTTAAACCAACTTTCACATTCTCTGGAAGCTCTAAATATTACAGAAATTGAAACCCTAACGTATGGTGTTAAAAGACTAGGAAACTTAAAATAAATCTACAATCAACACTAGAAATATCTGATAAAGCCAGATTTAATAACTCACCCAGAAGGCACTTAATTGTTTCAGCACAATAAATTCTCATGGGTCTTACCGTAGCAAAGTGTACAGTGTTGAAATTTTTCTAATGGCTCATACTTCCCATTTGGAGAAACTGGGATCACCTGAAATGTTCCAGTATTGTCAAACTGTAACGAAAAACAAGTATATTTGCTCATTTTCTTTCACCATTATCAGGGAGCCGTTGTGAACTCACTTTAAGGATTGGCTTGAAAAACGCCTAGCTAATCACCATTATCTTGCATTATAGCCCTTTGCTCTATTGAGTACATCTTTTTTGTCTCTCTCTCTCTCTCTCTCTCTCACACACACACACACACACACTCCTTTTAAACAACACAAGGAAGTAATTCAACTATCAGCATCTTTATTTTATGATGAGAAAACTATCACACAATAACCATTAGATTCACCCACTGAGGCAAGCATTAAAATCTCACACTTATTTCCAATTCTGAAATTCTCACTGAATTTTATGTGCTTCTTTTTTTTAAAGATTTTATTTTTAAGTACCCATGTGTGTGCTCGCTTCGGCAGCACATATAATAATAAGTACCCATGTGTACTTAAGTACCCCATGTGTGAACTCAAACTCACAACCCCAAGATCAAGCCTCATGCCCTACTGACTGAGCCAGCCAGGTACCCCTATACGCTTCTGATTATGCACCAGCTGATAATGTGCCACACATCAGCTTCTGAAGTTGGATTCTGGAGAAATTTTATTTACGTACAAGTTTCCCTTGGCTTCTTTAAGCAGTGATCCCAACTATTTCCACCCCCGATAATCCTATTTAGAAGAAGGTACATCTTTCAGATGTCAAGTAGATTTCCTCAGTCACAAATTCTAATTTAAAAGTTTATTTCCAAAGATAGTAGACAAAAGATACTAAGTCTATTCAAAATTCTTGGTAGCACACAGTCTCATTTCGTCTGTCTCTTGGTTGCTTTTCTTGCTTCAATACTTACTGAGAGGTACAATATAGGGCATTCATTTATTCTTTTTTTTTTTTTATGATAGTCACACAGAGAGAGAGAGAGGCAGAGACACAGGCAGAGGGAGAAGCAGGCTCCATGCACCGGGAGCCCAACGTGGGATTCGATTCCGGGTCTCCAGGATCGCGCCCTGGGCCAAAGGCAGGCGCTAAACCGCTGTGCCACCCAGGGATCCCCATTCATTTATTCTTAATTCACTCATTCATTCAGTGAGTCAATAACTACTTATTGGCCATTTACTCTGTGTGAGGCACCATGGAAAGCAGATACCTTTATTACAATGAAAGAAACCTATCATTCCTGGGTGGTGATGACGGTATCTCTCAATCCACAGGGATATTTATGCTTTTCCCCCTTCTTCCTTGGGAAGGTAAAGGGTTAGAAAAGTTACACCCTGTTTTTCTGTAAAACACTGAGTGAGCATTTGAAAATACTTATAATTACTCCAGCCTTTTAGTCAAAAAGTATTTACTACATTCCTTACTATTTTTTTTATGAAATTGGATGCTTTGGGTATTATTTTGTATTTGACCTTGTTTGTCTCCCATAGAAAGACTAAATGCTGCCTTGGTAAATCAAGGAAGTTTGTTCACAGGAATAAACCATATGCTCTTCATTCATCCATTCACTCATTCATTCATTCAATACATATTTATTGAATGCCTATAATGTTATAGGTAGTATTCTAGATGCTGGAGATACAGAAATGAACAAAGCAGATAAAATCTCTACCTTATAGTCTAGTGCAATAGGGACATATACCATAATACAACAAATAAGTAAATAATCTAGTATGTTGGGAGGTAGTCATTTTTGTAGACAAAACTTTGACTTCCTACAATCCTTTTTATCAGTTTATATTGTGACTTTCCCTGTGGCTCCTATATCCAAAAACTTCTTGGATGTGTCATGAGCAGATTGATTCTCTTCGTGTCATAAAGGGCTTCCATTTTGATTTTATTTTTTACAGTAGAAAGATATGTATTTGTGTATATATTTAGACCTTTGTAATCTCTTGGACAACACAATAGCTTTACCCAGCTCCAGGAGCATGTAGTTCATGGCTAATCTGAATACATTTAAAAACAGTAAAACAGTAGATGGAGAAATTCTTCAGTTTTGGGGGGAGAGGAGGAAATATAGACTCCCATAAGAATCTGTTGATCCAAACCTCTCTTGTGTTCTTTTTTTTTTTTTAAGATTTTATTTATTTTATTCATGAGAGACACAGAGAGGCAGAGACACAGGCAGATGGAAGAGAAGCAGGCTCCCTGCAGGGAGCCCAATGCGGGACTCAATCCTGGGACTCTGAGATCATGCCCTGAGCCAAAGGCAGACGCCTCTCTTGTGTTCATATGTTCATTTACATTAAATGTTTTATACAACATTAGGGGTTCAAAGATCTCCTAAACTTCATCTATCATAAGTGAAAACCAGCTATTCAATGAGATATAGCAAGCAGAGGACAGGTGTTAGAAACACCTGATCTGCAGGGGGCAGGGGGCTGATAGAGTACCATATTTAAGTCCCCTTCAATCAGAAAAACCTTAGTTCAAATTTTGATTTAGTCATTTATTAGCTGTACAAAATTGGAGAAGTCACTCAAACTCTCTGGGCCTCAGTTTCCCTATTTTTTTAAATAGGGATAACAACATTCACTTCAGCAGTGGGTTATGAGTATGTATATAAAATTCTAGGGACAGTGCCTGGCACACAGTAGGAGCTGAGCAAATGGGCTGCTATTATTACTGACTACTGTTGTTATTAGACATTGGATTTCATGGACTTTGGCAACAATATAGCTGGGAAAATTGCAGATGGGGTCAAGAGACCACATATCCTGCCCCCCTCCCCCCCCACTGCCTACTATCCTTAACAGTACCACTATGTTAAACATAAAGAAGTTGCCAAGAGAAGTTCATACCTCAAAAGCCTCAAGGAAAATCCTTTCACTAAAAGCAAAGACTGCCGGACTGATATCTAGGGCATTAAATTCCATGGTGGCTGTGATGATGGATGACTGACTGGCTGCTTGTCCACTGCTGAAAAACACAGCAACTTTCCTCACATTGGCTCCCCCGTATGTGCGCTTGAAAATGTTCCGGGCCACAAACCTCATTGCATTACCAATGTCTTGGGCTTCTGTGGGGGGTCGATATTTTATTTGGGAAATAAGCTGGAGGAGCTGCTTCTTGCTATGGTAGTCTGACCAGCGGATGAGGTAGCTGGTGCCTGTGTCATAGGAAACCACAACAACTCTTGCTCCCACAGGGCAGTTACTTTCCCTGATGTTAAGGTCATTGACGATGGACGTGATGATGTCCCTCATTTCATTAAATCTCTGTTCAGAGACACTGTTGGACTGGTCCAGGGCAAATACCAGCTCCGTTGGGTACACTGGACACTTTTCTGCAAACATAAAAAGCAGAAGTATGAAGTTATTTCACTGATCAAAAGTCCTTCCCCTTCCTTTTACTCCAGGGTTGAGGCTGGTTCACACCAAAGGGAGCTGCAGGTGTTGCCTTTGGCTCTAGAACTAGAGGTAGGCACAAGTAATGCTTTGTTCGTGTGAAGGTGTTGTAGAAGTCTAGAGCATTCATATGTGGTGGTATGACGCTCAGACTTCACAGCCCTCAATCAGTCTGCTATTTAAAAGAAATTGAGGGGAGTATCTGTGCTGCTAGAACAGCTCTGAATCTTGATTGTGGTGGTAGTTACGTGAATCTTTGCAGGTGATGAAACTGAACTCACACGCAAAAAAATGAGTTTTACTCTAAGTAAATTAAGAAATGAATAAAAGGATATTATGGCTTATTGAGGGTTTTGAAAGTTTACAGTCTTTAAAAATCTTCAGAAATGATCTACTAATAATGATAGAATATTTTCATCCACTTATGCAAAAAATAATTCACTGAGTAGCATGCAGGGTGACATGCAGGGTGATGTACACTGAGATACATGCAAAGATGACCCAAATTCAAGCCTGCCCTCAAGGAATCTACGCTGGGGAGGATCACTCCATGGAAAGGTACAGAGTGACTATTATTCTTTGTAAGCATTCAGAGGACAAAGAGGCTATTTCCCAAGAAAGGGGCCCCCATGGAAGCTAGCTGTTAAATGAAAGCAAGGGCGGCTGGAAGAAGGGCGCAGCAGGACCACAGCAGGCTTGTAATGAGCTGTTATAAAAACGGAGCTGTCTGCAATTGTCTTCTGATGATTGAACTTTAGGAATCTCACAGGGATTGACCTATGTATCAAACCTAACTTTTCAAAGTGCTATTAAAGTCTGAACACAGGAAGAGAAAAAGGGATTATTTTAAAAAACAAACACTCCCATATACAGAGGCTGCTCTACTATTCTCAATCTGGCTAACTCCCAAAGCACATCTAACTCTAAATATCCCACACCCCAAACCACTGTTCTCAGCAATAGGAGAGGAAGGGTTGATTTAGAGATATTTTGAATTGAGGAATTTTACAGTGAAGAAAAAATATCAAAGCTAATGATGAACAACAAAATATGAAAAATTAAGTATTTTTTCCATCTTAGCCCTAGTACTAAAAATTTTTGAAGAAGTGATAGGTAAGTATCTTCAAAACTGACCTATTGCTACAGATTTTCCCAGAAAGCAGAACCAGTTTCTATTTATTTTTTCCTTTTCCTAGTGCCCAGCAGGATACCTGATAAATGTAATTCAAATCCAATTAAGTTTTATTGGGCACTTACATGTAAAAGGGTTTTTGGTGGGGTTTTTTTGTTTGTTTGTTTGTTTATTTTTCAGAATTGAAATTAATGATGCCAAACTTTAGGATAAGCTCAAACTTTTGGGATAGGTCTCTATGGGTCTACTACAGCAGGCTTCTGGAAGACCAGGAGTTCTTGATGTTGACAACTGGCTTCAGAGGCAATGGAGTCCAAGACACCTAAGGTGCTATGTGACACCCACTGTGGTCGAGGCCCCCAGAAGACCATCCACAGCAAGGTCAGCTTATTAGTGGTAGGCACTTGGTGAGATGAATGATGAGTGTGGGGGTCAGAGACAGGAAAGGAAACATCACCCATCCAAGAAGCCATTGTCCATAGGGTCAGCAAAGAGCAAGAAAATGGGGTCATTCAGAGCCCCATTCCTGAATTCCCCAGCAAAGAGGGCCTATTCCATAAAGAAACTGAATTGTGAATGGAGATAGGACGTAGAAAGCACAACAGTGTAAAGGGGCTTAGGGCTGGGTGTCACTATTTCACAATCAGGTAGAAGCATGATATTGACAATTATAATCCCAAGATGGCCGTGTCTGCATAGAAGGAAGAAGTCCTTTCTTCCATGGGACTGAGAGTTTCTTTCAAATTGGTCTTGTCAGAATGCAGTTAATTACTTCAGCAAGAATCACAGTATTGTAAGAATACTCACCTTTCCAACAGGCTATTAAAAAAGAGAGAGAAAGAGAGAGAAGAGTCTGTTACATTTTGGCACACAGGCTAAAAATAATCCCCCAGAACAAAATTTCAGCAAAGCTTAATATTTTATTTGACCCTACTTGCAAATAAGGCTAATTCCTAAATTATAGGAAGCCAAGGTTGGAGGCCTGGGGAACACGTACACAGAATTTTATTAATGGGTGAACCTTCCTGACCTTCTGTCCTTGTGAGCCATGACCAGCAGACTTCAGCACAATCCCAGTTGAAATCTGAAACACTGATCACTTGTTTTAGAAGCAGAATAGATGAGCCTCTGATTAAAAGGCAAGATAGCTCAAATTCGATTTGTTTTGTCTCTCTTCCTACAGCCTTGAGAGTCATTCAGCAAGGCAAGGCTAAAATATGAGGGCTTATTTTCCTCCCAGATGAACACCTTGGGAACCTCTCTTTTCCTGCAGAAATATGGGGTTTTCCAAATAAACTTGGTCTTTGCTAAAAAATACAGCTCCTGTGTTTGAGTGATATCCTATCTAGAGAGAGGAGGGAAAGCCCCCAAGGATTTCTCCTGAGCAAAACAGCATCTGGTTTTTCTAAGTGATTTACTCTGTAAGCAGGGGACCAATCAGAGGGAGATGTTGGTAAATCTTTAGAAAGCACTGGCCTGACAGTTTCCTTGCTCATTTTTCTCAGTTCTTAAAAAGCAAATGAGTCACTCTGATATAATAAAATATTTTATTAGCACTGGCAACAACCTAGCCTCCACCCTGCTGTCCCACAGCTCATGCTTTCTCATGTCACCCCTATTAACACCTTTTGATTGTTTTAACACTGTGGCTGCTGAGATGCTAACCACCACAGATGGGACTCAGAACCCACAGCCTTCTCTGCATCTCAAGGGCTGCAAAGGATCCCTTTTTCTCTGAGAACCTACATTTGTTAACCTTCAACCCAGCTGTGAGGCTAGAAACACAGGCTCTAGAAACAGACACCTCTGTCTGGGTTTCAGTGTGACAAAGCTGCTTGACATCAGGGGAAACTACTTGATCTCTTTTAGTATGTTTATTTTTCCTAAAAATCTTCTTTACTTATGCCCCCTCCTTCCAAAATTCTAATCATTTGGGTCCTCCTATTTTATTTACAACTGATGGATCGGCTCCTAAGGTGTGCCAATCAGGGCTTTGATCATGCACCTATTTACCTATCTGGTTACTGATCACATGTTGATGGTCTTTTGGGCTGACATTTGAAGACTTAACTGCTTCAACTGGTGAAAGTGACCAATGTTTTAGGGCTAATTGTTTTGTTTCGAGATGTTTTGTGAAAGTCACTTCTGCAGAAGCTGCTAGACAGGATGCTAAGCTGTAAAACAGGATGCTAGTGAGTTTTCCCCTTAGCTGTTCTAACTCCCTGTTTTCTTGTTGGAGACCCTGGCCCTGACTACCTACATGTCCAACTGACTCCTAACACAACCACCTCTACTCCACATTCCTCTCAGCTCCCTAGAGCTCTTGTTTTATTCTGGGGGTAGGGTCTCAGTCACTGGCCTTAGTGCAGTGTTATAGGACTGAAGAGCAAACGTGTTAGACCAGGAGCCCAACCCCACAGGGCCTCCATGAAAGCACCTATAAAATGAGGCCCTCTGAATTAGCTCTAAAGACATGTCACCCAAATTCCATCCGGGTTCTGCATTCTGGAGTTTTGTTCTTATCAATCAGCACCCTGTCTGGTCACAGAACCCACATTCCCCTGGCCCCCTAATTTCCCAGCTAACTCCTTTCATTCAGGGTTGGAAAACTGTCTTCAAATCCCTAATCCTCAACAGGCCAGTGTTTATCTCCCTCACCACTTCCTCATCCTTCATTCTTCCTTGGGAAGATACTTGTTGATTTCCTGAGAACTTCCTTCCCCTACAATGGTTTTCCCTCTGTCCTATGCCCTGCACCTGGGGCCCCAGACCCTGGTTCTCACTTCCTCTGGGTGCTGGAGAGCCTGTCTATTTCTTGAGCAATGTCTTTCCCTCTAAGTCTCTTCCCTTTGAATCTTCTGTCCATTGGCCTTTTCTTGCTTCTTTTCAAATTCCCCATATTTGTGGGACTTTCTCATCTCTGTAATGCCACTGCTGTCCTTTGGCTCCACTTTTTCTGCTAAGATGTCTTCCTGGGTTCATCCTTTGGCTTTCTGTTTCCTTTTCTGTATTTCACATCCTTAGGACCTCACTTATCCCTGTGACCTTAAGGAGTGAAATGACTTCAACATCCCAGTCTCCTTTCTTGACCCTCACTTTTATTTCAGTCCATTTATTTAGCTGCCTGCTGATCATTTAATTTAGGGCCCACACAGCATTTCCCTGCCTCTAAAATGTTTAGAGTCATCCTATTTTCCTACCAAGAGATTCTCTTTCCCAGTTCCTCCTGCCTTCTCTTCCACAGTGGCACTAAGCCTCTCCTGCTCTGGCCTTACACATACCTCAAACTTGTTTTTGTTGTTGTTCTTTCTTGCCTCACACTTGCAATGCCTACATTGTTATCCAGTCTCCTTAGGTTAGGTCTCTCCAGTTTTCCCATCTTACATTCTTCTGATTGTGATTGTATAAGCCTCATTATAAGTCAAAATGGAAGCATGAAAAAAGACAAATCACCTAAAACTCTACCATTCTAATAAAGTAAGTTGTTACATTTCTCTACTTTTGCTTCTAGAACTTATTTTATGTACATATTTACCTATATGTAAAAATCCTAAGGATCCAATATAATTTTCTCCTTTTAATGACAGTATTATTCATACTCTGATTGAATCTTAAAAAAAACATCTGCTTGGTATTTGATCAGAAGATGATACACCATAGCCTAACTAGTCTCTAAGTGCAAACAGTCTAAAGGTATATTCATTCACTTTGTTCTAATGAATAATATTTCAACAACTTATTTGCCTATCATTTTTCTTTCTTTTACTTTATGTCCTTGGGATAAGTTTTCACAAATGAAATCACTTGGCTTTTTCTACCTCATTTCCCTTCTTCATAACCAAAGACAATCTGTTGACTCCTGCTTTATTCCTCTTCTGAAATTATTCTCTTGCCTCTCCCCATCACTTTCCTATAACTGGACTCAAGTAATCCCATCCAAGGAGACTTCATTGACTCAGTAACTAACTCAACTGAAATCCCCACGCTCATCCCTTTAACACTATCCCTCACAGACCTTTGTACAAAATTGTTGTATTCATGAGAGCTAATTCACACAACTTTTGAGTTGGTTTCTAATTGTTTCCCATAAGCACATTTTCTTTCATATATGAATCACACTTCATGAGTCTTTTACTTATACCCTTTTCCTTCCCACCTTTGATGTGAGCTGTTCCTACAGCAAGTACTTGGGACAAGCCTGTTGTAGAGGACGCATGCCACCAGTGGATTCAGTTTACTGATTCTGCATACCCACACCACATCTCCTAAGGGCCCTCACCAATACACCGACTCCCTTGTTCCATGACACACAGATACTCACGACTATGGTCCCGCATGAACTGGATCAGATCACATTGCTGTAAATAAAAAAAGAAAAAGAGAACAGAAACATGAGCACAGCGACCTCTGAGTTGCCATATTTATTTGCTATTGGACTGGTTAGGTTTTCATTTGTGAATAAGGAATACGTACAGAATATACAGGCTTCCCTGCCATGCCTTTCATGCCCTAGGAAAACAAAACCAGAGCAAGTTATTGGTATGTAAATTTGAGTGACAGAACAAGAGTAAAGAAAAAAAACCTTCATTCTTAAAAACACAGCTGGCAGAGAGCAATTAAATTATTCCTGAACTGGTAGATTACAATGCTATATCCCTACTTAATCAAGGTGCAAACTTCTTTGTTTCAGTGTTAGATCAGTTAAGCTAATGTCTGCTCAGAGTGAACTGAATTACTTTTGTAGGTGAAAAGTAAAGAAACAAGTATTTCTTTCTTTTTTCTTTTTAAAGATTTTATTTATTTATGAGAGATACAGAGAGAAAGAGGCAGAGACATAGGTAGAGGGAGAAACAGGCTCCCTGCAGGGAGCCTGAGTGGGACTTGATCCCAGGACTCTGTGATCATGACCTGTCCCAAGGGCAGATGCTCAACCACTGAGCCACCCAGGTGCCCCAAAAGTATTTTTTAAAGATGTTTGTACTAAAGATATAACACTTAGAAGGTACTTCTCATGAGAAAACTTGAAATGTAAACAACAGGCTTCCCAAAGCATGCCACAAGGAGAGGAATTTATTGAGAATTCAGAGGTACAGATGTATTACAAATCAAGCCATTTAAAATGCAGGTGGTAGCATACAACCTCTACATATGTGAAAGAACCAGAGACATTTTACAGGGCAAAATAGGCATTACACAAAAGAAGAGCATTACACCAAAGAGTAAGCTCATAAATGTGAGAGGTTATAAACAAAGGAGTACACATAATTGCCTGAAATGAATCAAGGAAGCTTCCTAAAAAAAATGGCAATGCTTTTTTTCACAGCTTGAAATTTTCTCTTTTCCCCTTATTACTTCCTTTATCAGGATCAGCCTTCTCCTTGGCAGCGGTTCTTAACATGTTCAATGCACATAGGTCTCTTTGGGCAGCTGGTGAATGCTAGTATGCTGGCTCCAGAAAATGCTATTACAAGCTTACACTCATACAATTTCACTGGCCTCAGAAGCTCAACCAGGGATGTCAGTCTAAGAACCCCTATTCTGAATGACAGCTGGGTCATCTGTACATCTAACCATCATCTATCAATCCATCCGTTGATCCATCCATCCATCCATCCATCCATCCATCCATCCATCCAACCATCCATGCATCAATCCACCTAATAAACAGTTAAATGTCTGCTGAATGCTGAGATGGCCCATTGTGTGCTGCTGGTGCTATCCAGAAGTGTGGCATCTATAATTCTACCCACTGGGAGCCCAGGTTCTTCCTGACCAGAATCAGGAAATTACATGTCTCACTAAGAGATGCAGAGTTTCATCCTTCCTTTTGTAGGCTATTGCAGAAGACAGAAAAGAATGCACAGACATTTAAACAGAGAGAGGAAGTTTCTGACTAATAAATAGATAAGCAGCCCACATCTTACAGAGGATCAGAGCTCAGAGCATCTGTCCTAAAGGACAGAGTTGGAGAAGAATTTGAGCAAGCTCTTAAACAGAGGCTGAGGATTGAGAGCTCAAGACAAAGAAGCTAATCTGATTCCAGCAGACCAGCAGGGTCCAAGTCAGAGAAGCTGTGTTCTGGCAGACCAGCAAGCTCAAGACAGTGAAACCATACTCTAGTGGACCAGTAGTGCCAAGCACTAGGCTGG
This sequence comes from Canis lupus familiaris, assembly GCF_011100685.1. Lineage (NCBI taxonomy): Eukaryota > Metazoa > Chordata > Mammalia > Carnivora > Canidae > Canis > Canis lupus. The sequence goes on along the minus strand of NC_049244.1, from coordinate 28,197,499 downwards.
GAAGATGCAGGACCCCCACATAGGAGCTCCAGAATCTGGAAAGGAGAGAAATCCAGACCAGATCAGTATGACTCAGAGACTAGGTTCTCACCCAGGAGGCTACATATTCACTAGTTCCTTAATGTTAAAGAAAAAGGATGTATTAGAGTATCCTTTACAGCCAGTTGACTCTCATTCTATTGTCATCCACAAAACATCCATGCTTTAGTTTTCTCTAGAAGATCCCAAGTCAAAGAACCCCTGCAGGTAGTCATAAAACATTCAGAATGCACAAAACAAGATAAACTGTTTCTCCACACTGTATACAATGCTTCCTGCACCTCCTACACAAACCCAGGTGTTGGCAACTTTTAGTTCTTACCCGATTATGCTCATCAGGGGAGAGAGGTGTGTAAATAAATCATTATGATAACATGAGAGGCACTAAAATAGAGATATGGATGTTTCATCACTGGGAGATGTGCCTGACTCTGCCTGGGAATGCTTCCAGAGGTGACATTTCTCTTGCAGTGGAAGCATAGCGGGAAGCTGCAGTTATATTTCCAAATCTCTCTGGAGTCTACATTTTGAAGATGGGAAGGCAACAAGAGTGATTTGGGAAACCACCAACTTGTCATGCATGATGGAACTTTGCCAGGACACCTTTATGAAGCTTATGCTTTCCCATCCCTATTTTTAAGCTTTAGCAAAAACAAACAAACAAACAAAAAAACCAGTAACAGCTAATATTTGCATTGAGCTTTATCATTCACAAAGAGTGCTCACATTTGAGAACCTGATCTTCAGCTACCTTCTGAGGTGGTAGGACAGGATATGTCGTCTCCATTTTGGAAGTAAACTGAGAGACCAGGTGACTGGCCCAAGGGCACACAGCTAGCAAGAAGCAGAATTTGGACTTGAACCCAGCGGTCTGACTTTAAATTCTGTACCCCTTCCAGGGAACATCCTAGAGACCAGTATAGGCTACTTAGTTCTCATGGTGTACTTACTCTTCGTCCAGGAGGGCCTGGGGGTCCTGGAGATCCCTCCTCACCTTTCCGGCCAACAGTGAGCTGCAGATAGGAACATGATTTAGTTTTTACACTGTCTATCGAACTCTCTCAGTTTTAATGAGACTTTACAATTAAAAAACATTTTTTAAGGATTTTATTTATTTATCTAGAGAGCCCCATGAGCAGGGGTAGGGGTAGGGGGAGAGGAAGAGAGAGAATTTCAAGCAGACTCCAGGCTGAGCACAGGCCCGATGTGGGGCTTGATCCCAAAACCCTGAGATCATGACCTGAGCTGAAATCAAGAGCCGGACACTTAACCCATGGAGCCATCCAGGCACTCCTTAGAAAAAAAATGTTTTTAAAGAAAGCAACTATTAATTGAAGTCAAGTAAATGCCTTACTTATAATATAAATAGCCATTCTTAACCATTGGAAAACATCCATTTCCCTCTTAGCCTCTCCATTTAGTGACATACTTTGCTCTGGCACTGGTTGTGCATTGGAATGTAAATTAGTCATAAACTAGGATTGGTACTAAAAAAACAAACAAACAAACAAACAAACAAATATACTAGGGCACACAGAGATCTAATTAAAAACCTCCCATCTGCAAAGGATCAAATACAAAAAATAATTCTCCCCATACATAAAAGGATATGGGTGGGTGGTGCCATTCTCATGCTTCTGGGTGATGGATACGGATGCTAATGAAATTTATCCAGCCAGATGGAAAATATCTGGTGAATTGCATTTCTTTCATGCTGATAATGACCACTGATATCATACCCACACTTCAAAATGAAAAGATGCTTGGCTCAGCGTTTTGTTTTTTAAAAAAACTGTAACATTCTACTCTATGATAATTAGAAGATCTCAACAGCCTTCCTTAAAATGAATACCCTAGATGACCTTGGTTATGGGTAGTGGAATTGTCAGAAAACTCTCAGGGACACAGTGGGAAGAAGTCCGCTGCATTTCCATTCAGGGTTAATATTCTGGGCTTTAATGTGTCTTAGAAAATACTAAAGGCACTGACAGTTCTTGGAACAGCCAGTTATCAATCTATAAATCTTTAAAATAGTTCAGATTCATGGAACCATAGAGAATTTTAGAGCTGAAAGTGATCTTTGGTGTCAAGTTCAAGTCTCATGTTATAGAAATAGAGACCCTGAAAAGGTGTGGTGAAGGTCACACAGTCAGGGAATAGCATTTCAGTGGCCCTAGGTTAGATCAATAATCCACATTTATTATTACAACACAAAAGCCAGAGTCTTCCAAGGAAACATCTATTATTTCTGCAATTATAGGTTACTTACTGTTAATCCCCTATATCCTTTGGGTCCAGGACCTCCAGGAACTCCAGGATCACCAACATCACCCTAAAAATTCAGATATAAGAAATCAAGATATTAAAATATTTACTATGAAAGAATAAAAATAATTTTCTCTAATATAATATTGAATTGATCTTATAACTATACTATATATTAAACAGTAAATGTCAACTTCTCCTGTCTCTTGGAACAAAGTCATCAATACACTTAAATATTCCCCAAACTATTTTTAATTTTCTAAGAATACAAATATTTATGCATAAATATCAAGGCAATGGCTACCCAATCAGTTACTAAAAGTATCTAAAGAAAAAAATCCTTGAAAAACATATGAGTATTAGAGAAAACATATGGAGTATTAACTACAGAAAATACTAAATCATTAATTACTTCCTAAATTCATGAATCATTTCTGAAAAAGCTGAAGGTTAAAAAAATTTACTCTGATATTGGTGAGAAATGAATTTTAGCACCTGTTTATCAAAAAACTAATTTCACATTTATCCCTAAATTGAAATATGCAAATTTTCTCCCTTTATTAGAAAATTGGTGTTCTATAATGAGAACTCTTATCCTAATAGTTTTTTATATAGTTCCTTTTTGCACTCTTCTTTAGCTAAAGAAAGAATCTCTTCTGGTAATTCATCCATTAAAAGCATTTTTTAAAAAGATTTTATTTATTTATTCATGAGAGATACAGAGAGAGAGGCAGAGACATGGGCAAAGGGAGAAGCAGGCTCTCTGCAGGGAGCCCAGTGTGGGACTCTATCCCAGAACTCCTGGATCATGCCCTAAGCCAAAGGCAGACCCTCAACCACTGAGCCACCCAGGTGTCCCTAAAAGCACTTTTAAGAGGATTCAAAAATTGACTGTTTTCCTATAGTTGATTTGATTTGTTTAGACATTCAATTTTTTGTAATCCATATTTTGTATTTTAATTTGAGCACCAACTATTAGGAAGACACTCTTCTAGATAGGACACGTTAAAAAAAAAAAAAAAGGAAATCTTATCCCAGAATTCCAGTGTATAAGAACAGACATAACAGGACCCACTCGGACTGAAATGGAAGGTATGTCTGGTTGTAGAGCATGGAGGTGGATTTCAATCTGGGAGGCAACGAGGAATTCTGAAAACTGCTCCGGAGAGGAACATGAGTAGGTTACACTGTGGAAGATACCGAGTGACAGTGGTGTTTGGGACTAACCGATGCAGTGAGAAGGTGGAAGTGGAGACCAATGAGAAGACTGTTGTCACCTTCCAGGTGAAGGGCAGTGAAGGCTACAATGATAAAGAACAGATAGCAATAGCAGAAGCCAAGAGTTTGGAATGAGACTCCCTGAGGCAGAGAAATCAAGAGGACAGAAGGACTAAACTTGAGAGGATGTATAGAGGTAGAGTTTCAAGACCAGGGATATCCAGCCATGAAGGACAGGACAATCTTTTCCAATTTAAAGATCCATAGTAGTTAAGTATGGTCCTTTGTTGGTGAAGCCCTGGCAAAACGATTGCCCTGCTTTTTGTTTTGTTTTGTTTTGTTTTTTCTTTAATCTTAATTCTCAAGTAGAAAGTTAAGATCATGGAAAATTTTTTTTGAAGATTTTATTTATTTATTCAGAGAGAGAGGCAGAGACATAGGCAGAGGGAGAAGCAGATTCCCTGTGGGGAGCCTGACATGGGACTCAATCCCAGGAAACTGGGATCATGACCTGAGCCAAAGGCAGATGCTCAACCACTGGGCCATGCAGGCCCCAAGGTCATGGTCATTTCGAAAGAAAGTCATACGTACAGTACCTTTTGCCCCATATCTCCAGTGAATCCTCTTGGGCCCTACAATTTGCAGCAGAAAACATAAATAAATCAATAGACCATTTCTGCAGTATGATTGTTTCTTCTTGTATTACTTATTGCATCAATTGTTCCATCAATTAAAGAAATAATTGCTTTCCATATTTACCTTTACGCCCTTTCTTCCCATATGACCATAGCCTGGGATGCCATCATCTCCCTGTGAAAATATCAGTTCATTTTAATCTCTCAAAAGTGAAACTTAGCCGCAATCTATGCTGGTATCAGAAGAGAAGCACTGGGGACTTCCAGGTAGGGGGGCCTTATCAGTGACCTTGAACTCTAGGGCCATGCACATTGCTAAGTTCTCCTCATTTCCTGGTATGTACCCTGCCTGGTACTTTGGCCAGCTCTACTCCGCAAACACTGTGGGGGCAGAGGAATGCCTCAGTCAGGACCAAAGGAGTCAGTAGCAGTTACTTCCCTGGAATATTAGGAGCTGATTCAAAGGGCATAGATAAGGAATTTCCCCAAAGAAGAATTGCAAATGGCTGATAGACATATGGAAAAATGTCATCTTCACTAATAACCAAAGAAATGCAATTTGAAATAGTGATGAGATAATATTTTTTGTTAATAAAACTGGTAAAGATAAAAAAAAAAGAAAGTGACAAACCCACTATGGGTGTGGATGCCCCGAAGCGTGCCTTCTCCTGCATAACACATGGTACATACATCATTTGAATATTCCTTTTTTTTTTCATTTTTTTTTTCATTTGAATATTCCTGAGGGCACTTTGTAAAAGAGTTCAACTTTACTTAAATAGGCATACATTCTTTGAACCAGTTATGCTACTTCTAGAAATTTCTACATAGAAATTATGATTTTGTCTAAAAATTTAGATTCAAGAATGTTCATTGCTGTGCTGTTTATGGCAGTAAAAAATTGAAAATAAATCAGGTATTCAATAGCAAGAGGTTGGTCAAATGAACTAAGGTATACATATTCAGTAGGCTATTTTGAAGCTATTAAAAATAACGCTTAGGGGGAAATATAATAACAGAAATATAATCATGATACACTTTTAAGAGGGGAAAATGGAGTAATTTTTTTTGGTATCTCTAGGATGTTAATAAGAAATATGTCAAGAGTGAGATTATGGGTAATTTTTCTTCCCCATTTCTCATCTTCTATGCCTAGTCATTTTTCTACAATATCTCTATATAACATTTATAATAAACATTATTTTTGAAAAGAAATGAAAAAATATCCTATATTGGCTGCTCCATGGACAGATATGCTGGTACAGCCAAAGTTACTAGAACAGATGGCTCATTTCTTGGCTCTACTCCCCTCTTCTTGTTGCTGCCCTAGAGATTTGCAAGACAGGGAGAGAAATGGGCAGTGCTATTTTTCAGCTGACATGCATATATATGGCCATACTGGTTGTGAAAATATTGAAATATCCTACTGTAACTTATCCATTATCCTCTCTGCATGCCCCCTTTTCCACTGGCTTTAACAGACACACTAGCTGTAGAATGAGAGCTGCAGGGCGTGGGAGGATGTCCCAGTATCTTCTTAGGAGGTCCTAAAATACCTCTCAATACCGCAGGTGTTTAGGCTGATGGCATCAGTCCCCCTCTCTTTGCCACAGAACTGAGTCTTTAGAATAGCAAAAAAGCAAGGTTCCTAAAACCTCATACCTGTCTTCCTCTCTGTCCAGCTTGCCCCATTGGCCCTGGATCTCCAAGAATTCCAGATTCTCCCTAGTAAGTGAGACAAGAAAAGCTCAAGATCAGTAAAATCGAACTAAGAGTTTCAAGATGGTGAAAGCAGAGCATTAAATCAAGCATGAGGCCCTTCTTTCTGAGCTCAGCCCCAGGGTGACTGCACAGGTGCCAGGTTCACCAAGCTGGAGAAGAGAGCCACTGAAAGGTTTTAAGCAGGTGAGTGGGATTCTGAATGGACCAATAGTCTGCTGTCTGACTTTCTCCAACAGAGCCACTTCAGAGACAGTAGGGTGAATTAGAGAACTGTATGCACAAATAGATTTCAGTCTGGACACCCTTTCTCTCCCTGTCAGACTCTGCCATCACATATATTCATGCATTCAGGAAATCGGGAAGTGAAGAGATTTTTCAAGTTATTTTATGATGTTTGAGATCACTGTGTCTCTTTGTGAAATGGAGCAGTTTCAGGGAAGAGATAAGCAGTTAGAAATTCTTTCCTCAATGGAAGGGAAAGAATGAATCAGCAGAAAGCCGGTAGGTGGTTGATGGTGTCTAGATCACGTGAGGAATTAACATGGAAATCAAGAAAAGAAGGGAGGTACTTTTTTCTCAGTATTTGAAATCTTAAAGAGATAACACTTACTTTTTTCCCTGGAGGCCCAGGACTTCCAACATTCCCTTTAGCTCCCACTGGCCCAGAAGAGCCCTGAATGAAATTGGGAGACACATATGTTGTCACTGTAGGAATTCTTAGAAAAGGCATTAGATTAGGTTTGCTTTCTTCATGTCATTTCCAAAAGCTCCTTTTTTTTTTTTTTAAGATTTTAAAAACAATTTGTTTATTCATGAGAGACAGAGAGAGAGAGAGAGAGAGAGAGAGGCGGAGACACAGGCAGGAGAAGCAGGCTCCCTGCAGGGAGCCCGAAGTGGGACTCGATCAGAGTCTCCAAGATCAGGACTTGGGCTGAAGGTGGTGCTAAACCACTGAGCCACCCAGGCTGCCCTTCAACAGCTCCTTGATGCCTCCTTAATTAGAGACCCAGCTACCCAGGGGAGAGAGACATCTGCACTCAAAGCAGGTGACTCAGGGTATAGACCCGATTAGAAGACCACAAGTCTGCATAAGCAGGGATTCCACTAGTTCATATGGGGCCTTAGTGAGAAATAAAAAAAGGTGCTCTTGTCATGACAAATGTTATTTCTAAATGCAGCAAATTTGTTGTGATGAACTGATTTTGTGAGAACAAGACATTGCCATGTGTGTGCACTGCACCATGCGTACATCCAAAACAGAATGTGTTTCAGTCCCAGTATGCAAATGGCCAAAGATATCTTCCACAAACATGCTACAATAATAACTGGGCAAACACATGTATTCCTTGCCTTCTGAGTCTTGCTATGGAGAGCTAAAGAAGTGAACAAATTCAGAACATTTTTCATAGGACTCCCTCACCATCCCAACTCTTATTACTCACTGCCAGAAACTCAAGGACCAAAGAGATTCAGAGGGTGAATTCAAAGCTGAACTGAGGAATCAAATCAATTTGGGTAGCGAGGCATCTTTGTAGACTCAATTTCAAATATCTACCATCGATGGAGATACACATGACACAGCTAGATTTTTTAAAGTCAGAAAAACCTGAATAGTGTATCAGGTTTTGAAATGTCCGCAAGTCAGCAAGATTCATATTCTTCTAAATGCTTTCCTCAGGCTGATGTGATGGGTCTGTGCCCTCTCAGTAAACCTCCAGTGAAGTAGAGAGAGGATGGCTTAAGAGACATGCAAGGAATCAAGGCTATGTTAAAAATTTGTCCCCAATTTTTTGACCCAAGTTGATTGAAAAATAAAATGCCCCATATGTAGATAACATAAAAATAAACTATATATTACAATGTTTTTGAAATAAGAGGAAATGGTCTCACTGGAGATGGCTGACTCTAAGGTTCCTGAGTCACTTACCTGAGGTCCTTTATGCCCCTCGCTTCCCTTCTCTCCTTTCCTGCCAGGAATTCCATTTAATCCCTTTGGTGATAACAAAAGAAACATAGTGCAGTGAAGCAATGAAAATATACTTTTGAAACACGTCCACAGAAAAGCACTGTTCCAATCCTTCAAGTAGACCTTTAAATCTGAGTTTAAGCATATCTTACAATAGGAATGGCGAGGAGACCCCGACTCAATGGCATAGATCTTATCAAGGAATCCTTCCCTGGGTCTAAGACTCCATCCCCTCTGACAGGAAGAAATGGATAGGAGACCAAAAGAAGAAATAAAACCCTTAGAAGAAGGAAGTAAGACGTAAACAACAGTCAGATGGATTCCTTTGTTGGGGCAGGTTACCTGGGCCAGAATGCTCATCATCAATGTGTAAAATAGAGAGAAAATTTGTTTCAAGTTAACACAAAAGGACATTTTAGCAAGGGAATTTAATCATATTTTCTACTATATTTACCATCAAACATGGTTCTCGTATAGATCTCTCACATGGAAGAAAAAACTAGAAGTGTTAGTAGTTTTCCCACCATCAAAGCACCAGCTATAAAATGACCCCGGCTGCCAGTGCAAAATGGTGGCTGCATCCACTGGACTAGCCTTGGTTCACTCTCTAAGTATCAAAGGGACCCCGGAGTAGCCGAGGTAATATCACCCCTCTCCCTACAAAGCCTGGGGATGGATCTAGGCTAGTTCCATGGTTATTCAATTTAAAGGATTTGCTAGCTGGTGGCTTGATTCAGGGACCTTGGAACCCTCAAGAGAAAGCAAATTCCACCTTAGTGTGAATCATCTGAAACTTGCTAAAAGAAAAATGAATTCTTGAGAAGGTCTTAGGGCTATGCACACCTTCCAGACAAGTTGTGGCTTAAAGTGAGTTCCATAAGATAACTAAATACCATGTGTTACAAAGCCATTATCTAGGGATGACCCCAGCATCTTTCTAACATGAAAGACAGAGATATCCTGACTCCAATGTCCATATCAGTAATGGTATGACCAAGAAAAAAAATGGCTCAAGTAAAGCCCTATCAGTAATATCCTAAAAGCACACTCACTCCCTGTGAATTAGCTTTAGATGAGTTGAATAACAATTTCCAATTCCTAACTTTCCTTTGTGGGATCTGTGTGCAGGGCTTCGGTTAGGGAAAACCAATCTGTTGATCCTGATACTGATTACTAATATTATATTAAGGCCTTAATAATTCATTACTAACAAATTGATACAATACTAGGTGAACACAAGAGCATCCATTTCCTCTATTCAATGGAGGAAAATGCAAAACAGGAGCAGGTTTGATGGAGCGAAATCACTCTCCCATGATGGGAAATGTAGAATTCCAGAAGCATGAACCATGGAGGAGAGCAAGAGCATATTAAACACTTCTCAGTTATTTGTTTTTATACAGAACTACCCACAGGCTCCCCATCCGAATAACTCAGCATTATTTATGAATATTTATGAAATTCTTCAACGTACCTGTGGGCCTTGTAATCCATCAGCTCCCTGGGTACCTTGAGGTCCAGGATTTCCCGGCTCCCCCTAATGAATGAATTTTCAGTGTTAACACTTTCTCTACACAGTTTCCATACAGATTCTCCCTTTATACTGTCTAGGGCCGTAATACATAGTACACGGGTACTATTTTGACTGAATCTTGGCTCCCCCTTTACTTTGCCTAGGATTTTATTCATTTCCATACTGAAAAATGAATACAAGATTATTTCTGACTCTAGTAAAGAATTTCACTCTCATGCAGTCGATTCCTTGCGTGCATGTGAAAAGCAGTCAAATGGCCCTCAGGTCCTCTTGTCTATGAGGTGTCCGTGAAGGGGGCTCTGCCTTAGGTCAGGCCTGTCGAGTTCCTAGCAGCTGAACTGAGGGGCCCTTGTGTTGCCCAGCTTTGGTGGGGCCATGCCTAATGTTCTGCACTTCCTACAAAGTCCCTGTCAAATGCTCTTACATTCCCAGTGCCATCGGCATATGAGGAATCTCCTTGGAACCATCTACCATGGAGGGCAGAAAGAATAGGGTACTTACCAAGGCCCCTGGGGACCCCCTTCGGCCTTCCCTTCCCTGGAACAGAAAAGGCAAAAGTGTTAGGGTTGTGTATGTATCCAGATGGAGGGGCCTTTAGAGGCAAACCAGCCTGTTTCATTCTCTGACAGACATAAGTAATGAGTAGCTCACAGAAATGGCTTCCCTGAGGCACTTTCCAAAGACAAGTTTTCACCCTGGGCATTTCATTACAGGCTAACATTTGGGGGATTGATTGAAAGCCAGTGTGAAAGTCATTACAGATCCAGCTCCAGTCGAACAATCTCTGACAATTATTTGGGAGGCTGTTTGGGAAATCAGATCATTCTGAAGAACCTGTCTTGCCTCTTTCCCTCTTCAGCAAATCCCACAAAGCACTGCCTGCTAATCAGAGGCTTCCTACAGGAGAACAAGCTGTGTCCAATCATCTTTCTGTATACTACGCCCTGAACGTATCTTAGAGGAGAGTAAAAATTGTTAGATTCAGGGCTTCACATGGGCCCATGGAAGTTTTGGCCTCTTCTCCACACAAGAGAATTAAAATTAACCAGAGGAAGCAGGAAAGCAACAAGATGTACTACATGCAATAAATTTTATTTTATTTTATTTTATTTTATTTTTTTAAAGATTTTATTTATTTATTCATGAGAGACACAGAGAGAGAGAGAGAGAGAGAGAGAGAGAGAGGCAGAGACACAGGCAGAGGGAGAGGCAGGCTCCATGCAGGGAGCCCGACGTGGGACTCGATCCCAGGTCTCCAGGATCAGGCCTTGGGCTGAAGGCGGCACTAAACCGCTGAGCCACTCAGGCTTCCCCATGCAATAAATTTTAAAGGAAAATAGATATTTTTGTTGGCTTGTCCATGGAATTCTACAGGAAGGAAGTGGCTGATGGGGTCTGCTCCATCCATACAGTGTTCCAACAGCACTGTGTGCTTATCTGAGAAACGGCTGATCCTCCGGAGGCAGAAATCTGTCTACACTTAACCAGAGGTGATTTCCATTTTGCCAGCTCAGGCCCTCCCCCTCGTGGCTGCTTTGCCACGCTCTGTCCTTTCCAGAGAACAATCAGGAGGATGATTCAGACCCCACACCCTAACTTCCTTCCTAAACAGCAACAATAAAATCTGTACCCGTGTGCCCCCCTCATCCCTGCCCCTTTGAGTGAGCTTGGGAACATCTCAACCATTAATTTACTTTGTGTTGTGATAAACAACTACGATTACTTTAGCAATAAGACAAAGACTTTTAAAAAATTCTATTCATGCATCAGAAAGGTAGTCATGGGCATTATTTCAGAATCAGTTTTCTTTCAACTGCCTACCTTCTGGAATTCCTTCAAATGAATTACCTGACCAAGTATCATCTCTCCCAGGTTAGCTGATGATTGGAATTCCTCCACTGGGGTTCTAGCCCTGATTCAGGGGCTCTCCTTTCAAAATGCAAATGCCCTTTGGGAGAAGTTACCCCTTGTACCTTGGCAGCTGTTTGTACCCTTATGTGACTAATAAAAAAGCAGTGAAAAAACAGCAAACAGATGTTGAGGCCACCGTTACCCTGTGATGTCATAATTCCATTAAAAAAGACAAAAGAGGGAATCCCTGGGTGGCTCAGTGGTTTAGCGCCTGCCTTGAGCCCAGGGTGTGATCCTGGAGACCCGGGATCCCTGCGTGGAGCCTGCTTCTCCCTCTGCGTGTGTCTCTGCCTCTCTCTCTCTCTCTCTCTCTCTCTCTCTGTCTATCATGAATAAATAAATAAAATCTTTAAAAAAGACAAAAGAACATTTATTCTACATACAAACAATATGTTAGGGATGTGTCTTTAGAAGTCAGGTGCTTTGCTTTTTTTTTTTTTTTTTTTTTAAGATTTATTTAGTGAACCCCAGGTGGCTCAGTGGTTTAGCACCACCTTCAGCCCAGGGCATGATCCTGGAGACCTGGGATTGAGTCCCATGTCAGGCTCCCTGCATGGAGCCTGCTTCTCCCTCAGCCTGTTTCTTTGCCTCTCTTTCTCTCTCTCTGTCTCTCATGAATAAATAAATAAAATCTTTTTAAAAATATTTAAAAAAATAAAGATTTATTTATTCATGAGAGACACAGACTGAGAGAGAGAGAGAGAGAGAGAGAGAGGGAGAGGCAGAGACACAGGAAGAGGGAGACGCAGGCTCCTCACAGGGAGCCTGATATGGGACTCAATCCCGAAACCCAGGATCACGACCTGAGCCGAAGGCAGGTGCCCAACCGCTGAGCCACCCAGGAATCCCTAGAAGTCAGGCTCTCTTGACTTGACGCTGACCTTTAAAGCCTGTGTGGCATAGGGCAGTTGGGCAAAAAGCCTTAGCCAGAAGGTTAGGACCCCAGACTCTGGAGTAAGTAGGTCTGGGTTCAAACTCCCGTTCTGCCACTTGGTACCTATCCTGATCCTGGGCAAGTTGCCCAAGGGTCCTTGATTAGTTTCATCCATAAAATGGATATAATAACAGTATCTATCTAGTAGGCTTGTTATGAGGATTTAATATTTGAAAGTGATCTGATCAGGACTTGGCACAAAATGAACTCTATAAAAGTATAAACACAATTATTAGTAAGTACTTGTGTGTGGCAGGCTAAAAACAAGAGGTCTGGAATGTTGTTTCCAGTGTTCTGGTTCTGAGCACATCAATCCACTGTTTGGGCAACAGCTAGTACAATTCACTTGCCTAAGTTGGAATTCTATCACACAGGAGGCAGTGTCTTATGCTTGCCTGCGTTCTTCAAATCTGTCATCTACTTAAGATCTTCTGACCCTTATAGAGAATTCTGGTCTTCACTGGAAAGGTAAGGAAGAGGTAGAAAATCTTGGTGCTCTTTTATATTTACATTACCTTTTTTTAAAAAAAAAGATTTTATTTATTTATTCATGAGAGACACACGGGGCGGGGGGGGGGGGCAGGGGCAGAGACACAGGCAGAGGGAGAAGCAAGCTCCCTACAAGGAGCTCAATGCGGCACTCGATCCCAGGACCCTGGGATCATGACCTGAGCCAAAGGCAGATGCTCAACCACTGAGCCACTCAGGCATTGCCTTGTTCAATTCAGATGAAAAGAAGTTACAAAGGTAGGAGCTGGGCAAGAAAGTAGGTGAAGATGGGAGAAGAAGGCTGAGAGCCTGCTGTGTCTGAAGTGACTTAAAGTCATTGGCTGGTTTATCCAAGTAGTAATCCCCAACCTCATCCCTAGCATCTCTTTCAAAAAGTGCTTGATTGATGGTGACAGATATAAAGCTATCTCAAACTAAGAGCATTTTCTCTTAAACCAACAAAAATATCTATTTATCTTTAAATTTTATTGCATGTAGTACATCTTGCTGCTTTCCTGCTTCCTCTGGTTAATTTTAATTCTCTTGTGTGGAGAAGAGGGCAAAGTCCCAGAGAATTTTTACCAGAAGCACCAGCAAGCCTAAGCCATCTGACTGTAGATCCTATCCCTTAAGTTCTATGATTCAAGATAAATAAAGGCAAGAGGAATTAAAACACATTTCTCTGCTATCTATTCCAGAGAGAAAGGCAATCAGCCACAGCCGTCAAAGTGATGAGAAGACTCCAAGTCTATAATAGAAAAGGAAGCCAAGCACTTTCAGTTCCTTCTTGAACAAAGCTCAGGGCCAAATCTAGGATGCTCTGCATTATTGTCTTTTTATAATCTCCGTTCTTAGTGCATGGTAAAAGGGTTTCTAACACGTTGGAAATGTCCCCTCTCACTTCAGCCATCCACAAAAAGAAAAGTGATTTTTTGGTTGTTCCTTAAAAAGAAGAGGAGATCCCATATCCCTGTTTTAGGCTTGATATCACAAAAGATGCTATAAAGACGCCCAGGGGCCTTGAGGTTGCTACAGGTTTGGCTCTAGTCACCAGTGTTTTGATTTATTTGGGAAGAATTTACCTGTGACTCTTCTTTCCTATTGGAGACATTTGAAGAGAAAGAGAGTATATTTACCCAATTCATATTTTTATAGAAGCCCAAAGGTGCTAAGCTACTGGAGGAGGGCTTTCATGTTAAAGGCACTCTCTCCAAAGACATTCAAAAGCTTCTGGAAGGTGGAAAGAGGAAGGCAGACTGTTACAGAGGTTTTCAACAAGGAGTAATTTTCCCCACCCCCAAACCCCCACCGCCACCATCTGTCTTCACTCCTCACTACCCTCACCCCAGACATTTGGCAAAATGTGCAGATATTTTTGTCTGTCACAACTTGGGGGGAGTGAGTGCTACTGACATCTAGTGGGTGGAGAATGGGATGCTCTGAAACATCCTATAAAGCACATGATAGTCCCTCATAACATTGTCTGGGCCCAAATGACAGTAGTACCAATGTATCAGCCCTGGGTCAGCCAACTCTGCAGCGGCAAGTATTGTGAATGCCTCTGTGGCAACTTTAAGTGATACAAAGGGGAAAATAAATGTTCATGAAAATACTTACCCTACTTCCTCTGGAATTAGGATCACCTGGTATCCCTTTCTGTCCAGTTCTACCCTAGAAATACAATTGGTTCCCCAAAATGTTAAGGCAAAAGATTCGGAATAACTCCATTAGCATAGAAACCCTAATAGGTACTATTAAAACAGCAGAACAAATGTGTCATGCTAGAATCTTTCTGCATATCAACACTACTGAGTATATATCTTTTAAAGAGGAAAATGATATATCAACATGTACTGCTGATTATCAGTTTCCCCATATACTATCACCTGCCAGAAACCTAGTAATTTTATTGATAGAAGTGTAACCTACAAATTATAGAAGGGTTACATATTTTACTAAATAATTAATTTAGAATTTATGAAAGTCTCAGCTCAGTAACAGAATTAATCATTCATACATTGTAAATAGATCTATAGAATCTATGTATATAAAACAGATCCAATTACTTGTCTTCCTTGTTCTCCTTTGGAGCCCTTTTGTCCTTTGATGTTACTGTTTTGTCCTGGATTACCCTAGAGGAAGATTTCAAAAGTATTTTAGAACCAAGAAATATCAGTGCTTTTTTTTTTTTTTTTTTCAAATACCATGGAACAATGTTCAAGTAGTGAGCTAATTCAGGTTAAGTGAGGAGGGGTGAGAGAAAATTCTCCATATTTGAAGTTCATACAATTTTGAAAGAAATGGAAATATTTTCCCAAGTTTGAAGAGAGTTTGGTGACAGATGAAGTGATAAGAGTGCTTGCTAAAGACTGCCTGCCGAAGTGATGATGATTTTCTCTTCTCTGTATTGGCAGCTTCACTGATGCACTAGTCCAAACATGTTTACAACACTTCCTTAGAGGTATAACAAGGTTCCCTTTTAATCAAGTCTGCACATAGGGACTCTGTAAGTTTAGACGCCCAATAAGCAAAATCATGAAAATTTCTCCCCCAAAAGAAACTTGAAAGTCTCAACATAACATTAAGGATGATTAGGATGGAACCTTAGTTCCCAGCTCCAAATTTCCAATATATTCAGCCAAGATCAGATGCACACAGATTTTTTTCCCAAGCAACGAAGTCTCAGTCAACACCTCCTACCCTGACTCTCAAGACCAGCCTTTGCCTATGAGTTAGCAGGAAACAAAGATAAAGGAGATGGGAACTTGGAGCAACTACATAATTCAGAGCCAATTAGACCCAAGTAACTTACAGGATCTCCTGGGAAGCCCTTCTCTCCATATCCCCCAGGGGGGCCTCTGGAACCTGGACTGCCCTGAAAAAAATAAAATGAGCTTCTGAGTTAGCTTGTAGGAAGGTTTTATAATGATGTTAAAATGTCAAATGTGTGTTTTGGAGGCAAGAAAATCAATCAGACAAAATGATCCATGTTCCTCTCTCTTAGCCAGACTTCTGAAGCAGTCCTCAATACAGTTTTAAGCCTAAGGTTAGGATTATCTGTAGTGAGGCTGAGCAATGGGAAAACTCTCATGACCTAGCATAGTTAGGTCTAGTTCCAACAGAACTTTCTACAGTAATAGAAATGTTCTATATTTGCATTGCCCAATACGGTAGCAACTAGCCTTACATGGATACTGAGCACATGAAATGTGACTAGGACAACTGAAGAACAGAATTTTTCATGTTCACTCATTGGAATTTAAACAGTCATATACTGCTAATGAGTATTATAGTGGACATCCCAGCCCGCCTAGGAACTTTTGATATTTACAATTAAATTACCCACTGGAAACCTCCACAGGAATGTTCCACCTGTCACCTCAAGCTCAAGTGTTCACAACTTAGCTTGTCCAAACCAGGGTCCTTGAAGGCATTTTGACTCCTCCTTTCCTGCTTCTCTGGTCACCTAGATCCAGAACTCTTATGTCCCAGAGCCAGAACCAGGGTAAGAGAAGCAAGTAACCTAAGGTGCGAAATTTAGGGAGACACTCACACTTTGCATGACTCTGAGAATGAGTACTTACTTAAATCCTGCACTCTTGCTGCTCATTCCAGCCCAGGCCTGCTATGTCCTTAGTATGTCTTGTCTCTGTTCTCACTGATGTTGCTTTACTTGAAGGCTTCATCACTTCTCACCTTGATTATTCCAAATCCTCTCATCTTTGCCTTGCAATTGTGTCATCTCTGACACATCCTCCATACCACTGTCAAGTAATATTTCTAACATGCAAAAATTCAGTTTTGCTCTCCATACTTAGAATCTTTCAAAGGCTCATGATTGCCTAATAATCAAAAGCCTAACTCCCCCACACGGCACATCATTGCCCTCCCGATCTCTTCCCCCCACCTCTAGAATCTCACATCCCTCTACCTGTACTCTAACGCTCAACTTGCAGTGCCCTCAAATCTCCACATCTTTGTTTATGCTGTTCCCTCTGTCTGGAATGCCTTTCTTCCATGCTTGCTAATGCCCATCATCTTCAGCTTAGGGATTGCTTCTTCTAGGAAGACTTCCTGAACTCCCTCTCCACCTTGCTGAGTTAGGTACCCTTCTCTGGGCTCTCATGTAGTTGCCTACAACATGGCTTCAATCATGTACTGCACTATCATTAGCTGTCATTAATATGTCTGTCTTTCTATGTCTGGGGATCCTTGAGGACAAGGACAGTGTGGTTCATTTCTCAATCTTCAGTACATAACTCAGTGGTTGGCACATGCCAGGCATTAAAATATATTGAATAAATAAACGGATCAGAACATAAAAGCATAGTTGCTTGGAGCCAAGTAGGTACATATTAATAAGTATTGAAATGAATTTAAGGTAAAAAATGTTTCACTGTCATTTGCTACACCAAAGTCACCAAAATAATTTTATATTTTTCTTTTGCTTTTTATGTTTTCCCCCTCTGATGCAATAAAGAGAACATGGAAGCAAAACATTCACTTTCAGACTTCTGAGGAACATGCCCATGGAAGAACCTTGCATGCCTTGACTCCCTCTCACTGGAATTCTTGAAAATTCCCAAGTGAGAATGTGGCATCTATTCAGTAGTAACAGGACTTCTTCGTGTGGTCAAGTCAGCTGTCACTGTTTTCCGTACTGAGCACTGGCTTACAGCAGTTAAGACTGTCTCTTTACCAAATTCTCCTTCTTTGATATACTGAAAGTGTTACCTGAGATCCTGGATCACCTTTTTCTCCCTTTGCCCCAGGAAATCCATGAATGCCCTAAAAGAAGTCAAGGAAAACAAAATTCCCATTTAAAGAGAAGTACATCAACCTCGTGACCATGTTATAGTGCCTTAAAGATGGCTTACCTCTTCCCCATCCAGTCCATCAATCCCATCCTCTCCATGTTCTCCCTGAGGGACAATAAGGAGTGCAGTCAGGTCAGAGGAGGTCTCTGCCACACGCTTACTGGGAAACTAATTCCATCAGGAAATCAAATTGGACTGAGAAGACACTACAGTACCTTACTTCCAGAAAATCCTTTGGCTCCCTGTAAAAGATCAAATGTCTCTCACTGACACATCAAAGACAGACAGCAGGTAGACTCACGGAGTGTTGGAGCAGGAAGCAGCTGCCTCCCTAAAGAGGTGCTTCTGGCTCTCCAACCACAAAGAAGTGATAGGTGGGATTGAATGAATGCTCCAAACTCATTGAGATGTCTAAGAAGCAGAATTAGTCCGCAGGAGAAGACACTGACATGTAATTGGAGAAAGACAAAGGGAGGCTGGGGATGGAAGAGAGAAAAGGAGGGAGGGAAGGAGGAAGGACAGGAAGGAGGAGAAAAGCAGATCATGTTGTAGGGAATTAAAAATCACATTTCTAGCAGAGACTTACCTTTTGACCCTGCTCTCCTGGACATCCTGCAGTCCCGCTATCTCCTGTGGGTCCAATATCTCCTCGTCTTCCCTAAAAAAAGGCACCCAGACAGATATCCAAAGTGACTCTTTTGCCAGAAGTCACCAGCAGTTTATTTTTTAAGAGTAAAGCTAGAGCACAGGAGCACTCTGGGCTTCACACAAAGCAAATCCTTCCCCAAATGCTTTCCTTTAACTCTGGTTTTCCCCTCTATGCTAACATCTTCCCTGTTGCCCTTCGGGGCTTCCTTACAGACCCAAGATGACACAGGAGTGCAGGATGAGCCCAGGTGCTTCCCGGTCCTCATCAGCACAGCCAAAGGTTTGGAAGTCGCTTCACCTGCCAGCCACCTTTCAAACACTCCAGTAATACATGTTGGCGCTGACGTTGTGCCCAGGGAGCCAGTGCTGCCCTGGAAAAGTCATTAGTGCTGATGGTACTGAAGCAAGCTGGTCCCAGGGGACTGGAGCTGAGTAGAAGCAGTTGATGGGCTGGGCTACTGCTATAAGAACTCGAAGATAGGAAGTGCTAGTGATCATGGAAAGGACCACCAGGTGAAAAAGCCCCCAAATCAGACCAGCCACTGGGAGAAGAGCGCTCAAGGTCAATGATGTGTACACCTCCCATCAATCCTTTTTCTCCCAGGAAATATTTAAACACAGGTAAATGCTAGAATAAAATGAATTTCAAGAGAAAAGCAATATGGTCCTCCTTGAGGGCAGGAACCCCCAACTCTCTCTCTCTACCCAATTATGTCCCTTGTGCCTGGTACAATCAGATCTGGAAGCAAAGTGGGTGCTGATGGTTTGTTGTTTGGATAAATAATTATTTAGCAATGGGCTTGATTCTTTCCTTCCTGGTAACTGAGGGGGAAAGGGATTTTTCCTTCCTCTTGCTTTGCTTTCTTTATTCTGAAGATTATTCCCGGGAAAGCAGGAGGCCTCCCTTGTGGCCATAGGTCACTGAGAGGTACCAATACATCATGGCTTCCCGTTGACTGGACTGTCCGCCAGATGCGTGCTCATGGCCAGATACCCACACTTGAAGCCCTCCATGCTGCCTGGGTGAGCTCTAAGACCCCTCTACAGACCCATGGTGAGTGGGTGAGTATTCCCCATAGTGGTCATTTTGTAAAGCAGATCAGCACTAGAGTCTTAGAGGAATATATCGGTTTATGGATCAGAAGACTGAGGGTCAAGAAGTTAAGTGTCTTACTAAGGTTTCTTGTCTAGGTCAGCCCTTGGCTGACTCGAGAGCCTGTGCTTTTAATCATACCTGCCCAGGCGAAGAGCTAGCTTGATTCTAAGGGGATGGAGATGCAGGCTGGATGCTTCCTGAATTTTCCTCATCCCACTCAAGTGTTTCAATTCCTTCAAATCTATTCTCATAATTTGATTGATGAACCAAGTGAGAGTTCTGGTTTTAGGGTCAAAGATTGAGATGAGAAGACCTCTGTGTTTCATGGAACCATGAAGCTGCGCCTTTCCATGTACTAAGCACTGAGCTCTGGATCCCAAGACAGCCCCTCACAGAGAGCCCTACTTCACCCTGTATAGGGGAGACAGGAGCATGCCCCACTGATAAAAACATGCCAGGCAACATGTATGTAAGCCTGCTCCCTCCTCCCCTCAAAAGTAGATTTGGTGAGTGCTCATAATCCAGACAAAAAGGGGGGTGGTAGAGAGCAACCCAGTCCTGCAAAGCCACCCAAAACCTCCATATAAACATAACCCTTTCTGTGGGAGGATAAAGCTGTCCATGCAAAAGGAAATCATTGCTTCTGTTTGGTGCGTGGGGCGGGGGGTTGGGGAGTGGGGGGTGGTAAGGGAGGATCAGAAAAACTTACGGGGTCTCCATCTTCTCCCCGGTGTCCTCTGGTACCTTTCAAGCCCGGAGAACCCTGGCGGAAAGAGAGAAAATACATTTTAGGCAGCTTCCTTCTATTTGAACTTGTGAAATCATGAGCCATTGTAGACATGCCCCTCTCTTCAACTTGGTCACAGTGTCTGCAGGGGTGGCTATAGGTCTGGGGAGAGTCTGACAACCTCTGACTCCTACAGGAATCTGACCTATGGAGCCCACTTTGCAGCTCAGGGCATCCAGGCCAGTCCCATGCCTAAGGGGCTGTGGGTAGGCAACTGTTGTCACCACAACTCTTCTAGAAGGCAAATCCATCACATTTCCAAAAAGATAATTTTATTTCCTTTTACTTTTCTGAGAGCTCAGGGAAGAAGAAGCACTTCTCTCAATAACGAGATTACTTATATGTAAATTGTGATCATCTCTCCCTCTGCCCAGTGTGGTTTAACTGCCTCGTGGCTTATTTGTGCTAAAGATTTAATCAGAGGTTTGCTTTCCTCACCATGTAACATGGGTCCTGACTGTCTGCTCAGTACACCTGGGGGCTGTACTCTTGGATTGTAACTCTGAAACTGACCAAAGCAAAGCGATGAGAGAGGAAACTGCTGAACAAAGCATCAAACTCAGTAAACAGGCCAGATCACATACCCACAAGGATGGACAATGTGGGACTCATGAGCAAGTATTATATTTGCTCTCTTAAAAAAATACTCCTTTTATTATGATGTCTAAAACTCTTTTAAAAAGTGCATAAAAGTAAATAAAATATAAAGGCACAGCTTAATTATTGTAAAGTGAACATCCACGGAACCACCAGCCAGGCAGGACATCACTAGCCCCAGACGCAGCCTCCATCCCAATGCTGAAACACTCCCCCCACCCCCACCCCAGGGAGCACACCCCTGGCTTTCATGACAATACATTTTTGCCTTTTTTAATACTTCACTACTGAATTATTCATCCCTAGATATGACAGATTAGTTTTGCCTGCTTTCAAACTTTTTATAAGTGGAATCATATTGTATGTATCTTCTGCATTTTGCTTTTTATTTTTTGGCCATTACTGTGTTTGTAAACTTATTCATGTTGTCATATGTATCTGTAGCTCATTCATCTTCATCATCTTAGAGTATTCCATTAATGAAGACACTGACATTTATTTATTTGTGTAATAAAATTATTATATAATTGTGTAATTGGACTTCTAGAATTCATTTTTTAAAGGGCTATTAATCTACAATGCTTTGCTTTTTTTGCAGTTCAATTTCACTCATTGCTGATGAAGTACAATCTTCTCCATTATTTCTAATACCGCCTGCACCCTTCAAACTGTTTAAAGCAGGTGTGAAAGTATAAATTGCAAAGCCAAGGAGCAACATCACAAAGGATAGGTAAGAAAAATGGGAGTTATTCTTAAGAGCAGTATCAAAAGTGAGCCCTTCTGAACTGGCTCCTACACCACAGAAGTCACATGAAATAAATGTCCAAAGCAATCACACTAGCATTGAGTAAAGGCTGCAGAGTCCACCTTGTGGCCTAAGTCCCATACCCAAATCAAGGAACATTGGGTAAAATAGTTTCACAACTGAATGGCACCTTCATGGCTCGTAGTCCTCGGGACCCATAAAGACCTGGAGCCCCTGAACACTTGCAAAATGTGCAGCAGCAAGTCTTCTCTGCAATGTTTCCCTGGAAAAAGCAAACTTGAGTGAGCAACAATTGTCAGGAACTTCATGGCATGAGAACTGTTTTTGTACAGATCATAATGCACCACCTACAAGACCATCCTCTGTCCTTGAAGGAGGGGCTGCAGAGAATCAGAGGTGCTTTTTGACTCACTACTGAAGCCAGGGACTAGCAATTGGGATACAGTCTACCCTCTCCCAGGAAATGACCTCTCTATAAAAAGGGCACCTGCCACACAGTTAATCATAGGCCAAGTTTGCGCAAGAATGGTTGACTCTTCACTAACAGACTCCTGTTTTCTGGGGATTTCTGCAGCATCATCTGCTGGGAGATTTTCTTTTTTCTTTTCCTTTTTTTTTTTTTTACTGTATAAATTTTTTTTATAAATTTATTTTTTATTGGTGTTCAATCTGCCAACATATAGAATAACACCCAGTGCTCATCCCATCAAGTGCCCCCCTCAGTGCCCGTCACCCAGTCACCCCCACCCCCCACCCACCTCCCTTTCCACCACCCCTAGTTCATTTCCCAGAGTTAGGAGTCTCTCATGTTCTGTCTCCCTTTCTGATATTTCCCACTCATTTTTCTCCTTTCCCCTTTATTCCCTGTCACTATTTTTTATATTCCCCAAATGAATGAGACCATATAATGTTTGTCCTTCTCCGATTGACTTTTTTCACTCGGCATAATACCCTCCAGTTCCATCCACGTCGAAGAAAATGGTGGGTATTTGTTGTTTCTAATGGCTGAGTAATATTCCATTGTATACATAGACCACATCTTCTTTATCCATTCATCTTTCGATGGACACTGAGGCTCCTTCCACATTTGACTATTGTGGACATTGCTGCTATAAACATTGGGGTGCAGGTGTCCCGGCATTTCACTGCATCTGTATCTTTGGGGTAAATCCGCTGGGAGCTTTTCTATTTGACTAGGGGATGGTTGTTTTTTTCAGTTTCCCATGCATTCATTTGGTAGGATGATAAAGGAGGGAAGGATACACAAAAACAAAAATACCCTGCTCTGGTCTTTCACACTTTTTCATCTGCTAAAGATCATGCACTTCATTTAGTGGGGCAAGCAAGGCAGTCTATGGAAATAATGATCAAAATTCCAATTTCATTCTGATGGCCTTTTAGCTGCATTTCTGCTCTACAACTCACCAGGTACTGTGATAGCTTCTTGCCCAGCTCTCTCATGCCAATGGTCAAGTGAGTCCTGTAATCAAATCCCTTTCCAAATTCAAAGCTGGAAAACTCATCATGGGCAGTCGTGTTTAGGGACACCACCAGCAGAGCATCAAGTCCTAGTCAGGAAATGTAACAGATTCAAAACCAAAGAAGAAAAGCCCATCATATTGCTACTCAGTGAATGGTGTTTGCAGAATCATAAAGGGGAAAAGGAAACATAAGAAGAAGCAAGACCTTTGATATATGAAGAACCCAACAGCCTTGTCTGCTTGTTCAGGCTTCAGCAGGAAAACCCCCAGGAAAAAGTATTCCAGGGCAACTGTGTACAAATACTAACAGAAAACTATGTTTAATGCCTCACCACCAAGTTTTGATGCAATTCTTGGGCACTTGAAAGGAATTTCTAGGAAAGGGCATTATTGATATTTGCAGTTTTTCTGAATGTAAATTAATAATAGTTCTCAAAGTCATCTCCATGGCCAAATACTCCTGGGGTGCAGGTCCTGAAAGCCTGAGGAAAACCCAGGGTAGCCATAGCCAGGACTCCATTTATTCATTCATCCACTCACTCATTAATTCATTCATTAGTCCATTTACTCTCTATTCCTTCATTAAACAAATCTTTGCTTATGAGGAGCTAATTATGTATCAATCATTGTACCAAGGACACAAGATGAATAAGACCCGTCCCTTCACAGAAGTACAGTCAATGGAAAAGGTGGACAGGAATCAGATGGTTGTTCTGAGAAGTGGTAAATATCCTGAGAGGGAATGGCAGGGTGCTCTGAAAGCCTAGAGGAGAAGCTCCTAACTTAGCCTTAGAAAGTCATGGAAGGTTTCTGTGAAGACCTGATGTCTAAGCTGATCCTGAAGGATGAATGGAAGCTGGTCAAGGCAGAGAACCAGAGACAGAAGATGGAGAGGAACTGGGGAGGAGCTGGAGATGGGAATTGCTCTAGGCAGAAGAAAAAGTATATGCTGGGACTGGGGGACTGAGGCGTGAGGTGCACTACAGGAAGAAGGGGATAGCTCTGTGTGCCTGGGACGCTGAGTGTGGGAAATGAGGGAAGGTTACAGTGGGGAGTGGGAGCCAGACCCTGTAAAGTGCCAGAGGCTGTACAAGGAACATGATGTGGGAACAGTGGCAAAGGAGGGTGACACAACGCAGCAATCAAACAGGAAATTTTGTGGTCTCTAGGGAGGTTGCTGGAGCTAAACCCCAGAAGTACATGTGGGTCTAAACCCAGGAAGTCTCAAACAATGTATCCCATCTGACAATCAGTGGACCTTCATGTCACTGCATAAGACTCTCAACTTGTGCATTTAGGTTCCAGCACAGTCTGAAACTATGACATGGAGAGAGGTTGTATACTAAGAAGTATACATGTGGCTGTCTTTCACATGGATAATCAGAAACAGTATGGAGTGTCCTCAGTCAGGAAGGAGCCCTGGAAGCAGAATCAAAGAGAGGAAATTGTGTGTATATGGTTTATGGAGGGAGAGAGAGGTGGCAGAAAGGGAGGGGAAGTTGTAAGCAAGGATGTGTCTCAGTAAAGACTTCACCTCGGTAGGTCTCTGGAGTGTAAACTGTGTCAGAGTTGACCCACTTGAGGCAAGGGTGCTAGAATTTTTATTCCTATATCAATTGTCCCTCTTCCACTTCCAGGTGAGATATGATACAACCCACCCCCACTCCAAGGTAATTATTCAGGTCAGTCAAGGACACATGTAGAAGGTCACAGGTGTAAGCACTTGGCCATGGCATTTGCAACATTTGGGGGATGAGCATGCAGGCTGGGCAAGGGGATTCAGGGAGGCACCAACAGCATCTGCTACCAGTGGCCAGACAGATCCCAAGATATACAGCACCTGAGTAAGAAGGGGCTCATTCAGCATGTTCTATGTTTCACCACTTAAATTTGCAACTCATTACCTGCTTTTCTGAGCCTGTCTGATTGATTTTCAAGCATTATCTCACTTTCACCCCCAAGACCATCTGAAAAGATGAGTAGCACCTAGAGGAAGAGGAAAGCAGAGAATGGGATGATGTGAAAATGAAATATATATATCTGGGGAGGAAGGAACAAATGAAAGAACATGGTGATAGGAGATTGAAAGTGACATACCTGTCCTTGGGATTTGGATTTAGCCTCAAATGTATCCCACAGTGACAGCAAGAACTGTGCATTCAGATGAGTTGGCCCATCAACGGTGACTTGCAGCAGGCTGTCAAACATTGCTCTCTGGTAGATTTGGAACTTGGCAGGGAATTCTTGGTCATTGTTCACCTTGAAGGCCACATTCACCTGTACCTCTGTGCCTGCCCCGCAGCTTACCCTCCTGATGGAAGTGATGTCCTCTAAGATGTCTGGGAGGTAAGATCTCAGCCGGGGGTGGTCATGGAACAACGGCTGCCCCGGCAAGTGAGTGGAAATGTCAAACCCGACCACTATGTCCATAAAGCAATCTGGAGACCAAGGGAAATGAGGCCAGATTAATGAGTAGACAGAAGCAAGGAAGAGCAGGAGAGCAGTCATGGCATGACCCAGGGCTGGAGGGTCTCTACAGAAGGAAGATATTGGCTGTTTGACTGACACAGGTATTTCCTCTCTCCTCTTTTAAATATTTCAAGTTCCTTTAGGTATTTGCAGTTCCAATCATGGTTTAGCCTCATTTTCAAAGGCTGGCTGTATGTGTGTGTGCAAACACACAGTCCATTTCTTTTTTTAATGGTATTTGAAATGTCGGTAGAGATTGTTTAATTCAGAGGTCACAAACTCAAAGGGCTACAAAAGCCGGGAGGATGATGTAAATGAGTTAGATGGGCAGGGAGCAAAGATAGTAAATGGAGAACAGTGGCCCATCTGTTCAAGGCTCAATACCAGCTGAGAGTAGCCATGTGGGAAAAGGGGCCCAGGGTTGTCAGATTGCCTTATTTTTCCAAGGGAACCCTAAAATCCCCACTTTTCATGTGAAATCTTCAGTTTGTAAAAGCTGTCAACTAATTTCAGCAAGTTGTCAACACTGCACAGGACAAACACAATTTAGCTGCAAGTGGCCATTTGGTCACTTCGGACCCTGCCCAGTTGCTCATTTTACATATGAGGAAATGGTGATTCATGCAGGTTGCTGCCACTGAACCAGAGAAAGAACTTTGGCTTTCGGATTTCAGTGCCAGGGCCCTTTCCACCACTGTAATCTGCTTCCAGAGGAGCACCCCAAATGGGGCATAGAGAATGGAAAGCTTGGAGAGCTTGGAAAGGCCAACCCATTTTGTGAACGAAGTGGCTTCAGTTGTAACCCTAGAAACAGAAGCAAGCAGAGCAATTTCTGCATGTTGTACAAATTTCACAAAATGTTACATTTGCTGCTTCCTGAGGTGCTATCCTCCCAACTCCCAGCCCAAATGTACGGAACCTGAGTCCTACATGGTGACTCTCAGCTGGAGTGAACAGTGACCTCCCCATTAGATGGGTCATTGCTGTTCATTCATTTCCTTCCCTCCCTGCCCTCTTGACTCATTTACATTGCCCTCTTGGCCTTTGCAGCCATTTGTGTATGTGACCTCTGAGAATTAAATAATCACTAAGGACAATTCAAATCATTATATGATTATACAAAGGCTATCATTAAAAGAAGAAGAAAACATGCACACACATAGGCTCATGTGGACATACACACAGAGACACACACAAGAACACCAAATCCCTTACAAGATGGTTTAACAAAGTTAAAATAGTAAAGCTGTCAACCAGCACAGGTCTGTTTTACCTACTTCCCACTGGATGCAAGGCATTGTTCTAGGACTTCCACAAGTCCAAAGGGAAGAAATAGGAGACTGACTTTCGGTGCTAAGAGGGGCACAAACAGAGGCTTGCAGTGAGGGGAGCAGAGAACACAACCCAGGGCCTGCTCCAGCCTCTGCACCTTTTTCCTCATCTCTCAGGGAGGCTGAGTGATCCCAAGCTTCCTGGAAACAGAGGAAAGGTCTATTCTCATTGCACACTATTTGAAAAATATGTTCAGCTAGAACTAGTCCCGGGAACACCTTGGGAAATGAAGCCCCAGGAAGGTGACGATTCAATTAAAAACAAGAGCAAGGGGAGTACGTACTCGTTTTCCCACAGCTCTGGCAGATTTCACGGACCATTCTTTTTTTCACATCCACATTGTTTAATTTATTAAAGTTATGGAGAGTGATTATTTTTTCAGAATTGCCTGTTATCGGCAGAAATTGCTCCTTATGAACATTTCCTATGCCCCAAACCAGGACACAAATTCCGAGGTTTCTCAAGATCTTCACTTCATTCGCCACATCATAGTAGGGATCCCCGGATGTGAGAACAACCAAAGTTTGAGGGACACCAGCATTTCTTCTCCCACCAGAAGATGAATCAAACATAGCTTTCACTTCTTTAAGGGCCAGATCGATTCGTGGAAACCCTTTGCTCTTGGTGATCGTTTGAATTTGAGTCTTCAATTCCTGTATAGTCAGAGAGTTTTTCAACTCGATAATTTTTTGGAAGCGACTCCCAAATTGAGCCAACCCAATTTTTATTCTCTGATTCTGAATGTTAAAATTATCAATTAAGTCTGACACGAAAGTTGTCATGGTAGCAAACTCGGAATTGGATACCATGTCAGAGCCATCACAAAAGAAAATCACATCAGCTTCTTGAATGTCACACGCTGCAATTGGAAAAAATGAGACAATTATTTTCCTCATGAATTATTCTAAATTTTGTCTTTCCTTGAGTACTTAAACTGCTTTACTAAATTCCCACCTTAGTAGCAAATTGAGATAAGTTAGCAGAGGAGAGAATCACCAATTGGCCTTCAAGAAGGAAAAATGATGGGAAGGAGAAAGATAATAAGCTTGGTTTCAAATTTTAATTTTGTGTGATTCATTTGAAAAGACACTGAAAGTTGCTTAAAGAAGGAAGTTTGAATAGATTGAACATGGTCATTAAAAGGTAAATTGCAAGGGCTAGAAATCCCTTCGACACACCCAAATTGGAAGGTTCACCCAAGTCAAGGTAATGGTACTCTTATTCTACGGCTAGTATTCCTGTTTCTATTAATGCTACCACTTTACATTTGTGTTGAGAATTATCATTTTAAAAAATGTTTTTGGCATACAATTGCTGCTAATATTCATGACCATGTTATAAGGAATTAACTAATTTTATAGATACAGAAGTGGAGTTCAGAGGTTAAGAAACTTGACTAAGAATACACAATTGCTGTGCCACCGTGGGTACCTCAACCGCCTCATTCTTTTTATCTTTAAATCCAGTACTTTTTTTCTACTTCAGCTTTTTAAAATATCATAATCCAAATATTAAAATGTAATGGGATAAGTGTTAATGGCTAGTAAAACAGGGCAAGGGGTCATCTCCCTGAAATCCAAAGTGAAAAGCCTCATAACCCAGGGATAATCTTCTACACTCAGTTCCAATCAAATGCAATGGCTGGAACAGGGGCATCACTAAAGTGGTTACTAAAGGCATTTGAGACAAAAGAATGCCCATTGTCACACTATGATGGGCTGTTCAGATAGACCTTTGAGGAAGGATTTGCTGCCCGGCTGTGGGAGTGTGGTCAATGGGGGGCCTCTGGCTGTCAGCTCCTTCAGGGTCAACCTTACTGCAGGGAGATGTCTTGCAAAAGCCAATGCAAAAAAAAAAAAAAAAAAAAAAAAAGCTGATGCCCTTCTCGGGGCGGCCCACGTCTGGGGACTAAGTAGGAAGGGCATATAACCACCCAGTCATTTTAGTCTACTGTCGACAGCACTGATGGGCAATACATGCTCCAAAGCTCTTTGCAAGGTTTGGAGCTTTGTCAAGCATGCATCACTGTGTGACTTCTTCCACCTATCCTACTTTCCCACTTTCTTTCACAGGTATGGATCCCTAATAAACACCTTGTATCCTAGACTCTGCCTCAGTGTCTGCCTCCAAAAGGTAGGCATGGGAGATGATAATAAAATAGACTCTACCTTTGTAGGAAAAGACTGTAGTCCTTGTGATGTACTAGATTTGGTGGGGACCCTATGATAAAAAAGAGGCCGTGCCTGTCCAAGGAGGTCACAGTCTTGTGACAGATACAGATAAGGAAATAGCAAATATGTGTTCAGTGCTACCACCAGGAGAAATAGAAGGTGCAGGAGAGGGGAGACACACCTGGGATAACTGTCGGGTATTGGGTCAGGAAATTGGCACAGGCAGAAAAATGACAGACAATTTTGACGTAGTGAGGGAAAATGGGCTGGCATGTTCATGATGGATAGAATGCTGCATACAAAAATGCAGAAGTATTTCAGATTGACAGGAGATATTGTGAAGTAAGGAGGGGCAGCAGATGAGGTTGGAGATGTGGGCAAGGTTAGATGGAACTCAGGAGTTCAGAAATTGTAAACTGTAAGCAGAGCAGTGACATAGTCCAGTGTGTGTTAGGAAGATCACTCAGTGTTCAGAATAGACTGGAAAGAGGCAAGGAGATCAAATTTCAGAGTGGGGGTCCAGGGACAGGCTAGAATGGGTAGAAGTGAGAAGGTCCTACAGACATGGGGAAAAGTCACAATTTTTTTTTTAAAAGATAAAACCACCATCCAATATCTGAAACCAAGAAGATGAATTCATTGCTCACTTTGAGCTCAGGTGGCAACTCTTACACTTTCCTCAAGTGTGATGCTTCCAGTCTATCCTACCCCAGTGGTATCTCATGGTATCAGCTTAGGTCCCTTCCCTCTCTGTTCCTAACTGCCAACCTCCATTACTCCATATTGACCTCCTCTCTTCTTCCATCTGTATTGGTGGTCCTTATCCAGAAGAACACATTAGTCTACTTGAACTTCCCATGGCCCTAGAGAACATCTATAATTCCAATTAGACAGTCCTGGATCTTTGAAGAGAAAAGTCTGTCAAACCATGCAATTCTCCACCTGAGTCTGGCCTGCAACTGGTGCTCAGTGATCACATTAAAATCATTAATGGAATGGCACAAGTGGCCCTGAAATGGGTAATATGGATAAGGTGAATATGATGCTAGGTAGAATTCCTTTAGGCCAGATA
This sequence comes from Canis lupus familiaris, assembly GCF_011100685.1. NCBI lineage: Eukaryota > Metazoa > Chordata > Mammalia > Carnivora > Canidae > Canis > Canis lupus. Next base: position 28,167,550 of record NC_049244.1, on the reverse strand, counting down.
AAAAAAAAAAAAAAAAAAAAAAAGCAACATAGTGGCAAGAATTCAAAGAATGTTTCTGAAATCTTCCATAGGCTCTTCAGTGCATACTGTGGTGGGAAGGGAACTTTCAGATCCTGATTGAGCAAGAGATAAGAAAACATAGGCAGAGCAGAGCAATGTTCAGCCCATGACGTCCAGGTAATTGGAAACCAAGACTTAATTTATTTTTTGCTTAACCTTCTGTTGCTACCCCCACAGAAACTTAAAAATCACAACTTACGCTCATGTGCATTGGTACACATTTTTTCTTGTAGAGGCAGGTAAATGTCTTTCAGGTTACTGAAATTATCTACATGGAAAGTATTGCTTTTATTCCCTGCCATAGTCTCAAGTTCAAGTTGGTTGGCCTGTCCTACACCCACTGCGTAGATATTGATGCCTTTGTTTCTTAATTTCGATGCTGTGTCACTGAGGTTATCTCGATCATGGGACACCCCATCGGTGATGATGATCAGCATCCGCTTCACATTTTGCTGGATGCGGCTGCCATATTCCTCTGTGAACATTATGTTTGCGTGCTCAAGAGCCCTGGCAGTATAGGTATGCCCGCTAGTGTACCTGCGCCTCCTCAGATGCTCAATGACTGCAGATTTATTTCCACTAAGGTAGAAAAGAACCTCAGGATAGTCCGAGTATTTGAGAGCTCCAACCCGAACTCGGTCGCTGTCAACATCTGCTTTCTTCACCAAATGGATAGTTAGGTTCATCATGCTTTCTTGTTCTTGTGTGCCTATGCTGCCTGAATGATCCAGCACAAACACAATGTCCAACACTTTAATATTTTTACAATCTGAAAGAAGAAGAAAGCAGGCATCATGATCTTTCTGCAGCATATTCTACACAGACAACTGAGAAGGGGGAGCAAACTAACATTTGCCTTGAACCTACTATGTGCCAGACACTGCATCTCACTTGTTAGAGGTAGCTGTTGCCATTTTCCACAGTAAGAAACTGAGGCTCAGTCATGTACAACTTGCCCAGATCATGATTCTCCAGGTGTTGTACTCAACAATGACTCTGCAATGTTCTTAAGGCACATCACTCTGTTCTGCTACATCTCATTAAGACACATGATGCATTTTGCTAGTCAGGCTTTTAATCAAAAGGAAACATTAGAAGGTAGTTCAATATCACTATAATAGTGAGATATGACTGGTATTTGTCAAGTTGGTCTGCTGTCTTAAAGAACTCAGAGGTTCACTATATTAACTGGGATTTTTATCCTACTACCTCTCATTCCAGCTGTCTTTTCAGCTTCTGGTAGGCAAACGTTCCCATGTGCACCATGCCTCTCTGCATTCATTTGTATTCCTTCCCTGACCTCCTAAATTAGAACCCAGCAAGCCCCCAAGGAGGGGGACAGCTAAGGCCCTATCACCTCCCCTCAGCCTCAAACTCTCCTCCACATTGGAAGTCAAGTGATCATTCTGGATAGGTCTCCAAAGTGTGAGGTTTCTCTCCCCTCTTTCTCTTCCCTAACTAAAGCACATGCCTTCCAGTGTTTCACTTTCTCCACTTTCTATCTGTGCATGGTAACTCCAATCCTTATTTCTGGCAACGAGGTCTCAAATTCTCAAGTCTAAGATGCCAGATCCTAGACTATATCTCCAGAAACCTGAAGCAATGACATGACTTGATGTTTATGAGTCAATCGGATGTGTGAATCAGCTGAAATTTCACCTTAGGTGATATACAAGGCCTCCACAAACATTACACTTATCAAAATGAAGAAATACCAGGAAGAGCTCCATGGATTTCAAAGGTAGGGATGTGGCCTTAAGGCCAGCCTATCTTAGAATGTCTCAATATTACCAAGAGTTTGAGAATCATTGCCATTTTAACTAAGCTGTTATGAGAGAAATTGCAGTGCCACTGTCTAAAACTCAGAGCTTACACTAAGATATTTTGTTAATTTTGTAAAAATTTATCACACATAATTCTGAATGATACAGTCCAAGAAAGGTCTCTATGTTGCAAGGGGAACAACATAAAACAAATTTATCAGTACTTCAGTGTGTTCTCTCAGTTGTATCCAAAACACAGGTAATGACATGTGGTAGATTTAAAAGCACAGGTGCTTTTAGTCTTACATGTGGATTTATAGCAAATTCTCATTCAAGGGCCATTAAAGTTGATGGACTCAAACTGAAGATTTCCTCAACACAATTTGAAAAGCACTACATTTTGTGTGAGATAAAAATGATGATCCCAAGCAATCATTTTTAAAAAGTAACAAATTAAAATTTTCCAAAGGGATAGATACATGAACAGACAAATGTAAAATACCTCACTGATGGAGGTGAAGAAAAATAATGTGAAGGAATTAAAATACACACCACATCTTTAAAATAAAGAGGATTTTTTTGAGAGTATGTTTAGGATATTGGATTTGAATTAACTAAGAGGAAGATAAATTTGTATTTCTGGCTATTTACTACTTGACAATGATTACAGGTAGGCAAGAAAAAAATCTGGGGAACCATTTGGGATTAAACATTGGCTATGAAAAATCTAGGTATGCAGATAGTAAAGACTTAGTAGCTCATCAGAAAATTCTGAGAACTTGTTGGAATAGATTGGATGTCTCCAGAGCCGGACTACTTTGTTGCCAAACTGGCTGACAAAATTGTTAAACTGGAATATCCCTAGAGCTCACAGGTGTTTTAATACCAGATAGACAAGACCAAAACTTAATACCAAAGTCCAGATAGAGTCCAAGCCCATGGTACAACCCACTCTTCACCCTGTAAGGCCAAGAGCTCACATTCCGGAGTCCTGAAGGATGACAGTGTCACTCACCATGGAGAGCACATACACGAAAAACGAGTTTGCTTTCTACTGTCTTTAGATCATCAAAGTTCTCAACTTGGAAGACCAGGCTGCTATCCCCACTGATCTCCTCCAGCTGTGTCCTGTTGGCACCGTACACCCCCACAGAGAAGATGACCACACCTTTGTCCCGAAGAGCTTTAGCAGGGTCTCTCACAGGATCTTGGGCTTCTCCATCCGTGATGAGGATAAGAAACTTTTTGACCTTAGTCCGGGCCCCCTTGGTGGGGGTGAAGTATTGACCTACAAAGGTTAGTGCACTTCCAGTCAAAGTGCCTCTGTTGATGAGAGACATCCTGTCTATTGCATCAGAAGTCTCATTTTGCGTAAAATATTTATTAAGCTGGAATTCTTCCTGATTTATATCACTGAACTGAACGACACCAATCTGAGTGCTGTCTGGACCAATCTGAATCTTCGCTAATAGGTTTTTCATGAAGGTTTTCATTTTTCCAAAATTGTCATGTCCTATGCTGCCAGAACTGTCCACCAGAAACATGATGTCGGCCTTCATGTCTTCACATCCTGCATGTTGTCAGAAAGACAGGAAATGAATCGGGTTGACACGATTTTCAGAATATAGAGAAGCGGTAACACAGAAACAAATGCATTAGTCAGAAAATATCAAAAATTAACTCAAGCATCTGCTGTTTGAAAAATCTGGCAAATCTGGCATTTGAAAATTTTATCTGCTGGTATAGTAGAGGCCTGCTGACTACCACTCTGAGTCAGAAATCCACTGAATTGTTATTCAATTAGTTTTACAGAGAAAATGCAACTTGTGAAGTGTATATTCACTTATGCGTGCATCATTCATTTATCCATAACTAATTCCTTCATGATTCGTGAGGCGTATGAAATGCCAAGTATCAGGTTATGTGTTAAAAGATGCACTGATGATCAAAAAAGGAATCAGAGAAAACAATCAATTTCCTACACTCATAGGATTTATATTCTAGGGTTTTATATATAATGTAGAAACACAAAATTCTAAGCAATCTTTATATAGCACTATTTTCTTGAGTAATTAAAGTGCTTTGATAAACACTGTTAATCGATATTAAAAATTGGGGTACTGGGCAGCCCCGGTGGCGCAGTGGTTTAGTGCCGCCTACAGCCCAGGGTGTGATCCTGGAGACCTGGGATGGAGTCCCACGTCGGGCTCCCTGCATGGAGCCTGCTTCTCCCTCTGCCTGTGTCTCTGCCTCTCTCTCTGTGTGTCTCTCATGAATAAATAAATAAAATCTTTTTAAAAAATTGGGGCACTTTTACATGTCAGTGTTTTTCTAGGTCCTCAGGCTTTGGTTCCTTAGTTTTCCTGCCTCTGCTCGCCATCTTATGACTTATTTCATTGCCCTTGTCTGTGGCCTGTCTCCTCTTTCAGGGATGCCAGTGTTCATGCACCTGCACTGCAACAAGACATGTGCTACACCTCCTCACATTGGCTCAGGATTGTCTCCTTTGAAAGGACTGAGATGCAATCTACTTTATGTTTCCTGGAACCCTTTTACTTTTCTTTGCACCAACCACAGGAAACATTAGGGAACTTCTACTCTTGTACTCTTTCTAGAACATTCTAAAGACCCAACTCTATTACTGTCTGTAACAGAGAGAACAATGAACAATATTGTGACTTAGGATTTTGCTGTGAGCTCCACTTATTTGCTTATCTGTTTTTCTTTTGATTTTAGTGACTCCAAAAATCCCCAAACTTCTACATTTTTAAGTTAAAATAAGTGAAAATTATTTTATTTTTCTCATTAGTGACCACCTTAGCCAACTTCTACAACAGATCATTTTTATGTAGCGGTTACTATGTGCCCACATGCATTATTTTAAGTGTTTCACATGCATTATCACTTTTAAGCTTCACTATAGGCCTGCACACAGGGCTCAAGACAGGTAAACAGTAAATATTCTATTCAAGGTCCACAGCTAATTAAGCTGGGATTTGAACATTGACTCCAGCATCCTTTATCTTAACCAATAAGTTAACAATTCTCTCAGCACCCAAAATTTTCATGTGCTAATACTAGCAATCAACACAAATCATCTTCAATTAGTAAGTGACTGTTACTAATAAGAGAAATCACAATCAGGTACAGGAGTTTGCAAATTGTTCTTTCTAATTTTTGTTACGTGATTTTTAGTTGGAACAAAAATGCAAATATGTGTTTTTGTCACAAATAAAAATAAGTAATTGTTATATGTGCAGATATATATGTATGCATTCATAATAGAGAAAGGATGGGTGATGTTTATTATGCTAAACTTATAAGGACTCTGTGATGTAGGCATTATCCTTGCTTTATAGATGCAGAAGTTTGAAGGTCAAGTAGGAAAGTGAATTGAATACTCAGAGCCCATTTTCTTTCTGCTGAGCTCATCTGCTTCAATTAATGCGTGTGCATACACATATACACACATACATGCAAACACACAGAATAGAGTTTCTTACATGCCCCACCAGTGGGCATTGTCAAGGACACAATATTCCTAGCAACCTTCCTACTTTAGATTTTCAACATGCCCTCATGGTTATCTGTCTACCAAGGGATTTTCCCATCTTGCCAGTTGGTTTAAAGTAAGGAGTTGACTCTGGAAAACAGTGTGAAGGTTCCTCAAGAAGTTAAAAATAGAGCTACCCAATGACCCAGCAATTATACTACTGGTATTTACTTCAAAGATACAGATGTAGTGAAACGATGGGACGCCTGCACTCCAATGTTCATAGCAGCGATGTTCACAATAGCGAAACTGTGGAAGGAGCTACGATGTCTTTTGACAGATGAATGGACAAACAATATGTGATTATATATATATATATCATATATATACATATATATGTATATTGTACATATATATGTATATTGTATATATATACATATATATATACAATATGTGTATATATATATATATACACACAATGGAATGTTACTCAGCCATCAGATAGGATAAATACCTACCATTTACTGTGACATGAATGGACTGGAGGGTATTATGTGGAGTGAAATAAGTTAATCAGAGAAAGACAATTATCACATGGTTTCACTCATATGTGGAATATAAGAAAAAGTGAAAGGGACCATAAGGAAAAGAGGGAAACTGAGTGGGGGAAAAACCATGGTAATATTTCTCTTTTTTAAAAAATTTACCTATTCATGAGAGACAAAGAGAGAGAGAGAGGAAGAGACACAGGCAGAGGGAGAAGCAGGCTCCATGCAGGGAGCCCGATGTGGGACTCGATTCCAGGACCCCGGGATCACGCCCTGAACCAAAGGCAGACGCTCAACCACTGAGCCACCCAGGCATCCCAGTAATATTTCTTAATGTAAAAAATTACTGTTAATATATTTGGGTAGATCAATTGTATTGTGGGTTTTTAAAAAATAAGTCTTATCTTCAGGCTATACTCTTGAGATGTTTGCTGATGAAATAAAAGGGTATTTGGGGGAAAATAAATAAAGTAAGGGCCTGAATCCCCCTCTGGTGGATAGAGAAAGTTAACAAAGTGTTAACAACTGGTCACATCACTTCTTGTCTCAGCCCAGCTATTAGTCTGCCTGAAGTTTAATGAAGTATGGAGAATAAAGCCTTTTTGGTTTGCTTACCTTTTTCAGTGCAGATTCTGTGAACAACTTCATTTTTAATGTTTCTTAAAGAATCGAAGTTCTGCCCAAAGTTAACCCTTTCTTCTTCCCCAGCAATTTGTTGGAGTTGTATTTTATCAGCCTCCCCAATGCCAACTGCATGAATGGTGATTTGTTCATCCCTTAATCTCTCAGCAGGCTTCAGCACTTCATCTTGGGATTTCCCATCAGTCAGCACAATGAGGTGACAGGGAATCTCGCTTATCCTATGCTTCCTATCCTTCTTTATTATTGACAGCATGAAATCCAGGGCTTTCCCAGTATGAGTATTTCCTTGGAGTTGCTCAATGTTCAAAATAGCCTTTCTTAAGTCCATATCATTAGAACTGGCATTGATATAAAATTCCACTCTTATTTTATCTGAATACTGCACAGCTCCAGCTTGGACTTTGTCTGAGCCAATGCTGAACATTCCTGTCACCGCCAACATAAATTGCTTGATTTGCTCAAACCCTTCTGTATTTATGCTGGTTGAGCCATCAATGAGGAAATAGATATCAGCTTCTTTTGTATCTATACAGCCTGTAATAGAAAAAGTGGAAAATGCATTTTTTGTTAATTAGAATCTGGAGAGAACTTTGCAAGAGGGTAGAGGAATACGAGGCCATGAAGGTTCTAGAGAATGAGAACTCTTCATCATTTGCACCGAGTCGGTTTGCTTCATCAAATCTGTCCACGCTCATTTTCTCTATTGAAATTCATAATAACATGATGGGGGAATTGAAACAGAGTAGTGCACAGTGCTTTGTCTAAGGTCACACAGCCAGTTAATTAAAAGGAAGAACCAGTTTCCCAAGTCTCCAGGCTGTAAGTTAAATTGTTTTTCTTGTATTGACACATGACTTCTCAGACAGTTTATGGCTTATCACTTCTTGAGAAATGGAATGGAGGAGATGACCTACTGCCCTTACTTCTTTGATAACTTCTTTTTCCCAGAGCAACTACAACATCATATGTAAAACTAGAACCAGACCAAATTATTTTTTTTACTTATGTGGTTTATCATTGCATTCAGAATCCAAAATTTAAAAATTGGACTGAACTTTCCCCTTGCTCTCCTCTTGGACCCTATTTTCAGTAATTCTTCATCTTTTTTTTTTTAATCTTTTTTTTTTAAAGGAGAGAGATTTTTAAAAATTTTTTTATTTATTTATGATAGTCACACAGAGAGAGAAAGAGAGGCAGAGACATAGGCAGAGGGAGAAGCAGGCTCCATGCACCGGGAGCCCGACGTGGGAGTCGATCCCGGGTCTCCAGGATCACGCCCTGGGCCAAAGGCAGGCGCCAAACCGCTGCGCCACCCAGGGATCCCAGTAATTCTTCATCTTACTGTGCTCCAGTCACACTAGGCTGCTTTCTGTACTTTGAAAGTACCACAGGGCTTTTGCAATTACCCTTCTCTCTTCCTGGAATAGTCTGCCCCTTAAATATTCACATAGTTGGTTCCTTCTTATCTCATCATGGATATGCCAACTCAAATGCCAGTTCTTCAAAAAGGCCCTCTCTTCCCCTCTAGTCAAAGCACTCAATCATTGCCTTTCCTATTACCTTATTTTCTCTATTATACCCATACTTTTTGAAGTTATCTTATTCATTTGTTCATGAGCACAGACTACATCCTGCCACAAAGTGTCAGCCCTGTGAGAGCAGAAACTGCCTACTTCTCTGTTTCTACCCAGTACACCTGGTACATCACAAGATTTCAACAAAAATTTTTTTTAAAAAAAGAGCTCTCAATGTCCCCTACTTTGTTGAATAGAGTCTCTGAAAGCATGCTTTAACTTTATTAATTGTCTATTTACAACTCTATCAATGACTCACTGAATTTGGGTAGGAGAAAGAACATACTTTTAACATTTAAGTTTTTTTGTGCAATTATCTGGTTGAATATGTGAAAAAATCTTTAAAATACAAGATAATTCAGTCATTGTGTGATATTTTCTTTCTTGATAGCTTTTTGGCAATTTGTAACTCTTGGCACTACTTCAGGCTATGGAGACTTGGTCTTTTTTTTTTTTTTTTTTTTTTTTTTGAGACTTGGTCCTTAAGAAATCAGAAATACTGGAAGTTTGGACCTGAGAATTTAACTATGAAATCAATACATAAAATATTAGGGCAAAGATAAGTAGTTATCTGCAAAAGACAGGATTAATCCCCAGCCAGCAAAACGTAATAGCCACCAGAATGGATTGATTTATATACCTAATGAAGAAGAATCGGGTGTTTTTCAGAAAAAAGACAGTGGTGGTCAGCAATGAAGGAGAGAAAAAAATGTAAGTCACAGTGGATAACTAAGGCAATGCCCATTCAACCTACCTGGAGCTGTACTAATATACTAGTCACCAGTCACACATTGCTATTAAAAGGTAAACTTAAACTACTTAAAATTAAATAAAATTCAAAAATCAGCTCTTTAGTTTCTCTAGCTACACATTCCAAGTGATTAACAGCCCCATGTAGGTAGTGACTATCCTATCCAACATTGTAAATATGAAACATTGCCATCACCACAAAATGTTCAATTGGACAATGCTGAAGAAGAAGAATGTGTTTCCTGGCCCAAAGGTCTCACTTGTACAGTTTTATAGATAGATAAATTTAGATAGATAGAATTTATAGATAAATTCACTATCTATCTATCTATCTATCTGGAGAGATAGATAGATATTTTGACTTTAATATAGAGTCATCTACCTGCTTGAATGCTACTAAACATTTTAATCATAAAACTTATTCCATTGCTCTGATTCTGCAACCTCCAGCAATCTCTTGATTTCAATTTAGCTTCTCAGTAGGTATGCCTATAGGGAGATAATGTACTTCTCAGAGGACGTGAAGGTCCAGGCCTGGGTACTGGTAGTTCTTATCATAAATATAATTGTCAGTCTTTTCCCATATATCAGTCTCTTGGTTTGATTAATGTGATTCCCTCCTTGATTTAATGAAATCTGACTTTTCAGACTGGGTACCTACTCTGTGACAGATGCAGATACCATGACTAAGTCCATGTAAATTGGTTCTCTGTGTTTGACCATTCTGAAACTACAAAGCTGGCCATCACACTCTAGACCATGGCAAACTCACTAAGGTAGAGGTTCTCAAACATTGCTAACAGGAGTTCATAGGGAAGCTTACTAAAGTGCAAGTGCCTAGACTGTACTCTGAGACTGATTCATTAGGTTTTGGTGGGGGTAGGGGGGCTGGGCCAATGAATTAGTAATAAACTCCCCAGGAAACTCTGATAAGTTTACAGCAGATGCTGTTGGTGCTTAGCCTGTACCCCCCTCAAACCCTTTACCATTTCTGTATATGCTGGCTCCCAGTGCTCTCACTCCGAGGGCTCGCACCTATGTCTATTTGTGGGTGGGCTACACTCAGGGTGCTGGAACGCTCTTTGCCTAGGCCTTGAGGAAGCGCCTGGAAATTTACATTCTATCATGTGCTAGAATATAAATTCTCAAGCTATACTGTCCCTGACCGGGACAATTCTAAGGTTTAGCCTACACTGTCTCTAGAATGGCCCTGTGTAATTGAACCTCCATAGGACTTGGCTTATCATCCTTCCCTTCCTGGTCCCAACCCTCACCTTCCTACCAATCTCTAGTTTTCCCTGGGTATATTTTCTAATATCTCAATTTCACATGAATCCTTCTCTGGCATCTACTTCTGAGGAACCCAACCTAAGTCAGGTACCAATTTTTTGAGAGCCACTGAATTAATAAGAAGCCACCACCTACTGAGGCCTCCTGAAGAACAGCTATCCATCCCCCTTGGGTGGGTCTTGCCCCTAGCCTTGGTCCCATGACTTCCCATTTAGAATTTCTATAATGAAAATAATCATTTTTGTCACCTCATTGCAAATTCTTTAAGAGAGACCCCAGTATATATCCCTCCTATGCCCTAATAGTTGGTACTAGACCAATGTGGCTGCCACTCTGAGGAACTGCACCACATGTCACTCGGGAGGTAACAGAGGACTTATTTCTTGCTGCTGTGTGTAATGTATATGCACCACAGGAAATCCAGGGCTGGCCCAGGATGCATCCTTAAACCTTCAATTGATGGGTCTGGGTTTAAAATTAGCCTTTAATATCATTGGAAGATTACAATTCTTTTCCATGTGAGTGCTGCCAAATTCCAGGTCCAATTGTTCAGAAACATTTTATCTGCAAAGGAAATGTGTGAAGACAGCAGTTTTCTCAGAATTAGGTAAACACAAAGTCATGTCAAGTATCTCTTGGCATGTATCTTTGAAAAGAGCTTATTAAAACTACAGCAGATTCACAGGGCATCTTAAATAGGATATCTTCACTAGAATGATGGAAGATAAAAATAATAGAAAAGATTAAAAAGTGCAAAAATACTCATGGTTGTGTGTAAAGATATAGGTGCAAGGATGATAATATCCAAAAAGAAGGGCAAAACATAATTATTCATAATTACTTTTATAATAAGAAAAGTATTTTTTTAAACATACCAGTTCTGTCAAGGTCCATTTGCCCAGCACGAACAGAAATTTGAGACCAAATTTCATTCTGAAGCTTTTTCTGGAAGTTATTACTGTAAGCTTCTAAGTCTGCATAGGACTTGAGCATGGAAACCATTTGTCTCGGAGGGTAAGACACTATTTCTTCTAACTGGGTGTCATTAGCCCCTTGGATGTTCATGGCAAACACAGTCACATCCTGCAGCCGAAGTTGTAGTGCGGCATCACGCACCTCATCAGTTGATGGTCTGTGAGTGACCAAGACTGCGATCTGAGGCACTCCTTGTGCCCTTCTGCTGCCACTTGACTCTGAGAAGGCTTCTAGCCTCATCTTCTCAATGGCAGCCCCAGCATGGGATTTCCCAGCCTGGAAAGAAAGCTTCTGGATTTGCTCCTGAAATTCATACTGGCTTGTGCTTGAATTTAGAAGGGAAATCGTCTTGGCTCCATCACTATAACTCATAAGTCCAAGGCGTGTGCAGTTGTACCTCATATCCATGGAGGCAGTAATGTTCCTCAGGAAATTCTGCAAGTTCCTTAAATCTTGTCTGGTGCCAACAGACTCATCCACTAGGAACATGAGGTCAGCTAATGAATCTCTCTGACAGGCCATTGGGAGAGGAACTATGGAGTGAAAAAAGTATGAGGATTAGTACAAACCACTGGCCCAGAGTCAGAAAGACACTTTACAGATTGTCAAAAGGCATTAGTGAAAATAGAGGCAGTCATGACAAATGTAGTTAGCATTGCTTTCTTTTAATAAAAAACAGATAAAAATTTTTAACAAGACTTACAAGGTCACTGACTTTAGAGTCTTTACAACAATGTTCCTTCTATCTGAAGAGTGCTTCTTACCAACTTTTATATCCACCACCACCACGATGATCTTCATGACCATCATCACCACCAATATGACCAACCCACCACCAACCACCACTCACCTCTACTACTCTTACCTCCACCACCATCACCACCCACCAATTCCCCCACATCCACTTCCACTATCATCACCAACATCAATAAAAACTAACAGCCACCTGTATCTTCACCTTCACTTCACTATCACCATTGCCATCTCTACATCTACCTCTGCCACTACTAACAATTACCAACCACCATCACTATCACCAACTATCACCATCACCACCATCTCCATGTCCACCACCACCTCTGTGTCCTCCACCACTAGTATGACTACCGCCACAATCACCACCACCACCACTCTCAAGTGCTATGATGCAGGGATGCAGAAATATCTCTGACCTCAGGAAGCTGACATTCTATAGGGAGGGCAGATAGTTAAATTAGATTATTTCAGTGCTCACAAGGAAATAAAACAAGTAAGTCAATTGAGTTATTATTATGGGGATGTGGGATGATGACTAATTTACTTGAGATATAAAAAAGTCAGGAAAGGCCCCTCCAAGAACATCACATTAGGCTGAGGCATTTAGAGACAGATTTAGCCACATGTTCTGAAGGAAGAATAATTCTGGCAGAAGGGACAGGAGGAGGTAGGAACAAGCAAGAAGAACAGAGTGGCTGGTGACAGTGAGTGAGGGGAGCAATGATGGATGAGGCCAGAGAAAAGCAGTGCCTAAGTCATATGGGAGTCACACGATCTTATTTAAATCTTTAAAATATCACCCCAGTTGCTGAGGGGAGATAACAACTTCAAGGATGTCCAGTAAGAAATACTTGCCCTAGTCCAGGAAAGAAATAATGTTTCTTGGACAAGAATAATAGCAAGTAAGATGAAACAACAGGGTAGTTTTGATACATGAATTAGATGTAGAACAGAGATGGTCTGGATAGTAAACTGGATGTCAGTGTGAAGAGACAAAGAAGAAGTGGTGAAAACTAGGTTTTGGCATGAACTATGAGTTGATATTGGTGGTACCTTTTTTCAAGATAGGGAAGATAGTAAGAACAAGTTGCAAGAGGGATCGAGTTCCATTTCAAACATGCTAAGTTTGGGATATTATTGAAGATGCCAGGTAAGCAGTTGGTGGTATAAATCTGGAATCCCGAGAACAGTACACCATATGCACAGAAAATGCCTACTCCAGGCACAGGTGGAGGAACTACATCTGTGGAAAGCGTAGCCAAGAAATAAGCTCAATCTTGCCAAGAGCAGCCCGTTAGGATTGTGAGTTCTAGAAGCCAGAAGATATGCCTTACTTATCCTTACCATTGCAGTACGTGATGCCTAGTGAGAACTCAAATGAAAAATACTTCTCATAAATCTACCAATGTACTCTGCACCCACACAGTTGGCTGAAACAAACTCCCAGCATGACCTACTTGGGTTAGTATTTATTTGCAAATAGCAATTACTGTGAATAATAGTAAACTGTGTGCCAAATGCCATACAAGCCATCTCATCCATATCAAGGTAGGCATTATTATCCTCATGTTATGGTAAGGAAATTGAAACTCAGAGGTTAAGTAACTTACTCAAGGCCATTAGTAGCCAATCCATGGTTTGAATCTAGACCTTACTTACTCTGAAGTTCTTACTCCTAACTTCTAAAGGCAAGGATAGTTGTCCTATCAAGCAAAACCTTGTTGCGCTATGTTGCTGTGAAGTAAATTAGGAGGAGAGAAGCACAATAGTGCACAGAACCCTCTAAGAAGGTGGAAAAACAAAGCAGCCACCTATAGGGTTGGAGGATCCCAGGTCCCCAGGGTGGAAGGTTACAGGACGGTTTCTCCTCTGAAGGAAGAATATAAACCATAAGAACTTGCTATTTCCCCAAGGCAGCAGGAGTGAGAAATCAGGAAAATGGAAGGAAAGGGATTCCCTGGTGTCTGGTGTCTCAGGAGCAACACTAACTGTGGCAGAGCCTTGTAAATACTCACTAAAACCCATTTCCTCTTCTTGGGCATAGAGCTAGACCTGACATCCCTGTCTCACTTGCAGTTAGGTGTGACCTTGGGATTATGACCTGGATAATGAAATGTGAGCAAAAATAGTGTCTGTCTCTTCCAAACTTATCCCATAAAACTCTCCTATTAGTGATCTTTCATCTTTTTTCCCCACTCACCAGCTGTATAACAATCCCCAGGGCACCTTGGAAGTCATACATGAAGATAGAAGACCCTCCACCAACCCAAGTATCTGAATAGAGGAGAGGCAACTGGTCACCTTGAGCACAAGACGTATAATGTTACAAGGGAAATAAACTTCCTATTATTCAGGGAATCTATTGGTTGCTAAGGCTTTGAACTGGCTCTACTACAAAATCAAGCCATAGCTATAGCCATGGAATCGGTAATGGTGGGGCAGAAAGGAAGTTTGAAGGTCATCTCAGCTCCCATGATTTACAAATGAGAAGACTGATGCAAGGCTCAGAGATGACATCACTTCCCCAAGTTCACACAGCCACCTAGTGGCAGCGTCTGGGGCTTCTGACCTGGTGTTCAAAGAGCTTTGTACCACAGCAGGACTTCCTTAAGTCTTGGAACCAGATAGTACCTGCTCAGAATGGCCCATCATTGCCTGCAGAGTGCAGAGGCAGCCAGGAAATCCATTCTGCCAGGAAGTCTTTCCACCTTAGTCTGGAGAGAATGGTGGAAGCCTCTCATGAATATGGCACACTTATTGAGTGCCTCGCTGGGGTTGTGCACTGGCTCATCCTGCCTGCCCATCAACACCTCATGGGCAGCTTCCTGTCTCAGTTTATCCATTCCTTCCTAATGCTGTCTGGGATCACCTGCCAAGGTAAACTATTTGTACTCAAAAATCTTCTGTTTTGAGGTCTTTGTGGAAAACTCGCTTAAGACACAAAGCATTTTTCATGTGAGACATTGTAAGTCATGGGAATGGGATTATAAATATTCCTCCTTTTGGCCTAGGGGATCAAGAATAAAATCAGATGAGAAGGAGAACTTTCACATTTCTGTGTGAAATACGGGGATTTCCAGGGACCGGCAGGAAGGCAGATATGGGACCTGGTGGTTCTGGTGAGTGGCTGCTTAGGGAAAAAGCTGAGAAACAGCCCTCCCTTGACCTCCCCACCAGGGAAACCAGCTGCAGTGACTGAAGTAAGATGTTGCTGTCAAGCTGCTATGTACATACAACAGGCATCAACATGGATGATGGAGCCTGAGAGGAATGGTCTGTACTGCCATATGAAAAACTCTCAGTGGCTCTCAGAAAATAAGTTGGGGAAAATTTTATGTTGGGAGATGTGATAGTTAAGGTGCTAAACTATACAAGAAACGGCACTGAATCAGTTCAATCTGAGCTAGTAATTTGTCTCATTCATACCCATAAACTTGTCAGAAATATTTCTAATATTTCTTCAATTCAAAGTCCAGGCTAC
Source organism: Canis lupus familiaris (assembly GCF_011100685.1). NCBI lineage: Eukaryota > Metazoa > Chordata > Mammalia > Carnivora > Canidae > Canis > Canis lupus. Next base: position 28,152,218 of record NC_049244.1, on the reverse strand, counting down.
TGCCAAGGATACTATTATTTAATGGCAGCTCTTAGAAACTAAAAAAAAAAAAAAAAAAAAAAAAGCATCACTGCAAGACACATCCTAATATCAAAATGTTAAAATGTGGGGGGAAAGTGTGTCTTCAATGCAAAAGAAAAAAATAAGAGCACAAAATGATTGCATAATTGAGAAGGGGAATGAGTCAAACTCCAGGGTTTAGCAGGTGCTGACACTCATTAGAGTGATTTTACCTATAAAGAGAATAAAACAGTGCAGGAGGGGATAAGCCAACAGAGCAGATGGTAGGCTCAAAACTGCAGCCCGCTGCATGGCTCTACTCTATAACTGAGGGGAGATATAGTCTTCTCTGCCTGGTCTTACTGGAAAGCTATCCTTCGCATTTAGGGGAAGCCTAACATGCTTCAGGGAAGCCCTGCATCAGCTGACAGGCATTTACGGAGTATTCACCAGGTGCCCCATGCTTGTGCCAGGACTGTGAGGGCCAGAGAACAGACTTGGAACTTTTTTCTTTTTTTAAGATTTTAATTTATTTGCCCTTTCATGAAAATGGTGCTGAAGGCGAAGAAGGAAGCCCCTGTCCCTCCCAAAGCCAGAGCCAAAGCCAAAGCAAAGGCTTTGAAAGCTGAGAAAGCGGTGCTGAAAGGCGTGCACAGTCACAAAAAAACAAGATCCACATGTCACCTACATTCCGATGACCCAAGACCCTGCGTCTCCAAAGGCAGCCCAAATATCCTTGAAAGAGCGCCCCCAGGAGAAACAAGCTTGATCACTATGCCATCATCAAGTTCCCCTTAACTACTGAGTCAGCCATGAAGAAAATAGAAGACAACAACACACTTGTGTTCACTGTGGATGTCAAGGCCAATAGGCACCAGATCAAACAGGCTGTGAAGAAGCTCTATGACATTGATGTGGCCAAGGTCAACACCTTGATCAGGCCTGATGCCGGAGAGAAGAAAGCATATGTTCGACTGGCTCCTGACTATGATGCTTTGGATATTTCCAACAAAATTGGGATCATCTAAACTGAGTCCAGCCGGCTATAAATCTAAATATAAATTTTTTCACCATAAAAAAAGATTTTAACTTATTTGACAGAGAGCACACAAGCAGGGGGAGCAGCAGAGGGAGAAGGAGAAGCAGGGAGCTGAGCATGGAACCCGAAGCAGGGCTGGAGCTGGCAGCAGGGCTCGATCCCGGGACCCTGAGATCATGACCTGAATGGAAGGCAGATGCTTAACTGACTGAGCCACCCAGGCGTCCCTCTGAACTTCTTTCTTTATCCATAAGACTTTTTCACTCACTAAGAAATAGAATACTAGCTCATTGTCAAGCACCGTGTAGGCCTGAAGAATACAGAGATACACATGGATGTTCCCAATTTTGCCTTCAATGTGCGACCAACAATGTGCATTGGTGGAGGGCACCAACACAGGAATGAGTAATTTTTCACTCTGGGAAGTGCTTCTGTCATCAAGCGTGCACAGGGAACTGGGAGACACAAAAAAGAAATTTGAAAGGAAAGCCTTGCAACAGGATAGGACTATTGGGCCGAGATTTAAATGATGTCAGGAGGCATCCAAGCTGTAAGAAGACAAAGGAGTGGTGCAAGAGGATGCCTGTCAGAGAAAAGGCACAAGCAAACACGGCCGTAAGAGTTGACAGGGATGTGCAGAAGTGTCCAGGACCTCAGCATGGGGGATCGTGGACACCAGAAGGTGAGCTGCAGGCAATGAGGGAGGAATGCGCAGAGCCGCCTGCCCCAGACTGGTGCCTCCTTAACCCGGCCTTCCTTACCTTTTACATCGTCCAGGGCCGCTACCTCCCTGTACTGGGTGGCTTCCTTGATGATCTGCGTCATGTTTGGGGCAAACGCTCCAAGGTCCCTGGCCGACCGCAGGTTGAAATGAAACTGCCCCGTGGCCATGGCCTTCAGCTCCTGCTCAGACGCGCTCTGCAGCCCCACGGAGATGATTCTCACTCCGTCTCCCCGCAGGGCTTTCGAGGGCTCCTCCACGTCATCCTCGGACTCGGCCGAAGCCAGGACCACCAGAATCGGGGGAAACTGCTTCTTGTCCCTCCCGCTGTCGGGCCTGGAGAAGTAGGTCCTGTGGGCCTCCCGGAGGGCTTGGCCTATGCGCAGGGAGCCACCAACGAAGCCGAAATTCTTCTTGAGGTGGTTCAGCATGGGGTTCCTGCTCTTGAACGTGCCCAGCTGGAACTCACTGTGGAGCTGGTCGCTGTACTGGGCCAGGGCCACGCGGTACTTGTGGGCCTCGATGGGGAGGCTGTTGATGATTTTGCTGATGAACGTTTTCACAAAGGGGAAGGACTTAGTTCCCAGGTGATTGGAGCTGTCCACCAGAAACACGACATCTGCATACTCAGGGCCTGGCCCTATCAAAATAAGATGACCACAAACCTAAACAAAGTGATTGATTGTTCAGCCTTTACATTTGAGACCACAATACTCATTTGATACTATGCCCTAGGTCAAGAGTAACTCAGAATGCCAAGCAAAGTGTCTTCTGGAAGTCAAACAGAAGAAGTTATACTGTGTTTTGTGAAGATATCAAACAAGAGGACTTTTGTAAAGTTAAGCAATAATTTTCTTTTTCTTTCTCAACTCTATACCAGAGATGTTTTTTCTTCCTTCCTTCCTTCCTTCCTTCCTTCCTTCCTTCCTTCCTTCCTTCCTTCCTTCCTTCCTTCCTTCCTTCCTTCCTTCCTTCCTTCTTTCAACCGAAACTCTGACATTATACTAAATAATAAACAAGAAAGCCCCCAAAGTGGTGTTTGGACTAAGAGTAACTTTGAGAAACCATATCAAGCAAGCAGGTGTCTTGGGTTGGAGAGTTTAGAAGCAGATCCTGGGACAGGGACTGGAGGCGAGGCTTTGCCAAGGGGAAGCAGTGTAAGGGAAGTAGGAGAGAGGCAAAGCAACATGTTTTCCTGATCTGAGAGGACTGTGGAGCATGCCTCTCTCTAAGGCAAGAGGGCCAACTTGTTATACTCATCACTCACTCAGTTGTTGGCTGCAGACCATCTCCAGAAATTGCAGGAAAGAAGCACAGGGCTATGGGCACAATGTCCTGCATAAGCTGACTCTAGAAAAGCCAAGAGCAATTCTCCTGAGAAAGTGGACCATGTCTGTGTGCTGTTACAGGCAATATTTATAGCAGCTGGGTGAGGGGGTGGGGGACCACGATCCGGGTTCTGGCCTAATAAAAGAGTCGGGCCCAGGGGAGGCACCACCAGCATCCACTTTAGCAGTCAGCCACCTCCACACTAGAAATCAGTGATGTGCTTAACAATTGCTCTCTCTTTCAAAATAACTCAGAAATTTGTCAGGAAATCCTAGGATGCAGACTGACCTACAAAACAAAGGCATTGGCTCTATTCACAGAGACATGGAACACTGGGACCTGAGCAAATCAATGAATAATTAAAGCTTTTTTAGCCAGGTGTAGCATAATTCATGCCTTTTGCCCATGGCTTTGTCTTTCTGTCATCTTTGAAAGATTAAGTTTGCTTGATCCAACTACAAGTCAATGCTGTCTGCTTTGATTGTTTTTGATTGTTAAAGAAATAAATCCTTTGTTTCTATGCATTAAAATGAATGTTAGTTAAGACATAAAAATGTTTATTTTCCTAAATGATGATAAAATATACTGGTACCTGGACTCTGATCTGCCAATGTTTCAGTCCAAAGGATTAAGACAAATATAATTAGTAGGATCTTCATTTTGTTAGTGACGTTTTCTTGCCTTTATTCTGAAAAAAAAAAAAAGGAGTGTTATTTACAATATGAAAAATCTCACTGTATAACAAATAATTACTAGGGAATCTGGGTTACAAGACAATTCATTGGAAACAAGTACTTGTCAAGTAATGCCAGGTGTGTTTAAAATGCTCATTAAGCATTTGGAGTATTTACTGGAAACCGAGAATGCTAACGTTGCCATGGCTTAGATATTTTTCTCAGCACTTTATGAGTATCATCTAATTTAATCTTCACAACTGTCTTATGGGAAAGGACAAATACTATGTGGTATGTGACAGATGAGGAAAACAGGTACAGGTGGCTTGGTAAGGGATAGATCCAGGATCTCAACCTAGACAGGTGACTGCACAGCCCAAGCTCTTTTTTTTTTTTTTTTTTTGTATATATTTTTATTGGAGTTCGATTTGCCAACATATAGAATGACACCCAGTGCTCATCCCGTCAAGTGCCCCACCCCTCAGTGCCCGTCACCCAGTCACCCCATCCCCTCCGCCCACCTCCCTTTCCATTACCCCTTGTTCGTTTCTCAGAATTAGGAGTTTCTCATGGTTTGTCACCCTCACTGATATTTCCCACTCATTTTCTCTTCTTTCCCCTTATAATCCCTTTCACTATTTTTTATATTCCCCGAATGAATGAAACCATATAATGTTTGTCCTTCTCTGATTGACTTACTTCACTCAGCATAATACCCTCCAGTTCCGTCCACATCAAAGCAAATGGTGGGTATTTGTCGTTTCTAATGGCTGAGTAATATTCCATTGTATACATAAACCACATCTTTATCCATTCATCTTTCGATGGACACCGAGGATCCTTCCACAGTTTGGCTATTGTGGACATTGCTGCTATAAACATTGAGGTGCAGGTGTCTCGGCGTTTCACTGCATCTGTATCTTTGGGGTAAATCCCCAGCAGTGCAATTGCTGGGTCGTAGGGCAGGTCTATTTTTAACTCTTTGAGGAACCTCCACACAGTTTTCCAGAGTGGCTGCACCAGTTCACATTCCCACCAACAGTGCAAGAAGGTTCCCCTTTCTCCACATCCTCTCCAACATTTGTGGTTTCCTGTCTTGTTAATGTTCACCATTCTCACTGGTGTAAGGTGGTATCTCATTGTGGTTTTCATTTGTATTTCCCTGATGGCAAGTGATGCAGAGCATTTTCTCATGTGCTTGTTGGCCATGTGTATGTCTTCTTTGGTGAAATTTCTGTTCGTGTCTTTTGTCTTTCTGTTTTGTCTTTTTCCCATTTCATGATTGGATTGTTTCTTTGCTGTTGAGTTTAATAAGTTCTTTATAGATCTTGGGTACTAGCCATTTATCTGATATGTCATTTGCAAATATCTTCTCCCATTCTGTAGGTTGTCTTTTAGTTTTGTTGACTGTTTCTTTTGCTGTGCAGAAGCTTTTTATCTTCATTAAGTCCCAATAGTTCATTTTTGCTTTTGTTTCCCTTGCCTTCATAGATGTATCTTGCAAGAAGTTGCTGTGAGAGCCCAAGCTCTTAACCACTATACGTATGCCTCATACGAGGTCTGTGTCCTTACAAATCACGTATAATTTATATTTAAAAATATTTATCTATTTTATTTTTTAAAATATTTTATTTATTTATTCATGAGAGACACAGAGAGAGAGACACAGGCAGAGGGAGAAGCAGGCTCCATGCAGGGAGCCTGACGCAGGACTCGATCCCGGGTCTCCAGGATCAGGCCCTGGACTGAAGGCAGCGCTAAACCGCTGAGCCACCCAGGCTGCCCCAAGATATATCTATTTATTTTAGAGAGAAAGTGTGTGTGTTGGGGAAGAGGCAGAGAGAGAATCTTCAAGCTGACTTCTCGATGAGCATGAAGCCCGATGCTAAGCTCGATCCCATGACCCAAGAGAGCATGACCTGAACTGAGCCACCCAGGCACCCCCTTTACCTTTTACTTTTATGTCAACAATGGCTATGCTCATTGACATTTATGTCAACAATGAACATGACAATGCATGTTCACACCTTGGCTCAAAAAAGCCAACAGCTACCCATTTCTCTTTCTTCATGAAACCCTTACGAAAACTGTTCTTGAACTTACAGAGATACTCAGTTTTACAAATTACTTTAGCTCAGCATTTCTCTCCATGCAGCTCACAATCAATCAGAAATCTTCAGGGGATATTATAGTCTTTTAGATTCGTAGTCACTTTTTATAAACAGGAAAAGAGATTAAGAGATTAATGCCCAATATGCAAAAATAGAGCTGCCTTAAGTGAGATACCAAAGATGTAAAGGCTGGGTTTTTTTCTAGAGTTGACTTTTCCAGCAGTTCTTTTGAACTTCTTGATTATGAAGATTGAGAGAGTCATTGGAAGCTAGATTTGGAAGAGACTCAATAAATCATTTAGACTAAACCCTTATTTTGCTACGGATGGCCACTAACAATGCCCCTCCCTAGTTAGTGGCTGACTAGTGCCAATAATGACTTTTAAATCTATATTCATCATGTTCTAACATGCCACATATTTCACTTATTCATTAATTTTTTTATTGAGATATAATTTGCATATTCTAAGGTTTATTCTTTTGAAGTGTTCAATATGTTTTAGTATCACAGAATTTGTATCCTTTGTCACTAATTATAGAACATTTTCATGACCCCAAAAGAAACCCCATACCAATTAGTGGTTACTCCCCAATTTTTCCCTCCCACTGACTCTGGAAAACACTGATCTACTGTCTTCTCTATCGATTTGCCTGTTCTGGACATTAATACAAATGAAAACACATAAAGTATGGACTTTTGTGTTTGAAAATGTTCATTTAACATAATGTTTTCAAGATTTATCTATGTTGTGACATGTACCAGTGCTTCATTCTTTTTTATGGCTAATATTCTATTGCATGGATGATATACAACATTTAAAAAGTCTGTTCTGTTGTTGGGACACTTGTTTCTACTATTATGAATATTGCTGCTACGAACATTTGTGTACACATTTTTGCGTAGATACATGTTTTCATTTCTTGAGGAAATACTTTGAGTAGATTCCTAGGAGTGGAATTTTTGGTCTTATGGTAGCTTTATGTTTAACATTTTGAGAAACTGCCAAATTGTTTTCCTAAATGGTTGCATCATTTTGCATTCCCACCAGCAGTGAGTAAAGTTCCCTCTTTCTCTACAACACTTTTCACCAACACTTGTTATTTTCTGTGTTTTTTTTTTTTTTTTATTCTAGTGGGTATAGATGGGTATCTTACTGTGGTTTTGATTGGCATTTCCCTAATGATGAACGACATTGAGTATTTTTCATTTATTTATTGGTCATTTCTAAATTTTGTTTAGAGAAATACCCATTCAAATACTTTGTCAATTTTTAACTGGGTTACTCATCTTTTATTAGTGTGTAATAAGAGTTCATTATATATACTGGATACTAGATAGTTATTAGATATATGATTTGCAAATATGTGCCTCCCACTCTGTGGGTTTTATTTTCACTTTCTTAAGGGTGTCCTTAAGTCACAAATAATTTTTAAATTTGATTAATTCCAATTTATCTATTTTTTTCCTTTGTTTCTAGTGTTTTTGATGTTATAGCTAAATAACCATTACTGGGTATCTGGGTAGCTCAGTCGGTTAAATGTCTGCCTTCAGCTCAGGTCATGATCCCAGGGTCTTGGAATCGAGTCCTGCATTGGGCTACCTGCTCAGTGGGGAGTCTGCTTCTCCCCTCGCCCCACCCCCCCCACCCATGCTTGTGCTCTCTGAAACAAAATCTTTAAAAAAAATAAATAAATCACCATTACCTACTTCACAGTCATGAAGATTTACTCTGATGTTTTCTTCTAAGAGTTTTATAGTTTAAGCTTTTACATTTAGGTCTTCAAATCATTTTGAATTAATTTTGTATGTGGTATGAAGTAGGGATATGATTCCATGCTTCTTTATGTAGATATTCAATTGTCCTAGCACCATTTGTTGAAAGGACTTTGTTTTTACCATTGAGTTGTCTTGGTACGCAAATCAAGAACAAATTTACCATAAGTAAATGGGTTTATTTTTGGAATTTCAATTCTATTTCATTTATATCTGTATGTCTATTCTTATGCCAATACCACACAGTCTTGACTATTCTACATTTGTAGGAAGTTTCGGAGTCAGGAAATGTGAGTCCTGTGACTTTGTTTTTTTTCAAAGTTGTTTTGGCTGTTCTGAGCCCCACGTATTTCTAAATGATTTTTAGGATACCCTTGTGAATTCATGCAAAAAAAGGCAGCTGGGATTTTTATAGAGATTGGATTGAACATGTAGATAAATTTGTGCACTGTGGCCATTTTTAAAAAGATTTATTCTTTTTTAAATAAGATTTTATTTATTTATTCATGAGAGACACACACACAGAGAGAGAGAGGCACAGACACAGGCAGAGGGAGAAGCAGGCTCCATTCCATGCAGGGAGCCTGACATGAGACTCAATCCCCGGTCTCCAGCACCACACCCTGAGCTGAAGGCGGCGCTAAACCGCTGAGTGACCTGGGCTGCCCTATTTATTCATTTTAGAGAGAGAAAGAAAGAGAGCATGAGAGAGCATGAGTAGGAGGTGAGGGAGAGGAAGAATCTCCACCAGACTCCCTGCTGAGCATGGAGCCTGATGTGAGGATGGATCATAACCTGAGCTGAAATTAAGAGTTGAATGCTTAGCCAACTGAGCCACGCAGGCACCCCCGGGATTGCTATTTTAATGATGTTAAACTTTCCAATCAATTAATACAGGCTATCTATGGAGGAGAGAATTTAACTCTCTAGTCTATATTTCAGTAATGTTTTTCAAGAACAGGAAATTAACTCAGGGATGAAAGGAAGTCCTCTCTAAAAAACCATGCTGATTCAGGAATCAATAAATATTCAGAGCTGTGTATATATCCTTCCTCAGGTTGGATGTATATTTGGAAAGTGAGACTGGGCTGAACCCAGCCCAGGCTTGACTCAGTTGCCTTATTTTCCTGTAGGTGCTAGAGCCTCGAAGAAGATATCCTGAGAGGCCATCATGTGCAGCTTCACTCCAGCCTACATCTCTTGGCTTGGCTCCACTCTGGTTTCCTTTTTAGCTCAGGTCCCCACTCTGCATGTCTTGGCACTAAAATGGTGGAGCAGCAGCAAGTGAGTTAGGGACGCATGTCTTGTTCATTTATTTTTATTAGCTTTCTCTCCCTAGAGCTTGGAAACTAAGAAAATAAGGACTTCTGTCTGTCTTGCTCATCATTATAAAAGAATAGGGATTTCTGTCTTGTTGTCATTATATCTCTAGTTCCTGGCACACAGTAGGCACTTAATAAACACTATAAATATTGCAACTTTGCATATACACTATTTCATAAATATATGCATATATCTATAGCTTAATTTTGTAGAGGTGGAATGACTATGTCAAAGGTATGTTTATTTTAAGATTTTATAAGTATTGCCAAACTGCTATCTATTGGGTTATACCATGTAATATTCTAATACCCGCCTTCCCCCAAATAGCATGTTCCATAATTTTCAATTGTCTTTTTTTCCAATTTACTGAGATATAATTGACAAATTTCATTGTCTGAGGAATACAGGTGATTATTTGATATATGCATATATTGCAAAATGATTATCACAATGAGTTAGTTAACAAATACATCACCTGGGGGGTGGGGTGAGGGGTGGGTGTGTGCTGAGAACTTTTAAGATTTATATTCTTGGCAGCTCTAAAGTATACAACACAGTATTGTTAACTATAGTAACCATACTATACTGTAGTTAATGTAACTACTGATGTAATCATACCCCAGATTTATTCATCTTATAACTGGAAGTACATATCCTTCAACTGCCTTCACACATTCTTCCCCCCACCACCCTGAAGACTACTATTCTTCTCTGCCTCTATGAATGTGGTTATTTTAGATTCTACATATAAGTGAGACTGTTCAACATATGCACTCTCTAACTTACGTAATTTATTGTAATACCCTCCAGATTCACCCATGTTGCAAATAACAAGATTATCTTCTTTTATGTGTAAATAATATTCTTGTGTGTGTATGTATCACATTTCTTTATCCATTTATCTGTCAATGACATGTTGTTTCCATGTCTTTGATACTGTAAACAATGCTGCAAGGAACATGAAGATGCAGACAGCTCTTCACAATAGTGATTTCATTTCCTTTGGATACATATCTGGAGTGGAATTGCTGGAACATATGGTAGTTCTATTTTTAATTTTTTGAGAAACCTCTATACTGTTTTCCATAGTGGCTGCACCAATTTACATTCCCACCAACAGTGTACAGCAGTTTTTTTCTCCACATTCTCACCAACATTTGTTATCTTTTGTCTTTTGGGTAATAGCTATTCTAACAAATGTGAGGTGTGGTTTTTGATTTGCATTTCACTGATAATGTTGAGCATCTCTTCATGCACCTGTTGGCCACTTGTACATCTTTTTTGGGAGAATGTCTATTCAAGTCCTTTGTCCATTTTTTAACTAGATTATTTGCAGGGTGTTTGGCGGGGGGAGCTATCAGGTTGTATGAGTACCTTGTATATTTTAGATATTAATTCCTTATCAGATAGGTTTGCAAATATTTTCTCCCATTCCATAGGTTGCCTTTTCATTTTGTTGATTTCTTTTGCTGTACAGAAAAGCTTTTTAGTTTGATGGAGCCCTGATTATTTATTTTTGCTTTCATTGCCTGAGCTTTTGGTGTAATATACAAAAAATCATTGACAAGACCAGTGCCAAGGAGGCTCTTTCCCTTTTGCTCTCTTCTAGAAGTTTTATGATTTGCAGTCTTATATTTTTAAATCTTTAATCCATTTGGAATTAATTTTTCTCAGTGGTGAAAGACAGGGATCCAGTTTCATTCCTTTGTAAATGACTGTTCTCTTTTCCAGATACCATTTATTAGGAAGACTTCCCTTTTTACCATTGAATATTCTTGGTTCCTTTGTTGTAAATTAATTGACCATATATGAATGAGTTTATTTCCAGGGATTCTATTCTGTTCCATTAGTCTATGTATCTGTTTTTATGTCAGTACCAGACTGTTTTGATTACTACAGCTTTCTAGAGTACTTTGAAATCAAGGAATATAATGCTTTCAGCTTAGTTCTTTCTCAGGATTGCTTTGATTATTTGGATCTTTGATTATTCCCATATGAATTTTAGGGTTTTTAAAAAATATTTCTGTGAAAAATGCCATTTGACTCTTGATAGAGATTGCATTGTATCTGTAGGTGTTTTGGGTAGTATGGATATTGTAATAATATTGAACTTCCAATCCATAAACACAAGTATCTTTCCACTTATTTGTGTCTTCTTCAATTTCTTTCATTAATGTCTTCTAGTTTTCAGCATACAGATCCCTCACTTTCTTGGTTAAATTTATTCCAAGTATTTTATAGCTGTTGATACTATTCAAATGGGATTTTTTCTTTTATTTTCCTGATAGTTTATTGTTAGTATATATAAATGCAACTGATTTTTGCATGTTTATTTTGTATCATGCACTTTGCTGAATTTTTTCATTAATCCTAAGTTTTTTGGTAGTCTTCAGGATTTTCTATATATAAGATCATATCTTATGCAAAGACAATTTTTCTTCTTTTCTAATTTAGATGACTATATTTCTTTTCTTGTTTGATGGCTCTGGCAATAGGACTTATAGTAGTAGGTCTCCTGGTTCACCAAGTGGCCTCTATATACAGAGTGCAAGGAGAAACCAAGAAAAGAGGCAGGCCACTCCAGACTGGTAGGTGGCAGGTTTAATAAGCAAGGGAAATTACTCATGAGGTTCTTCCTGTGTGGTTGCAAGATATGTAGATCTCCACACCTGCCCACCAGAATCTTAAAAGTTTATGTAGAGGCCTTAATGGGGTTCAGTCACATATGTTGTCTAGATGGTCTCAACAACACCTTATTCTCTTGAGGTGATGTCTTTGGACAATTACTAATATGGGAATGGTAGGTACAGCATACATACCAAGGACCAGCTAGAGGTGAGGGGCTTCTGAATGCCTAAGTCCAACTTGAGGGTCAACTGGCAGTCATGTTCTCTTGATTACCTACTCCAACAATGTTGAATAGGATGGTAATAGTGGGTCCCCCTGTCTTGTTCTTGATCTTAGAAGAAAAACCTCCAACCTTTCACCATCGAGTATGATATGTCATACTTGTCATATATTGCCTTTGTTACGGTTGAGGCATGTTTGTTCTACCCAATTTGTGGAGAGGTTTGTCTTATTAGTAAAGATGTTAAATTTTGTCAAATATCTATTTGACCTATTGAAATAATCATAAGACTTTTATCTTTCATTCTACTAATGTGAGACATTAGTAGATTTGTTGTATTTGTATTTGTTAAATCATCCTTGCATCCCAGGGATGAATCCCACTTGATCATGGCATATGATCCTTTCAATGTACCATTGAATTCAGTTTGCTAGTATTTTGTTAAGAATCTTGCTCTTGTGAAGAGCACCAGGTATAGTATATGTAAGTGTTGAATCACTAAATTGTATACCTGAAACTGATATTATGCTGTATGTTAAATAACTGGAATTTAAATAAAAACTTTTTAAAAAGAAAGAGTTTTGCATATCTATTCATCAGATACAGTGGCTTATAGTTTTCTCATAGTGTCCTTATCTGGCCTTGGTCTCAGGTTAATGTTAGCCTTCTAAAATGAGTTAGGGGGTGGTCCCTCCTCTTCAATTTTTCAGAAAAGTCTGAGAATTCTTCTCTAAGTGTTTGATACAATTCACCAGTGAAGCCATCTGGTCCTACACTTTTCAGTGTTGGGAGGTTTTTGATTATTAATTCAGTATCCTTACCCATTGGTCCATTCTCTGTATTTTCTATTTCTCCTTGATTTAGTCTTGGTAGGTTTTTTGTTTCTAGGGATTTATCCATCTCTCCTGGGTTATCCAATTGTTGGCATAGTTATTCATAGTAGTCTCTTGTTATCCTCTGTATTTCTGTGGTTTTAGTTGTAATGTCTCTTCTTTCATTTATAATTTCACTCATAATTTCATTATTTGAGTCTTATCTCTTGGTGACTCTAGCTCAAGTTTTGCAAATTTTGTTTCTCTCTTCAAAGAATCAACTCCTATTTTTGTTAGTCTTTTCTACTGTTTTCCTATTCTCTGTTCCATTTATTTCTGCTCTAATCTTTATTTTCCTCTTTGTGCTAACTTTGGGCTAAGTTTTCCTTCATTTTCTAGTTCCTGGGATGTAAAGTTAGGTTATTTAATTGAGATCTTTCTTTTTTTCTTAATGTACGCATTGATATTACTAAACTTTCATCTTATAAATGCTTTTGCTACAACCCAGAAGTTTGACTATGTTGTGTTTCCATTTTTGTAGAGCCACTAGCTGGGCTCTGTAATCACCTCTGGTCCAGCAAGCTCACAGGCTGTGTTCCCTGGCAGGACAGTGTCCATGAACTGGAGGGTATTATGCTGAGTGAAGTAAGTCAGTCGGAGAAGGACAAACATTATATGTTCTCATTCATTTGGGGAATATAAATAATAGTGAAAGGGAAAATAAGGGAAGGGAGAAGAAATGTGTGGGAAATATCAGAAAGGGAGACAGAACGTAAAGACTGCTAACTCTGGGAAACGAACTAGGGGTGGTAGAAGGGGAGGAGGGCGGGGGGTGGGAGTGAATGGGTGACGGGCACTGGGTGTTATTCTGTATGTTAGTAAATTGAACACCAATAAAAAAAAAAAAAAAAAAAAAAAAAGGACAGTGTCCATGGACTCTGCGACTGGGCAGTGCTGTGGGACAGGCTCTGCAATTGCTCTTGGTCTGGTGGAATCTTAGGCTGTGCTCCGTGACTAGATGGTGCCATTAGCTGTTTTAGGTGGGGCCACAGTCTGGGCTTTGTTAAAATCCAGGACAGATAAAGCCTAGCCCTGAAGGTTCCCTGAGCAAACAGAACAAGTTTAGTCATGCAGAAAAGCTTAATTTGGCTTATGTTAGGAGGCTAACTTGACCTGGATGACTTCTTGCTTATGTTTCTAGAAATTACAAGTGAATTTGAGCTGTTTCTTAAAATTGATAAGAGACAACAACTGAAAATTGTAATATTGTAACCAATCTTTGTGAGGAATAAACAGTTACTGCTTTCTCACTATATAAGCTTCTTAGAGCGGTATACCCCTGAGACGCATTCCATGTTCTGGTTTGAGTCTTCCTGTTTTGCAAACTGTCTTTTTGCAAATTGTCTCTTTGTGATGTAAAATTTTGCGAATTACCATTGATTCATTGGTTTTGTGTTGACTGTTTTGAACTTTTGATACTTTATGGAGTTAGAGGTGGGATCCATGAAAGACTTTCAACAACTCCAATGCCAATGAGCAACCAAGAGCTGGTAGCCAGAGAGCCCACAGAGCTCACAGCCTTTTCCTGTCCCTGGAGCTTGAGGGGGAGTCTCTCTTGGGTCTGAGCTCCACTCTCTACATTCTGAGTTCTCCAACTGTATTGTGCACACTTGTTTCTGTTTCTGTTTCGCTTTCTTGTTTCCGTGTTTGTTTGTTGATGGGTAAGTCACCCATCCTGTTCAAAATCAGGAAAAACACGTGATTCTAGATGTTTTAGAACAATTGTTAGGACATTTTAGGATATATCCAAAGGCAAGATTGATTCTATCTGGTTCTTGGACCAGGATCTTGAGCCTTTCTGGAAAAATGGTTGAACTTTTTTTTAAGATATTTATTTACTTATTCATGAGAGACACAGAGGGAGAGGCAGAGACAAAGGCAGAGGGAGAAGCAGATTCCATGCAGGGAGCCTGATGCAGGACTCGATCCCAGGACCCCAGGATCACAACCTGAGCCGAAGGCAGATGCTCAACAGCTGAGCCATCCAGGTGCCCCTGGGTGAACTTTTTAATAATGTAGAATCACAATGGCCATCCTGGGGAATCTCTGTTTTAGATAGGTTCCTCTTAAGTGGAACTCTTAAAAGAGAAGTCCGAAACCTCTTTGAGACAGACAAGGGAAGTCATCCTTTGGTTGGTATGCAGAGGCTTCTAAAAGACAAAATGACTTCAAAATTAGTTCTAAAAGGACCCCCGAAGCATAAAAATCTATAGTAAAAAACTGGCCATCTGAGCAGGTGACCTTACTTAACTTGGTCCATCTGTCAGAAACACAATTTGAATTCAGCTATTTTTTTCAGGTTTGTACCTGAGAAATGACTAAAAATTTTAAAACAATAGTTATAAGATCTCTGTGTCTATCTGTATGTTACATATGTCTTTGTGTGTATAATGTGGATATGGGATATTTTTCTACCTCCAGATGGTATTGCCAAGATTAGTTTATAAAGATCTATTTAATTGGCTCAAAAAATTAAACATTTATATAAATTGAGTATACTCTCAGAAACACAGAAACTGACCCAAATATTTTTCAAGTTCACTTGATCTGGGATAATCCTCAATAAATAAAAGCTAATTTAAATTTGTTGGCTTAATAAAGCAGGCATTTCTTCAAAATTTGTCAACAAGCAAAAGAACTTAAGATGATGTAAATTATTTAGAGATCTAATCCAAGCATAATTGTTAAAAACAAGTAATTTAAGTAAATATAAATAAGATCGAAGTTCATGCTAAGTTAAACTGAATAATGGATAGTCATTGAATATCTAAATCATTTCCAAATCAAACAAACTAAATGTTAAACATAAGTTTATCTGCTTTCAGCTTTTTAATTTTCATACAGAGACAAAAACACACATTTGGGTCTATTTGTAAACATGCTTTATGCCATACTGAAAAAATTTAATGTAAGAAAGAATATACTTCTAACAATTTTGAAATGTTCTTATAAATTGGCTAATCTATAGAATGCTTATCTATGATAGTTCACATTGTGTGCTAATTTTTTTATAGATTTTATTTATTTATTTGACAGAGCAGAAAGCACAAGCAGGAGGAGCAGCAGGCAGAGGGAGAGGGAGAAGCAGGCTTCCTGCTGAGCAGAGAGCTGGAGGGACTGAGGCAGGCAGGATCCCAGGACCAGGGCATCAGGATCATGACCTGAGCAGAAACCAAGAGTTGAACTCTTAACGAACTGGGCCACGCAGGCACCCTTGCTCTCTAGTTTTCACGAGAAAGCAACTTGAATTGTCAAATAATTGAAGAGGTTGGAAGAAGAGTTGAGAATATAAAATGAACCAAAGTGAAACTCAGAACACTTAGAATAATAATCACAAATTAACCATGCAAACTGTGTGCATTGGTGCTAAGGAAATACAGGCAAAGCAGCAAGCATCCTTTTGGAAGATGAGAAGCAGTGGAACACCCATGAGAGCTCTCTCCTACGATGGAAGGATTTACTGTAACTTCTCCTTTTTCCAACTGTGGTCACAGACCATTGGTGAATTTTGATTAATATTTATTTAAACTGAAAAATATATATAATCTATATCTATCCATACAGATAAATGGATAATATATATCTTCACTTTATCTATAATTCATAGATTGAATTATTATAGGTTTATTTGTATCATATATATCTTATAATATATCTTATAATATATAAGATATATCTTATATATAAGATATAAATAAAAGAGAATAAATTCATAGAAGGCAAAACCGAGTACATACATGGCAAATACTGAACATAAGAAATATGTGTCAGTTCATTAAACTTTTCTTTCAGTTACTCATATGGTTTTATACATGTAAGTATGTGCTGCCCCACAGCATATGCCATATTTCCTGCCATGGAATGACTCAACATGTTTGAAAGCCACTGCTCTTGTAAAACAATAAACTGAGTAATAAAAGGGTCTGTGCAACCACCTGAAGAGGCCAATACAACAACAATCACCATTTCTGTCCAATACATGCACGGTGGTGACTCCCCAAGCCCAGGCTATGATCACTCTGTGGTAGTTTTGTTACCTTCTCTTTGCAGATTTGTAGCCAGTTAGCAATCTTTGTTTACAAGAACTTTCCCATTTCTTACAACCATTACCAGGCTGGGAATCCTGTTTGTGGCTTCCTGGATATTTATAGTGTTGCCATCAGTTTAGAAGTTGTTGACTCATTTTTCAAGTCTTTTTTCTGACTACTCAACATGGAGCAATCTTCTTTAGCCATAATGTGGGGATCTTGTTGCCCTTACCTGTTCTATTATTCCCAGTAGAACAACTCTAATTGAGCTGTGTTAGAATGAGCCTACAGACACAAGTGAATCTCATCTTGTAATTTCCAAAAGGGATATGGTTTATTTTAACTATATGACACAGGAGTTTATATTCATTTAACAATTATGTAGGCAATTATGTTGTCCTGTAAGAGTAAGTCTGTAATTACTCCATAGCAATTGTCTTGCATTCTTGCCTACGTAAGATTTGTACGTTTTGAAATTGAGAAAATAATGCATGAACTAATAAAGTTGAAATCATCAGCAAAAGAAAAGCGGTTTCGAGAAGTTTTTTGTGTTTTTTCTTATGTGTGTTTCTTTTCGTTTTGCAAAGCTACTAGAAATAATAAGGATTTAAGAAATGACTGTACATGAAACGTAGAGAATATGTTTTCAATAAGAGAAGGTATGATGAATAGAGATGCATTTTTGGTAAAGGGAATAAAAGAAGATAATTTTATCCTTAAGTAAAATGATTGTTGCAGAATAGGAAGGAAAAAGAACAAAATCTATATATTGAAAGCTATAGTAGGTTTGTGGAAAATCAATCTTGAAAAAGTAATTTTTAAATTTTTTTCTTTTTTATTTAAATTCAGTTAAAATATAATATATAATTGGTTTCAGAGGTAGAGGTCTTTCATCAGTCTTATATAACACCCAGTGCTCATTACATCATGTGCCCTCCTCAATATTATCACCCAATTACCCTATCCCTCCACCTCCCCTCCCCTCCAGCAACCCACGGTTTGTTTCCTATGATTAAGAGCCTCTTACGGTTTGTCTCCCTCTCTGATTTCATCTTGTTTTATTTTTTCTCTCCCTTCCCCTATGATCTTGTTTTTTTCTTAAATTCTATACATGAGTAAGATCATATGATAATTGTCTTTCTCTGATTGAGTTATTTTGCTTAGCATAATACCCTCTAGTTCCATCCATGTCATTGCAAATAGCAAGATTTTGTTTTTTTATGGCTAAGTAGTATTCCACTGTATATATAATACCACATCTTAGTAATCCATTTATCTGTCGATGGACATCTGAACTCTTTCCATAGTTTGGCTATTGTGGAAATTCCTGCTATAAACATTAGGGTGCAGGTGCCCCTTCAGATCACTACATTTGTATCTCTGGGGTGATACCTAGTAGTAGTAGTAGTACAATTGCTGGATCATAGAGCAGCTCTAGTTTCAATTTTTTGAGGAAACTTACACTGTTTTCCAGAGTGGCTGCACCAGCTCGCATTCCCATCAACAGTGTAAGAGGATTCCTGAGAAAGGAATTTTTTTTAAAAGGTTTTGTTTATTTGAGAGGGAGAAAGAGAGAAGGAGAGCATGAGTTGGGGGAGGGAGAGAGGGAGAAGCAGACTCTCCATTGAGCAGGGAGCCAGACTCAGACAGAGTTCCAGCCCAGGACCCTGAGATCATGACCTGAGCCAAAAGTAGTGTTTAACCACCTGAGACACCTACATACTTCGAGAAAGGAATTTTATGTGTGACCAAGCTAAGATTAAAATGGATTTAGTTAAGTAAAAAAGAAAATAGGAAAAATTGTAATATCAAAAGTATACTGGTGCAAAATCAGAATTCGGTTTTTCTTTCTGTTAAAAGGACACAGTTTTCTTAGATTCTGGTTTGTAAACAAATGTTTTTTTTTTTTGTTTTTTTTTTTTTAAGATTTTATTTATTTATTCATGATAGTCACAGAGAGAGAGAGAGAGGCAGAGACACAGGCAGAGGGAGAAGCAGGCTCCATGCAGGGAGCCCGACGTGGGATTCGATCCCGAGTCTCCATGATCGCGCCCTGGGCCAAAGGCAGGCGCCAAACCGCTGCGCCACCCAGGGATCCCAACAAATGTTTTTCTTTACCATAAATGTATTCTGAATAAAAAACAAAGATTCTATGTTTTGTCTTTATCAAATCTTTGAACTTCCTAAGCAAACTGAATCTTCTCTAAAAAATAGTTGTTCTTTTTTTTAAAAAAAAACTATATAACTTTTGTATGTTTTTTTTTTATTTTTATTTATTTATGATAGTCACACAGAGAGAGAGAGAGAGAGAGGCAGAGACATAGGCAGAGGGAGAAGCAGGCTCCATGCACCGGGAGCCTGACGTGGGATTCGATCCCGGGTCTCCAAGATCGCGCCCTGGGCCAACGGCAGGCGGTAAACCGCTGCGCCACCCAGGGATCCCTGTATGTTTTAAATTTCATGGAAATCATTATCAAATAACAAGTGACACTAAACTTTCTTTAGGGAATATTTATATGGAAGTTATTCATATACATGTTCCAGAAATTATATGGAATTCCTGGGAATCTTATTTGTCCTATTACAGTGTTATCAGCCATAATTCCAACTATTATCTTAAAATATTGGATATCACAGATAAACAAATTTCCCTGTCAATTAAATTATAACGAACTCTGATCTTTAGCCATGGCCATTTTTAAGCCTTTTGTCATTTATAGTTACCGTTTTACTCAAAGACTTTTATAAATATATTTCATCTTCAAGGGCACCTGGGTGGCTCAGTGGTTGAGCGTTTACCTTTGGCTCAGATTGTGATCCTGGAGTCCTGGGATCGAGTCCCGCATCAGCCTCCCCACAAGGAGCCTGCTTCTCTGCCTGTTTCTCTGCCTCTCTTTGTGTTCTCATGAATACATATATACATATCATACATATGATATATATATCATCTTCAGAGAAATTTATGGACAAGTACTCTAGAATGCAGGTTTCTGATAACTTTAAGATCATAACACTGAACTGGCTAAGAATTTCTAAAACCGTGATGGAAAACAGACGAATTTTTAAAACTGCCAACATAAGATCCAGATCAACATGAATTAAAACAGAAGACTAAATGAACTAATGAGGATGATTATTATTTTTATGACTTAATTTAAAACATAGTTTTTTTAATGTTTTGTTTTCCAGATCTAAAAGACCCTATATGGCCAATCATTATGGTTATTGCACTTACATAAATAATCAAGCCAAGTTTTTAAAAACTAGATTTAATTTATTAACAAATTAGTCTTTCTATTGTTGTCTCTGATGCAAAAGGAAATGATTATACAGGAAAAAAATTACACTTCAGTAATATACCTTCATAGAGATCAGATTCTAATACTGTTAATTGTATTTGAAGATTGTTTTCTATCTGTACACTGGACTGGTTCCTGTATCCTAATTTCCTCCAATAGGTGTCTAAAACTCCCAAACTAACATTTTCCATTTTCTCCCACTATTTTGACTTGGAATCACTGTGAAACTAATAGCTGCCCTTTTCCCAAAGCTATGCAAGCTAAAGCTGAACGACTTGATATAAGCCTCAGAGACTCACCACAACAATTCAGCGTGTGAATAATTCTTTTGCCTATTGCTCTGGGGCCACTCAGAAAGGTCACCAGACACATTCACACTGCAAACCAAGAAAATCCATCTGTTTGCCATTGCTTGCCTTCTCCATCTAAAGATGCTTAGAACCTGACATCGAGAAATCTCACCTGGCTTCTAAGATCAGAAAACTGAATTTATAATTTGCTCAAACTATTAACCTTTGTTTTTCTTTTGTTTCCATAGAAATGCCTCTCATTAAAACACTGCTTGCTTACTTCATAGAAAGGCCTAATTTAGGAGAAAGCTCACCTGCTACACAGTCTCCTAAAATATGACATCCTCAAGTTCACTCATCCCAGCTGGTGTGTGTTTGCTAATATATCATGTTGCACTTCTGTAAACAACTTGTGAAAAAATTGTACATGGGCTTAGAAAGGTAAAGCCTGAATCTGATTATAACCCATTTGATTTATTTCATTGGTTAAATCTTGGCTCCTGAGAATCAGTGCTCTAGGGAATTTCTCAAGCCTTGGCTGCTCTCACATTAACTTCTCAAGTACACTGTATATTCTCGAAGGTTTTCAATGCTTGTTAGCAGCCACTCTATATGCCAGAGTATCCACTGGGGTCAGACAACTGGATGAAATCAATAATAACCACATGAATTATGAAGAAGTGATCACATGGCCCTCTGGCCTGATGACCCAACTAATGAAAATAGTGAATATGTGACTTCTTTGGCCTGACTACATCAACAGCAGGAACTTAGAATAACACTGTAATGTTTTGGACACACTCTCAGCCTGCAGAGAGAAAGCCTGAACAGAGGGAATTGTTAAAATCAAGGACAGACAGAGATGAGGCTTGAAAGTTCCCTGAGCAGACTGAACCAGCTTACTCATGCAGGCAAAGTGCATTTAGCTTCTTCTGCAAGGCTACCTGGACCTGGATCATTTCTTGCCTGTGCCTCTAGAAATGATAAGCAAATTTGAACTGTGATTTAAAATTGGTATGATGTAACTACTGAAAATTAGAATATTGTAACTAATTACTGTGGAGAATACACAGTCACTGTTTTCTCACTCTCTAAGCTGCCTTATAACAATATACCCAAGGGGCGCCTGGGTGGCTCAGTGATTGAGCACCTGCCTTTGGCTCAGGCCACGATCCCTGAGTCCTGAGACTGAGTCCTGCATCAGGTTCTCTGTGCCGGAGCCTGCTTCTCCCTCTGCCTATATCTCTGCGTCTCTTTGTCTCTCATGAATAGATAAATAAAATCTTTAAAATATATATGTATATATTTAAAATATATATGAGGATTCATTCCATGTTCTGGTTTGAGGGCTCCTGGTTTGCAAACTGTATGCACAATAATTTTTACCAATTACTACTTCAGCAATTCATTAGTTTTACTTTGGCTATTTAAATCTTTGACAGCTTCATAGTTGGACAAAGCTCTGTTCTCCAATCAGGCAGAGGCACAGGCTGTACTTCAAATGTGTGGGGCTACAGGTGGAGCTTCACAATCAGGTAATCTGCCAGCTGTACTCTGCTATTGGATGACACTGCTGTCCAGGCTCTCTACCTGGGCAGGGCCACCCACTGGATCCTGCAGTTGGGTAGGGCTGGAGACTGTGTTTTGAGGTTGGGCGGAGTCACTGTCTGAGAACCTTGGTAGATTAAAGCCACAGTCTTTGCATCTCATTTGGGCAGAGACACTGGATGGGCTCTCTGCCTAGGCAGTACCAGAGGCTGTGATCCAAGGCTGTCCAGGGTCACTGTTCAGTCTTCCAGGTCATGTGAAGCCAGAGACTATGTTCAACAATTGAGCAAGGCTACTGGATTGGTTCCCCGCCTCACCAGGGCTGCAGGAATTTTGCACAGATGCAGGAATTTTGCACTTCTTGTCAGGCGGGGCTGAAGGCTATGCTTGGCAGTTGCATGGGGCTGCAAATTTGCTTCCTTGCATAAGTGAGGCTATAGAAAGGGCCCCATGTCCTATGCAGCCCCTTGATTAGAAACTCAAATCACTCCCTGGCCAGACAGGACCATGGGCTTGACTTACTGGCCTGGGATCTCACCCAGGTACAACAGCAAGCAGACATGTGATCTCACAAGACCTGAGTGCCAGTTGTGCTAAGCCATGTTCCCCTCTCTCCATTGCTGTCTGATCCTCAGTGGTCAAATCCAGCAGATTCCCCCAGTGATCCTTGTGCTAGCCTGGGGGAGTGGCAACATGATCAAGGTGAAACTGCTCCTCCTACCTCCTAAAGCCATCTTTCTTAATCTCTGTGGTCCAGGGGGTGCTTCACCCTAACCCCCCAGGGTTCTGGGATTTTCACAACAGTGTCTTTCCTATGGATAGTTGCTAGCTAGTTGGTCATCTTGAGAAGGGGACTGAAGTTGGGAAAACCTATGCTGCCATCTTGATGGCATCACCTCCAGGGGCTCCTGGACCATGGCCAAGAGGAGCTCGAGCTGATTCACAGGCCGCTTCAGCATCTACATGTGAGCATGGTGCCCAGGGTCCTTGCATGTGGTATCAGTGACAGGACCAAAGCCAAGGAGGCTGTAACTGAACTCTCGGGGATACAGAGCTATTTCTGGGTCTGTGGCAGAGACCACAGTTAGCAAGTCAGGTACCTGGGTGTGAGCCTGCCTTCTCAAAACGGCTCTCCTCGAGCTTGCACTACCTTGGGTTTCATGGTCTCCTACCTGGATTCCAGTGCTCTCACAAAAAGACACTTTTATTCAGAGATGGATGCCAAATTATGGTTGTTAGGGAGAAGGGGATATGAGTGAAGGGTGTCTTATTTGGCCATCTAGCTGATGTTTTTCCTTTTACCTTCTTATTTGCTTTTTCTATTACTTCTGCTTCCATTAGTATAAGTTGTTCCGATTTGTCGATCTTTTATACTGCTTGTGCTCTTGAGAGAAATCTAATTTGTATGTGTAACCTCATTTTTCATTCCCTTGGCTAATAATCTAATCTAATCTATGGCTCTTGGTTCTTCCATGGCTCAAGTCCCCAATCTCTCCTGTTTAGATTTAGTAAAAGAAGCCAGCAGCCACCAGTAAATTGCCAACCTGTCCAAACTAGCAGAGAAACAGGAAAATGAGGATAAAGAGGTTCCTAGACATCAACCTGAGAGGGTTGACTTACATCTCCACAGTTCCAATAACTCTAAATACCTCCGATCTCATGATGTTGTGATTGAGGGTCGTGAAGCTGAGAGCAGCAGGAACGAGGAACAGGATACCTTGGGGAAGTCAATCAGCCATGCTGGAGGACTTATACCCCAAACCAGACTTAGGGCACAAAGAAACTGCAAGTTCGAATATCTGCCCCATGAACCAACTTGTACCTTCTCACATTTTCAAATGCTCAGCCTTTCAGAGGGTAAACGGGAACTCAAGCCAGCATGGTCTCTTGGGGAATATGCCAAGCCCACTACAGGGGCATTTGATAGCCAATCGGGCACATCTGAAGAGAAGGTCCCACACGCAGTACCAGAAAGCAATGAGGTGGCTTTGCTACTTCCCATAGGGATGTTCAGCCACAGAGAGGTGGGGAATGAGACTCCTCCACCATTGCCAGGAGACAAAATAGGAGAGGAATAATGGAATAATGAATAATCATCTCCCTTCTTTTGATAACATGCCACAAATCTCACCCATTCTGAAAGGTAAACTGTACTTTCTATCAGGCCGTCTGTTTTAGAACAGAAGGCATGAGGTCTAAACGTGATTTGGTGAAGCAAGAAAACGAAGAAGCTTAATTTAGTAAAATGCAAAGGCACAATGCAAGCTTCCAACCTCCTGACAGGTTCAGACACTGAAAGAAAACAGCAATTACGCAGTGAGTTATAGGAACACATGAAAGGCAGTGGTGTCAGTCTTGAGCCCGCTGGATTGGAAATAAGTATGTAAATATTTTATTGGAGTTTTGCACTGCTAAATCCTAAATCAAACACAATACGAACAGCATTCTGAAACCACCAAGCTTCATTTATCTCTCTCTACATTTTCAGCCAAAGGAACAATACGTACTGAATGATGGTAAAAAAGCAAGCTCAGGCCATCTCACCTTCTGTGCTCCACGCTGTTCCCCTCTTCCGGGTGGCCGTCCTCCACCCTCCCTGGTTATTCATCCCTAACTCAGGGTATCTGTGCCACAAGCAGGCCAAGAATAGGCTCTGAACCAGATATGGAGCTCCAGCAGAGGGAGAAGAATATACTTTAGGAACCACAACCTCCAGCTGATAAAGGCCTAAATCTGCCCAGGTGGCCCTAATCACTTCCAGCTGAGGCTCAGAGGCCCAGGGAGATTGTATAGCATGGCAAGGTCACACAGCTGGTCCATGGAGGAGCTGAGGCTTAAAGCCTAGGTATCAGCCTCCCTGGTGCTTTGGGCCATTTCTGGGAGCATCAGGAAGGCACACCAGTGTCCCTCACCAAAGGGACAGAGAGGTCACATAATTACCCAGTCTCATTTTCCTCCACTGTTTGCCCACCTTATGGGTGCCACATGACTCTGCTTCCCTTGGTTTTCATGCTTCTCTTGTTTCTTCCATGGCACCACTCTGTAGAGAGGATATCCCCTCTCACCCACACCCCCAAATCTATCAACACACACAGCCCCCCACTCTAGCTGCTCAAACTTCCAAGATCATCCTCTTGTTTGGCATTTGGCACATTTCACCTCATTCTGTAGTTACTGACCTCCTTTTCCTAATCCCCACTTCTCACCAACACACACACATATACACAAACACTTATAAGCTCATTGAAGATAGGATTTGGCCTTTCATCCCTCACTATTGAACATCCCACTTGCCTAAGTCAGTTGCCTACTCTCTAGTGAGGCCTCAAGAAATAGTTGTTGAATTAATTATTTGGAAGGTGCTAGAAATTCCATCAACCCAGCCATTTCTACTCAAAAAACCTCACACAGCAGCAATTCTAGGCTTTTCTAGAAGCAAAAGTCCATGTTTGGAGTATCCTGAGATTGATAAAGTAATACCCTGTGAGTAGGAAGCAAATTCCACCAGTCTGAGCAATTGTGTGCCAAAGCTCTATTGGACCATTCTAGACAAGTCACTGGGAACCTGCCATAACAGCAGAGGCCACACCGTGTGGACAGCACTAGTTCCACTTTTATAAAAAGTAAAGGCCTTCTAAATCCCCAGGGTCAGCTCATCGAGGAAACAGATGGCAGGAGAGGGGAGGGATTTGGTATCAGTGCCAGGACCAGTATTTCCTTTAATATAGGTCAGGCAGAAACAGGTGAAAAGCGAGGTTCCAGAGTCCCAGATTAGCTATAAACAGCTTCAGTTCAGGGCCATTAACATTTACTGAGTTACCATGATGCATGAAGCTCAAGGTGGGAAAAATGGGAAAACAAAGGTCAACACCTAGTCCTTGCCTAAAAACAAGAGTAGAATTTTTGTCAGGCAAAGTCCAACTCATGACTTAGAAACGGACTCAGCAAAGTCTTCCTTCCTCTGCAGTCTCATTGGACTTTATCCTTTCTATATATTTATCTATACACACATATATGCATATGTATATATATATGTACACACATGCACCTACAACTACATATGCTCCTGATTATTCACTCAACAAACGTTTCTTGAGTGGTAACTAGGTTCTCTCTGCACTGTTGTAGGCAGTTTGGATTCAGTAGTGGATAAAAGAGACAAAATCTTCACTCTCCTGAAATTTTCATTCTGGCTGCTTACATAACTGCCTCCCTCTCCAGACTGTAAACTTCTTTGGAGCTGAGACCACAGCATGTTTGATACATCTTTACATCCCCAGTGCTTGGCACAGAGTGAGTGCTCAGTAAGAAAGTGAAGGAAGGTCTGAAGGCAAATACTGATGCAAATACTTATAAATAGGGCAAAATTACTTGTCATCTCAAAGGAGGGCCTGAACAAAATGCATTTGGATTAGACTTGATGGATGCCTAGAATATCAAAGGGCAAAGATAACAGGAGGAGACAGTTCTGGTGTCCACAGAGCCCTGACAGCAAAGATCATGGACAGCAGCAAGCAGTAGGTGGATCCTGGAAGCTGTCAGCTTCTGCTTTGGCTGTGGTGCAGGGTGTAGAATGAGGAGGGGTGGAAGACAAGGCTAAAGGAAAAAGGATGGGTTGAGGTGACAAGATGGCAGAGGGCTTTAAATGCTCTTAGGAGCATTTTAGGAGTTACTTTATTCTGTTGGCAATTATGAGCTGCTGATTGTTCTTGAAGGAAGAGGAGGCAAGGAAAAGCCTTGGGGATACTGTGGCAGCACGATATTTGCATCAGCGGAACTTTGACTAGAGAGCCCCTTGCCACACTTTCTAAACCAAGAGATTACCTTATGCCCATAGGGCAAGAGGAGAGATCAAGGACCTAAGACACAGAGGATCCCACAGCTACGTGGCACAGCGCTCCAGTACAAAGAAACAGTTTCTCAGCTTTTTCTTATTTGGGGAACGACATTCTAAGGACATCTTCATCAGGGCAAATTAGATTAGGAGCTGAAGGCAGAAATGTTTATGCCACAGTCTTCTTAAACCAGGACAAATAAGGCATATAAGAAACATGGGCTGCAGCTTAATTAACAAATCTACCAGCTGTCACTTGCCCAGTCATCCAATACTGCCATTTATAGATAATTAATGGAACTGTTAATAGGCTTGTGGACATAAAGAATAAAAGACATAAAATAGTCCCTCTGAGAATATATAGCCTACTTAGGGAGCCAGAATAGTTGTATAAAAATATATATAAAAAAAAAAAACACCAAATGGTAAACTCCAAAATAAAGTAACAGAACTCGTTGGTTTTAAATGTCACTGAAAACTCCATCATACAATAATGATTTGTGGCACCTACTCCAGTACCTGGCACACACTGGTGCATAGTAAATATTTATTGAGGGCCACCTAGGTGGTTCAGTCAGTTAGGCATCTGCCTTCAGCTCAGGTCATGATCCCAGGGTCCAGGGATCCAGCCCCACATCAGGCTCCCTGCTAAGTGAGGATCCTGCTTCTTCCTCTCCCTCTGCTTTGCCTCCTGTTTGTGCACTCTCTCTGTGTCAAATAAATAAACAAATCTTAAAAATATATATTTATTGAAAGAATAAATAAACATGATATTTCAGAATTATAAAGAACTGAGTAAGAATGAACTTAAAAATAAAACTTTATTTTATGAAAAGTATCAACAAAAGCATATAAAAACACTTAATATGTTCTAATGACTTCTACAAGTTTGATCAAGAATTGTGAAAATTTTCATAATTCATAACTGTGATCTCCTTTCTGAGACTTGGTCTCCTAATATACATAACAAGAGGATTGAACTTCAGCAATAAAATGCCCTCCTTTTGTGAATCAGAACCCGGTTCTTCTAGGAACAAGGCTCTGCTGAAGACAGAAAACAAGCAAGTCCATCCTTCCACGGTCTGGGCCTCTCAGATGAAGTAGTCACACTTCTTGCCAGAACGTGAGCAGAAAGCACATTAGTACATCCCGAAGGTTCTTAAACCAGACTCCCCAGGCATCAAAGATTTTCGGTTTTCAAGTATTATTAATTACCTTTCAACAATCTCATCCAAAACCTACAGATCAGATTTCTTTTAAATAAACATCCCCAGAGAGAAGAATGTCTTGCTTATGCTTCAAAGACTTCCACCTGCTAAAACTTCAGAAGGCCTGTTATAATCCACATAGGAATTAATGACATTCAACCATGGCTACCCTTCAAATCATAAAATCCCAAACTAGTAATATCTCCATCTATATTCTCAATGCCTGATTTCCACTGGAATAGTAGCTTGCTTCCTGTGGTAGTTTGATCTCCTTGAGTGTGTGCCTCATTATTGGTACTGTTGCCGACAAAATAGAACTTGGCTCTGCTCTTTGTTCTCATTACAACTTTCTGAAAAGAAAACAACCTCAGGCTGGTGGTTTTCAGCCATGGCTGCACACTAGAGAACCACTGTGGAATTTTTTTTTTTTCCACTGTGGAATTTTGAAGCCTGGTCCCACTCCCAGAATTTCTGACTCAATTTGTTGGGGATGTGGCCAGAGCACTGGGATTTTTAAAAGCACACCCGGTGGGACGTCTGGGTGGCTAAGTGGCTGAGCATCTGCCTTTGGCTCAGGGCCTGATCCCGGCATCCTGGGATTGAGCCCCACATCAGTCTCAACACAGGGAGCCTGCTTCTCCCTCTATCTATGTCTCTATCTCTCTCTGTGTGTCTCTTATGAATAAAGAAAGAAAATCCTTTAAAAAAATAAATAAATAAAATCACCCTGTGCAGACAAGGCTGAGAACCATTGGATTGGGCCATCCTAAAGGGCCTAAGCAAACTTTCTGTAGAGAGTACAGGGGAACAGCCCCAAAGAGAAAAAGGTCTGTACTTCAATGACCTTATCTGTAGGTTGTGATCAGTAATGGTTGTAGCATTATGTTGTTCAGATGTTTATAGGAGATCATATATATAAAGTATCCTGTAGTAGACATTTGTCTATTTGGTGTGCCCACCACTCACAACTGCTTCTGAGAAACCTCTTTCCCTACTTTCAATCCATGTAGTTGCTGGAATCATGATCTTGCCCTCACTCCAGGAAAGAATACCTTAACTTAAGCCAGCACTGCTCTAATCACTGTGATTGATCCAAAGATGAGCACCTGACCTAGACCATCAGAGCCAATAAACATCAGCCAATATGTGGACTTTTGCTAGATCTGTTAGGAGGAAGAAGCTCTCTTGCTGCAAGGATAATAAACTGGTGGAGTATAAGTTGCTAAGGTCATCTTGCCACCATAAAGGAGAACCCCAAGATCAAGAGAGACATGTTTGTCATGACATCAGTTGAACATTCTGATCAGTCTGACATGTCCCTGGGACATCCTTAGGCATTTTAGCTAATAAATCCCATTTTGTGCTTGAGCACTTTGGTAGTTCACAAGCAAAAGAACCTTGACCAAAGTGCACTTGGCAACTCTGAATATGCTTAGATACCAAACCCACTGGGAAATTCAGAATTGGGCCCTCTAGGATGGTTCCTTCTTGCTACGACTTTGCAGAAACCAGTCTCTGGAGAGCTCTCAAATTCCCAATCCCTCTGGAACCAACCAAACACCATGCACCCGCTCTGTTTCTCCTCTGTCCCAAGCCTGAATAGCCCTTGTCTTATACACAAGTTCAAATCACAACTATACTTTGAGACCTGGCTGGCCTACCCCCTGACTACTGTGGCTACATCTACCTTCCATGTTCCCATTTGCATCAAACACTCAGGCTACACCACTAGTTTTTAATAGCTCATGTGCGTATTTTATTATCCATATTGTTTTTTTCTGTGTACATGTTTGACTGATCCATCTTTAGTGTAAGTTTTGAGGGAAAGGATCTTGTTTTAGTCTACTTTCAGGTTCTCTAAATACAGTGCAAAGCAAGTAAATGCTTGCTCAATTTAATTAAAAGTGTAGGTTAGGGGGGAAATGCAAAGTTGAGAGTGTCCAGTGTGATCTCAATTTTTTTTCATTGTCAAATATACTTATTTTTAGGATGTGGGAATGAGGACACTTTTAATTGATTCTTAAATTAAAAATTATTTTTTCCTTAGTAAAGCAAACATAAAAATTGAATGAAAGAATCCACGAATATGCAATGCAGTTTTCTAGAATAGAACCAATTAAAAACTGCTGTTCCAGTATAGTGATTAACAGCAGCCTGTTTCTCTCTTAAAAGCGTCCCAGGATTTCCAGTTTCCAGTTTGGCACATAAGAAGCTTGAAAGTCATTACTGTGTCTTAACAAGTAAAAGGATGAACAATCTGAAAATCAACAACTCTTCTTAGATCCATCAGAGAAGTGAAGTCAGAGGGCAAACCACTGCTCCATTAGAGGCAAAGACACATGATACAGAGAATCACAACTGATCAAATCAGAAACTCATGGACAGGAATCTCTCTGGATACCTCTGTGGGAATCAGTGCCAGGGCACAAGAAGCTAAACTATAATTGACAAATTATTGGAGGCTCAATGTGGACAAATATGAGAGTTAAAAATTCCAGGGGAAGGTCCAGTGTTAGGGTGGCATTCACACTTCTGTAAGTTTTACCTCTAGTAGCTCTACCACATTCTCATAGTGAGCACCCAAGAAAGACTCCTGTGCTTCCAGCAGGAGGGGTGGGGGGAAATAACCATTTTGAAATATTCCAGAGTTCTGTTCTGTTTACTAAGACCTGCCCTCAGGAGACACTATTTTACCAGAGTCTAACCTATTGGGGTTTTACCAGAACCTAATCAACCTGGGAGAAGGGAAATACCTAGCTCCAGCTCCCTGTAGCCAGTAGCCATCCTGTCCCATCAGAGGGGATGAAAAACTGAGAAGTACATGGGAAGTTCCCAGACCAGGATCTCAGGCTCACTAAAAGATAGATCTAATCCTAGGACCATGGAATGTTTCCTTTCCATCCACACTTCATCACCACATCACTAACCATTTATTGCAGTCCCTCTTGCCCACTACACCATAACCAGCTTTCAACAAAAAGTTGTAAGGCATGCTAAAAGGCAAAAACACAGTTCAAAGAGACAGGTCAAGCAGCATAACTAGACTTAGACACAGCAGGGATTGTTGGCATTATCAGAGCAGGAATTTAAAATAGCTGATTAGTATGCAAAGGGCTCTAATGGAAAAAGTAGACAGTGTGAAAGAATAGATGGGAAATGGAAGCAGGACATGGAAATTCCAAGAATCAAGAAGAAATGCAAGAGGTCAAAAACACTGTTACAAAAGTGAAAAATGCAGGCAGCCTGGTGGCTCAGTGGTTTAGCACCGTCTTCAGCCCAGGGTGTGATCCTGGAGACCCAGGATTGAGTCCCACGTCGGGCTCCCTTCATGGAGCCTGCTTCTCCCTCTGCCAGTGTCTCTGCCTCTCCCTCTCTCTGTGTGTCTCTCATGAATAAATAAATAAAATCTTTTAAAAAAAATGAAAATTGCCTTTAGTGGGCTTGTTAGTAGACAGGACACGGATGAGGAAAGAATCTCTAAGCTTGTGGATATGTCAATAGTAACTTCAAAAACTGAAAAACAAATAAAAAATCTGAAAAAAAAAAGGAACAGTATATGCAAGAACCCTAGGACAACTACAAAAAGTAGAACATACTTAGAGCTGGAATACCAGAATGGGAAGAGAGAGAGAAAGGAACTGAAGAAATATTTGAGACAATAATGACTGAGAATTCCCCCAAATTAATGTAGACTCCAGGCCACAGATACAGGAAGTACAGTGGACAACAAGCAGGAAAAATGCCAAAACAAACAACAAAACCAACAAAAACTATATCCAGGCATATCATATTCAAACTACAGAAAATCAAAAGTAAAGCAAAAGTCTTGAAAGAAGTCAGAAGAAAAAAATCTTATCTGTAGAGGAGCAAGGATAAATATTACATCTGACTTCTCCTCAGAAGCCAGACGTGCAAGAAGTGAGTAGAGTGGAATGTTCAATGTATTAAGAGAAAAAACCATCACCTTGGAATAGTGCATCCTGGGATATTATCCTTCAGGAGCCAAGGAAAAATACACATTTCTCCAACAAAAATGGATAGAATTCATCACCAGTAGATCTGTCATGCAAGAAATGATAAAAGAAGTTCTTCAGGGAAGGAAAATAATAGAAATCAGAAATCCAAATCTATATAAAGGTTCAAGTTTTAATGGTACCCAGGATTTATTTTAATCAGGTACAGTAAGACATGCAGACCCAAAAATGAAACAGGAGTCACAACACACCACAAAGGGCCAGCTAGGGAAGAACTAAGGCAAGAGGAACAGGCAGAGAAAGAGAAAGAACTCTAGGTGGGAGTCTTCATTGTGGTTTTCCTGGGAAGAAATGAATGAGACAAAGTCAACAAGCTAGGTGGATTTAGAATTGGACAGTTGAATAATGTCCGTGGGCTCTGCACTGGCAGGGTGGTCTCTAGTTGTCTAGCACAATCCTGGGATGATTAGAAAAAGGGGATAATGTCCCAGAGTTCAAGAGCCCAATAAGAGGTGTCAGCTGGAGGTATGGACTCAGGTTTGATTGGTTTACATATCAGAGAAGGGCTTGTGGACGAATCCCTTACTATCTAGGAATTAGTCAACCATGGAGAGAGGCAGTCCCTCCCTAGTCAACAAGACTCCAGATGCCAGAACCTCAAAAACACGGAAATTAAGAAAATGTAGTTAATACAAGAGCATTAGAGAGGAACAAGTAAAGTTAAATACAAACCTTTGTTCTTATTCTTAATCAGCCTAAGAAACAACATTTTGTTCAAAATAATGACAACAATAATGTACCTGATGATTATAGTTTATATATAGGTGAAATTAATGATAACAATGATACAAGGGACAGGAGGAAGGAAGTAGTGTTGTCTGAAAGTGGATCTGGAAGCAGCCAGGATGTCCTTCACCAAGCGGAATGGATAAATACACAGTGGGACAGCTGGACAATATAATATTATTCAGAGCTAAAAAGAAATGAGCTACCAAGCCATGAAAAGACACAGAGGAAGGTCTGATGCATATTGCTAAGTGAATGAAGCCAGTCTAAAAGGCTACGTACTCTATGACCCCAACTGTAGAAACATTCAGAAAAAGCAGAATCTGGAGACTGCAAAAAGATCAGTGGTTGCCAGAAGTTGGGGGAAGGAGGCATGAATAGGTAAAGCACAGAGTATTTTTAGGGCAGTGAGACTACTCTGTATGATACTATAATGATAGATGTAGGTCATTATAAATACAGTGAGCAGTAATGTAAACTATAGACTCTGGGTGAATAAAACAGAAATAAAACCAACTTGATCTGCATTATATTAAATCCAGTGAGCTGGGAATTCTAATCAATGTCAATAACAATCTACTCCTTCCGAGTTGCACGGACTACTCACTACACCTCCACCTAGTGTACCAGCAGATACATATTCCCATTCCCTACAGCTAAAACCCATACCAGGCTGCTGGTTATTCTTCCAGGAGCTTTCCTATGTATAAACGAATCACAATGCTCACTAACCAAAAGCAAACTTGATTCTTACCATTAATATATAGTCAAAACTGAGGCCACATCACAGCATAAATTTGAGGGGATCCAAAAATAAATCTGAAATTTTACGCCAAACTTGTAAACTATTATGATTTTCTAAAACTTTAGAAGCCAAATTATAAACAATTGGTGCTCCGGTTCAGGAAAAGCAGTCTCAGCACTGTCATCTCCTGGGTTATTGCTGGGGCCACTGCGTTGCATTCACGCGGCAAGAAGCAAATACTCGTTTGCAGATGACATTCGGAAAGAACATGTTATACGGAGATACTGCTTTTCCTTAACACTGCCCTTTCCCCATTCTTTTTATATTCTTTATGATGTATGGGATGAAGATAATTAAACATAGATATTGATTACTTGGCAGTTTTTCTTCTCTTAAAATTTTGAACTGACATAAAGGGCATCCCGCCTTTAATAAATGGTCAAGAAATGTGAGGAATTCAAAAACATTCTTTGAATTTTTTGTTGTTGATGTCTTAAAGGATTGATGGTATAGGTAGAAGTAATTAGTAAGAATAAAATCCAGGTCATAAAGATAGTTCAGTTTAATATCATGAGTGCTAACACACTAAGCCAAGAGTCAGCAAACTTTCCCTGTAAAGAGTCAGATGGTAAATATTTTGGGTTTTGACTCCAGTACAAATATTCAATTCTGCCCTTATAAAAGCAGCCACAGACAATATATGTAAACAAATGAGCATGGCTGTGGAGCTGCATTAGGACTGCCACGGGCCCTAGGAACTTTTGCCTTACAAGCTTCCCTTAAGAACAAAATTAAGGGACGCCTGGGTGGCTCAGTGGTTGGGCGCCTGCCTTCTTTTGCCCAGGTCGTGATTCCGGGATTCGGGATCGAGTCCCACATCGAGCTCCCTATGAGGAGCCCACTTCTCCCTCTGCCTGTGTCTCTGCCTCTCTCTCTCTGTCTCTTACAAATAAATAAATAAATCTTTAAAAAAGAACAAAATTAAATAAAAATTATTTTTGATATAGCTTTTGATACTTTTGTGGGCCTTCATGTGAAGAAAAACTTAAATATTTTTGACCCTAAAAGTTTAATTTTTTTCCTTCTGATTATTAGTGAAATTAAAGCATTTCATGAGGCCCTAAAAGTACTGGGGGCCCTAGATACCATGCTTTCTGTGCCTAGTAGATAAGTTGGCCCTGTGGTTATGTTCCAATAAAACTTTATTTGGTGGCGAGTTGCCAACGCTGCACTAACCAATTATACAAGTTTAGTATTATGATATAATCTCTATTATTCTGCCTGACATTTATACATATACATATTTTAATTTTAAAAACTCATATATTTGGCTCAAATATTTCTCCTAAATGTACCCAATTTATATTTTATTAGTATTCATATTACTTGTTAATATATTTCCTTATTTATTTAACTATTTGAAAATCCTCTCATTTTTCTCTACCCTCTAAGGGTATGTGTGATTTCTCATTCCTAATATTATGCATTTTGTTTTCCTTCTCTCTTTCTGGATTATAATAACTAGTAGATTATTCTTTTTCCTGTAATTTTCCTCTCCAAAAAACTTTGTTTTGCATTTATTAATCAATTTGGGTGTTTTGTCTGCCTTAATTTTCAACTTTCTGTCTTTACTTAGGCTCATTTTGTGTCTTCTAACTTCTTGAATTGAATGATTCATTCATTTATTTCTATTCTTCTTTTTTTTTTTTTATGATAGTCACACAGAGAGAGAGAGAGGCAGAGACACAGGCAGAGGGAGAAGCAGGCTCCATGCACCGGGAGCCCAACGTGGGAGTCGATCCCGGGTCTCCAGGATTGCGCCCTGGGCCAAAGGCAGGCGCCAAACCGCTGAGCCACCCAGGGATCCCTCATTTATATCTATTCTTATTTGGAAATGAAACCTTTTGGAGGCAATGCATTTTCCTAACTTCCCTTGAGATTCTCTCTCCCTCTCCTCATCCCATTCGTGCATTCTCCCCTCTTCTAAAAATAAATAAATAAATCTTTAAATTTTTCTAGTGGATAGAAATTTCAAATTTGTTTTATACATTTTATTAAAGTCATTTTATTTTGTAGTGACTCTTTCTTTTATTACTTTTGATTTTAAAGCATTGCATTCAGGGAATGTGATCTGTAATATTTTTCTTTTTTGGAACAGATTAAGGTTTCCCTTTGGACCTGATTTAAACTCTCTCTTTTAAAATGCTTCATGGATGCTTGGGGAAAAAATATATATTTTCTCCTGATGATATAGAGTTCATTATTAATCTATTAGGTCATCCTTATGTATTTTTGTCTATCTAATCTCTCATTTGCAGGACTAACATAAGTGGATCAACATTTCTCCTACCCTGTATTATCATTTCTTGCAGTTGGGCTTTATATATTTCTATACCATGCTAGCTATTTCATAGAGTTTGTGACAGCTATATTGTCCTTGCAAATCATATTTGTCATTTACTATTATTATGTGACCTTTGATTATAGGGTGTGTACCACTCGATGGTAAACTTAATCAGAGAAAGACATCTGCTTTGGCCCATTGTTGCATCTTGATATTTAGCAGTACTGGTCAATAAATGTTGGTTTAAAAAAAGAAAAAAGGTTATAAAAAAGTATGCAAAAAAAAGTATGCATTATGCCTCATTTAATATCTTTTCTATTGATCTCAAGATAATATAACAGCATAATCCCTGCTTTCTCTTGGATAACATATCATTAATATCAATTATCAAATCTTTTAAATTTTAGATGTATCTCTGGTAGAGAGCATTTGGCTGGATATAACTTTCTGATGCAATCTATGAATCTTTTTCTTTAATGGGTAATTTAAATACATATTATATTATAAAATATATGTTTGGACTTGTATCATCTCTATTTTATAAGTTAGTCTTTACTTTTCCCTACTGTTTCTTTTGTTTAACATTTTTTGCCTTGTTGTCTGTTTTTTTTTCTTTTTAATTTCCCCTCTATTGATCATCATTTTGGAAGAAATTACGTCAGATTTTTACTTAGGACAAGCTAAATAAAATTATTTGTAAAGATGTCTTAACTTATATTTCTAAATTTATCAGCTTTAGAAATGAAATTTATGTCCCTTGTCTACAAAAGATAAGAAAAGTAGTCTGCTTACATTACCTGACTCTTCTTTCATTTTTAAAAAGATTTTCTTTCTTTCTTTCTTTCTTTCTTTCTTTCTTTCTTTCTTTCTTTCTTTCTTTCTTTCTTTCTTTCTTTCTTTGGTGTCTCTGTGTGTGTGAGAGAGAGAGAGAGAAAGAGAAAGAGAGAGAGAGAGAGAGAGAGAGAGAGAGAATGTGAGCAGGAGGAGGGGCAGAGGAAGAGGGAAAAGGAATCCCAAGCAGACTCCATGCTGAGCATGAAGCCCCACACAGGATTAGGTCTCACGACCCTGAGATCATGACCCCAGATGAAATCAAGAATCAGAGGCTCAACTGACTGAGCCACCCAGGTGCCCCTCCTCTTTCATTTTTTGATTGAATTTTCTAGGGGCAAAAGAAGTCTCCCAATCTGTTATCATGGAATTATCTTTTAAACTTTAGGGTTTTCATACCGTAGCTTTTTATTTTTTACAACATAATTCTTGCTCTGTGAACACAATACCACAACTATTCAATTTTATTTCTAAGTTTAAATAGGATTAATGTGCCATATAAGTCCATATCCATTCTTAGCTTCTTTATTTTGATTTTCCTTTTGCTACCTAAAGCAACCAGATCAGTACTGTCCAACAGAAACAGAATGCAGGCCACACATGCAATTTTAAATTTTTTAGCAACTACATTAGCAAAGAAATACATGAAATTAATTAAATTATGCATTTTACTTAGCCCAATGTATCCAAAATACCATAATGTCAATGGGTAATCGATACAAGAATTAACACAATATTTTGCATTCATTTTTCACACTAAATCTTCAAAATTTGGCTTATATTTTACTCCTATAGCATAACTCAACTTAGACTACATTTCAAGTATCCAAGAGCCACATATGATGACTGGTTACCATACTGGACACCACAACCATAGATCATGGTCCACAAAGGAAATGAC
Organism: Canis lupus familiaris; assembly: GCF_011100685.1. NCBI lineage: Eukaryota > Metazoa > Chordata > Mammalia > Carnivora > Canidae > Canis > Canis lupus. Next base: position 28,114,739 of record NC_049244.1, on the reverse strand, counting down.
ATTGTTCTTTATGTCCTCAGCCCAAGGTCTTTGACCCCACAGGCTAAGGAGATGAATGTCCCAGCAGATCCACAGTCCTTACAACACACACCAGTTACAAAGCGCTTGGGCTAGAAGACTTTTAGCAAGTGCTTGTGGAAGACAGTGTTTCTCAAGCTTTAAAGCACACAAGAATTACCTGGGCATCTTGTTAAAATGCAGGCTCTGATTCAGGAGCTCTGGAATGGGGCCTGAGATTCTGCATTTTTAACAAGCTCCTAGAAGATGCTAGTCCTCAGAAAACTGGAGTAGCAAGGATTACGTTATATGTCCTGACATCTGGCATAACTGAGAATGTCTTTCTGATACCTTCCAACTTGCCATCTAGAGCAATCTAAATCAGTGCTAACAAAAATTCAGCACAAGCCATCTACTGAGGTGGCTATAGAATTCCCTGGTCTCATTCCATCATTTTCCCTCTAAGCTCTCATCATGGAGTCATTTTCCTCTGAAATCTGATATTGCTGAGATCATTTATATTGCCAGTCTAATTTATTTTTTATTTTTCTGCTTGGATATTTTATCCTTTATCCTTAAATCCTTTATTTTTCTGCTTGGATATTTTATTCTTTATCCTTAAACACCATGCTAATATTATTTGAGTTTGGGGGGTTTCTTTGTTTTTTGATTTTTCAGAACATGGTGAGACTCTTGACATGCCAATGCAGATGCTCTTTTACTTTGGAAAAGTTTTCATCTAATTCTATATTTTTTCAACTAAAAAATACATTTTTTTACATTTTAGTCTTTCTCAAATGAGAAATTTCTTGTGACACATTCATTTAATATACAGTTTTATTTTCCTTTTGATTTGCCCCAAAACTATTTTTAAATCAAAGGTACATCTTAAAATGAATGATAATTTGAGTTCATAGAAATACAACATGTTTTATATTTATTTTCAGTTCCGTTTATCCCCTTTTTTTTTTTTTTTTGGTCATTAAATCTACATAGTCTGATGCTGTTTCTCTCTTACTTGTTTTCCATTACTGTTAGTCTAACCATTTTTCTCTCTTTGTCCTTGCCCTCTGCAATCTATGAGATTTTTTTTTTTCAAAGTTGTCCTCTAAGGCAAAACTAATTTTCCACCAGATTGACTTATACCTTCTTTTTTTTTTGACTTATACCTTCTAATTTGGGTTTTGGTTTTATGTTCTTTCTGAGCTTTCCTTGCCTTTGTCTTTCATTGCTTCTTGCATTTCTCTGAGCCCTTGCTTTAGAAAACCTGTGTTTAAAAAAAAAAAAAAAAAAGAAAGAAAAGAAACCAAAGAAAACCTGTGTTCTCTAATGCCTTAGAGTTTAGAGTAATTTTCTTCGGTTTCCTGGAACAACTCTTAATCTTTGTTTTGCGTATAACAAAGGCTTCCCTTTTTCTTGGAAGTATTTTTGCATAAAACCCATACTGGTGCTTTGGGTTTTCTGTGCATCTCTCTTAATGTGCGTTTGGGGCAAGGGTAGAGGTTAAAGTTCAGGCAGCAAGGAGCCAACAGTAGTTGGTCACACACATTTCACATACATAGTTCTCATTCTGTAGTTTATTTTTATTTAGAATAGACGTTTTCTTCATTATATTCTTAGCTGCTTACTACTGTTTATAGAAAAACTATTGTTTTTTTCCCTAAATTTATCTTGTAGTCAGCTATTTCAATTAACTCAATTGATTTTCAATTTTTTCTCTTAGTTATGGTCTATCTAAAACAGCAAGCACTTATTTCTTATTATGTATCCATCACTATTTTTTGTTCTTTATCTTTACAAGATCTCTATGCAATGAGTACTACTATTACCCCATAAGATAGAAGAAAATAGTGGTGTTAAGTGTCTTACCCAAGTTTACACAGCTAGCAAGTGATTAAATGCTGATTTGAACCCAGGTATATAGGCTCTTAAATCATTACATCATCTTTAATTATTAAATTACAAAATTTCATTATGTTATCTCCCTCTTTCCAAATTTTTTTCTTACCTTATTGCAATCGTAAAAATGAAGTATGCAAGGTTATCTTCATTCTCTCATTTCTTTTACAACCTGACCCCTCCTGATAAGGAGATCAGCTGGGTGCCAGAAAAGCTAAGGTTTACAGTAGCTCTGTGCTAACTGAGCATATGCTTATACACAAGGGTTTAATAAATCTAGCCTCAACATTCCTATCAATGAAGTGGTAATAAATACATCTACTTTTTTACCCCTCAGGATTACTGTTTGATTTAAATATAGCCATTTATGTAAATTGCTTCAAGACCTAGATAGAGTGCGCCCAGGTGATTCAATCGGTTAAACAGTTAAGCGTCTACCTTAGGCTCAGATCATGATCCCAGGGTCCTAGGATGGAGTCCAGCATCAGATTTCCCTGCTCAGCGGGAAGTCTGCTTCTCCCTTTCCCTCTGCCCTGCCCCCTGCTTGTGCTCTCTCACTCGCACACACTTTCTCTTGCTCTCTCTCTCTCAAATACATAAAATCTTAAAAAAAAAAAAAAAAAAAAAAAAACCTAGGTAGAGATACGATTATTAGCACATTTTCAAAGCCAGAGCACTTCTATTTCAGGGGCCTGTCTGCTTAACTTGAACATCCTCAAGCCATCCAGCAGCCTAGAAACTTGTTATTATCACATTTTCTCTACCACCTTCTATTCTTTAATGCGTACACATGTACATACCACTATCCACCACAACCATTGGCACTTTACAATCTCCAAAGAACCAATCTGGTCCTGCATTATTTTTTCAGAAACTCTAGTTGCCTATTTATTATCCAATATTCCCTCTTTATCAATAGAACCCTTATACTGATGGATAGGGGTGCTCAGCTATAAAACCACATTTCCAGGGATCCCTGGGTGGCGCAGCGGTTTGGCGCCTGCCTTTGGCCCAGGGCGCGATCCTGGAGACCCGGGATCGAATCCCACGTAGGGCTCCCGGTGCATGGAGCCTGCTTCTCCCTCTGCCTGTGTCTCTGCCTCATTCTCTCTCTCTCTCTGTGACTATCACAAATAAATAAAAAATTAAAAAAAAACTCTTTAAAAAAAATAAAATAAAATAAAATCACATTTCCAAACCTCCTTTGTAGCTAATGTTAGCCCATGAAATAAACACTGAAGGTGGATGAACCAGAAGAAGAGTAGGTCTTTCTGCATGATGATTATACCCTACTATTGATAAAGAAATAGGCTCTGTGAGGGAGTACAGATTGCCCCAAAACATGCAGTCTCTCCAACAGCAAAGATGATGTTCCTTCCACTGCACAACACTGTTTTCCTAAAGTTCTCATCCCACTATTCTGGTCTCTTCATGTCCTTTATTATCTTCCAACCATGCTAAGGGAGATGTCTCAACGTGTCACTCGCGTCCATTAAAGAAAGTAGAATTTTGCAATGGCTTTTCAGAGACCAAGTCTTGAATTACAGTATGCCCCCAAAACTGGCTTGAAAGATTAGAATCCGAGCAGGTCAGAAGAATCTAGGGCAGGACCACAGGGCAACTGCCAATGCCCCACTGGCTAGTGCTTCCTCATAAGGTAGGTATGCATCTTGTTTGTATCCTAAGTCCCAGCTTTGCCCAGTGCCCATCACCTTCTCTGCACCTGCGCAGAGAGGACCTGGATCTGAGATCCTAGGAGATTGACAGGAGCATTCTCAAAGCAAACTGCAATGCCGTGAAAAGTACACATCTCAAGTAAATTCCTGTCCCCCACTGTCAGAGCTAGAGGGATCCAGATAAATGCTCCAGGGTTAAAAATTCTTCTCTTAAAAAAAAAAATTCTTCTCTTTTGGAAGGTGATTTGAAGGAGGGAAATAACAACATAAAATATGACAAAAATAAGACTTATGTTGCAAACCTTATACTCCATTATAAAAGGATACTGAGTATGCTCTTTGAATTCTTATAAGCAAGTTCTGTGTGCAGCCATGATTCAGGAAGAGGAATATTTACAGTGGCAAGCTTTATTTTCACAGGCACATGGCATTCTTACCAATAACTTGTAATTTTAACTGACATTTCCAAAATTGTTTTCAAAACAGAAGTTAGCCTTTGAAATCTGTGAGCAAGCTTCTCGGGTGTTTTAACTTAAAACATGCATACATAATTAACTATGATCACTGTGTTAAGTATTTTGTCTAGTCTAACATATTAATAAAGATTCAACATTGTAACCATACAGCAGGTAGGGAACTCTGGGGGAGATACTTTGGAATAATGCTGCCAGGTGCCACATCAAAAGCATACCTCCTGCATCCACCCATTGACAAGAGTGGAAAACTGAGAAATATCCACAGAAATTCACTCGAGAGTCTCAGAATGACTCAGTAGTAGAGTTAGACTTAATATTTAAGTTAGCCACCAAAAGACAAAACTAACAGCAAACCATTCATACAACCTTCATCATTGACTATTTCCTGAATGAGGTTCCCAGTAGTGATGAAGGAATCTGCAGGAATGGTTCAGAACCTTGGAGATAGTAGAGTTAGACTTAAATATTAAGTCTAACTCTATTTGATTCATAAGAAATCTCAGGATCCCTAAATATTCTACTTGTAAAATGTATCAAGTAGACTTCAATACGAACACCAAAACATATGTCTTAAAGATTTTTAGAGTTTTTAAGCATTTTTGCTCAGAACTTATAAAGGAAATCTCTTTCAAAATACCTAATCTGACATTCTAGGTTAAAAGCAATAACAAAAATTAACTTCAGAAGGAGCACTTAAATACCAAAAACCAAGATAAATGTGGGGGATATGAAACGCTACACCGTATTACAAAGATCCTGGTTAAAGGAAAGATAAGCCACCAGGAGATTTTAAAAGTACACAACTTTCTCCTTCACTTTGAAAGAACCTTGCTTGAGGCCTTGCACAGAGTAGAGACAAGGTAAAGTTCCTTTAAAGCCCTGAGTACTGTTTTCAGGAAACCAAAGATCACAGTTCACAGTCGGACACTGAACAGCAATTGCGACAAGCCATGAATGTTTCAAAGTTCTTATTATATCTGAATATATCCCAGTATCTAATGCCTTATGACTTCTCCTCTATGCACCCCTTCCTGGTTACCTGGGAGTTTCTGCCTGGAGTGAGGGGTGCAAGTCTTAGACAACATGACCTCAAAGTCATAGGTAAGCAAACTTTAGCTGCAGCAGACTCCTGGAGGGCTTATGAAAACATACATTCCTGGGCCCCATACCGGGAGATTGTGGTTCAGCAGGTCTGGCTTGGGGCCTTTGAATTTGCATTTCTAACAAAGCCCCAGGGGAGGGGGATGCTGCAGGTCCTTGCACCACACTTCCGAATAGCACTGCTCTAAGGTCCTGGGCAATTCTCAAAGTCTAGCCTTTAGGAACCTCGTCTCAACCATTTGTTTGCGCGGTTCCTTGGAGCAGGGGACTTTAGGGCATCCCACAGGTGCAAAATCACCTGCAGGGAGGGAACAGCCTCGCTCGCGCTGGACACCTGCCCTCTGCGCGCTCCTCCGCCCACCTCGGGCCGCAAGGCCCCCCGCACCTCACACTCACCCAACTTCCCCGGCGTCGGGGACACCCAGAGCCCCCAGAGGCCAACCCCCCAGCTCTGCAGAGGGCCGGCGAGGCCGCCCGGAGGGAGCGCGGGAAGCCGGTCGCGCAGCGCCGCGCAGGTGGTACCAGCCGCAGCCCTTTATAGCCGCCGCTGACCCTTGACCTTGGCCAGGCTGCCCAAGGGGCTGGGGCTTTAAACTGCTCCCGGGGTTTCATGTGAGCGTCCGGAGACGCTCCAGCTGCCTGTTGGCTTAGCAGCGATTCCGGAGAAGCCCGGGGCTGCCAAAAGAACTTGAGAAGTTTCTCAGAAACCGAGGGCAGACTTATCTGCGGGCCGCTGAGCTGAGGTCACTGCTGCTGCTCCGGCTAACTATTTAACTCCAAGAAGTTATTCACTGGTGTCTTCCTAGCCCACCTGCTGAGAAGCAGAGAAAAATTTCCCAGAGAGGGGAAGCTGGGGTCTGGGGGTGGGGGGAGAGAGAGAGAGAAAGAAAGAGAGAGAGATTGAGATTGAACCTAGGCTCTCTCCAGGAGCTCCCAGCAAGAGCAAGGTTGCAAAGTGGAGCAGGCAACAAAAATGAAAATGTGACTTAGCACACAGATCACCAAGAACTTAGAAAGCACTGCCGATTCTTAGACGTAAGGGCTGGTTTGCATGTTTTTCCTGGGCATGTACTCGCAGCTGAGATTTTATACGTACACATGTTCCCAGCTGGTGCCCTGGGTCTCTGTCTGTCGGTGCTGGCTGCTGATGAAGAGACACGCTGAAATCACTCACACTGATGAGAGTTTAATAAAAAGCCAAGAGGAAACACAAGAGATGGGAGCTCCCCCTCACTCATCGTGGACCTCTGTCTGAAGCACTAGACTGCTTGATTCTGGGACTGCGAAGTAAATTAGAAAGCTTCCAAGTATTTCTCAGAAGGGATGGGGTTGGAAGGATGGAGAGAAGGAAGTTGAATGCAGGCTCTCAGGACTTTTCCCCTTTTTTATCATTTTTTTTTTAACAAAAAGGAATACAAATGGGAGCTAATAACTTGTTTTTGTTGTTGTTGTTGTTGTTGTTGTTTTACTAACAAGAGGGGAAATGGTTTTCCTCAGGAGATGGTGTATTTGCTCTAAGCCAAAGATGTTCTGGACTTCTGGAATCCACTTAGTACAGTCAGGATTATGGGGTGTTCTGTACAGATCATCCTGAAGTCCTGGATTTGAATACAATTCTGTTCAATTTTGGGAGCAGGTCTCAGCCCAGACCACAAGGGTCAAAGTCCCACAACCTGCTTACTTAATTCCTCTCTACTAAGAGGGCCCTGCACATGTGTGTGTTGGGGTGGGAAGGTGTGCTGTATTGATCATCCCTGGTATCACCCACCAGACCTGTTCTGACTGTCAAACATGACCCACCTCAATAGTTCTCCAAGAGATGTAATGAGAACCAACATAACCCAATAAAAGCAGAATGGTCGGGGAAAATGGGAGGCTCTGCTCCTCATATGATGCCATGCATCATTGTTTCTAGAACACACTCAGAAAAGAACCTCAAGTTTCCATAGAGTGGTCTCTCTGGATGAGATGCACTCCTCAGCCAGCCCAAGACCCAACCTTTAATATCAGTGAGTCTGGTTCTATTCAGACTGTAGTGGAGAATGTACCATTGGCCATCAGAGTGAAACACAGAGAGTAACACTGAAGGCTGGAAGCTCTGAAAGCTGGAGTCCTGGGGACAAATGACGCTTCCACTTCACATTCCCTTCTTGGCCCCAGTGGATTCCTTGCTCATGCTGTGTCCATGCACCTCCAGTGTGCAGAGATTTATAACCTGAACCTTCTTTCTCAACCCAGAGTAAAATCCCCAGGGAGGAGAGGAAGCCGGTTGCACTTCAGGAGAAGGGTGGGACCCTTTCTTCACAATTAGTGAAACACTATTCAACTAGCATTGGAGTCAAAGGAAGCTGGCTTTTTTAAGTAACCTTTCTGGAAAGCATTATTTAGGAATGTTTTCACTTAAAATATGATTCCAATTTAGTTTTCAGCCACCATATGACACAAAAGTGATTTTAGGGATCTACAGCCTTTTCCACAGAATTCAACACTTCCTTCTCTTTTGCTTCTAAAATTTTAAAAAGCCTTTTCCCTTGAGAAAGTATAGTGTAAATATTGTCTTCTATTGAGAACTACATTATTTTCCTAAGAATGCATTAATCTCATTTAATTTGTTTTAGAAAGCAGGAGTTTTAAGCTAAACTTTTGAAGGAATTAATGCCCTAAAATCGCCAAGTTTTTAATTTCTAATACAGAAAATTGCCCTAATTGGACTTAAACTACATTTATCTGACTTTGGCTTCACTGGCCATTTTCTCTAGAAAAGGAAGTTATTGGATAAATGAAAAGGAATCCAGACTTTCAAAATTGTGGAAAGAATAATATTTTCCGAGATTTCACATATTTGCTTTTCATTAACCCAACCTCTGCAGTCTGGGATTTTTGCAACTGTTTTAAATAATGAGATAACATATCAAATTGTGTTTTAGCCTACATTCCTTAGTTCCCACTGAGAATTACTGGTGGCATTTCCAAAAAAATGTGAAACCTGTACTACCAGAAATACACAAGATTATTTTGCATGGGAGATGATTTATTTTATTTTATTTTTTTTATTGGTGTTCAATTTACTAACATACAGAATAACACCCAGTGCCCGTCACCCATTCACTCCCACCCCCCGCCCTCCTCCCCTTCTACCACCCCTAGTTCGTTTCCCAGAGTTAGCAGTCTTTACGTTCTGTCTCCCTTTCTGATATTTCCCACACATTGGGAGATGATTTAAATGAATATGATTCTCCTTGATACAATTGGAATTATTAAAAGATGGGGAAAAAAGAAAACACAGCTCTCACCAAATGGCTCAATGTCACTCTGTCATGCCTGTCTACCGGTAGACAAAAAAGGTAGGTAGGTAGAAAAATTAATAAATAAAATGCAATATTAATAACTAAGCCAACAGACTTTCCTAGTGTCCTTGCACTAGCTGTTTCCCAAGTGGCTTTAATTCAAGCTAGTCAATATGCTATTGTGACACACTTAGGGGCAGCCTGCCCTGGGCTCCTACAGTGAGAAGAAGTCTAAAATCTCAAAGTACAAATTCCCATAACTTATCTAGCAAGGATGATAGCAATGAGCCTTTGAAAACAACCCAAAACCAATTTCAGTTTTGTTTCCCCACCTTGATTTTAAAGGTATTGAAAATATGGTAAAATATCTTTTTAAAAATCCTGTTGAACAAGAATAGCAATTTTATTGTGTATTTCCAAGCTCTTGTGGGAAACATGTTATCCTCATTAATGCAACACCTTCTGAACTATAATATGAAGTCTGATAGCGATATGACTTAAAAATGGTGGAGATAGGCTTGCCACACAGCAATGTCATAAGACTTCAGCGAAAAACCTATATTTGCATGTCTTAACTTTGTGGTTGAGAGCTTAATCCTTGGAACAAAATCAACCTTGGTTTAAAACCCAGTTGTTTTTTATTGGTTGCATGATTTGGGGCAAGTTACTTCATCTCTTTCTGTCAGATTTCCAATCAACTAAACATGGATATCTATGCTACAGATTGTTGTGAAGTCTAGATATGTCACCTATGTCTAATATGACAGTGCCCAGCATATAGTAGATGCTCAATAAATACTACTTTCCTCTGCACTCATCTGTAGTCTCATCCTGAAAGTCATTTATTATAGCCTCCCCCCATCATTTGGTGGAAATGGCACATTTAGCAGAACATATGGAGCTCAATAATTAATGATTTCACACCCAATAACAAAGGTCTTTATAGCAAAGCATTCCTCTATGAGAGAGAACATGAATATTTTAGACATAACAGAATTCTGGACTGAAATTTTCCTTGCCTTTGCCTAGAGTGTGCAGGACATGAGGTTATTGAAAGAGAAACTGCAAGGAGGAAGGAGAACGTCCTGGGATATTAGAGCTCCAGGCTCTAGTCATCCTTAAGACTTTGTCCTTCCCTCAAGACATGTACATTGACCAGGAATTAGCTCTTATTGGCCTAAACTAATTAGTTGTATTTCACTCAATAAAAGAAAGTTGGCTAATATAATGACTAATCATCCACTTAAATATTGGTTGTATTTAATTACTGAAACTCTTACTCCTCTTGGAGTAATTTCTCATTTAAAAATAAGCAATAATATTTGGTGAGGAATGGAGCATTCCTCCGAGTCATGCTTCAGAGGCTGGCCTTTCCAGTATTCTTTTCAGAGTATCATCTACCCCTCAGGACCCTATTTCTGAAAGATAAGCCCCCATACCCACTGCAGGTACCTAGAGCAGCATGATTGCCCAATGTTTCTGCCTGGCCCAAGATAGAGAAGTACTCTAGGGACTTAGCCCTAAAATACCCAACTAATCACCCTGTCATTTGTCCCTGAGCCTCTTGGTGCTTATAGCTTCTACCTTTTATCTCATTCAGCATGGTCACTCTTGATCTTCTTCTGTCTTTCATAGTAATGTTTTCCCACAAGTGGACTGGCTGTGCTTTTCCTCCTTAACTTGAAAATATCTAACTTTCATTTTAGGAAATTTCTCACGGCTTCTGGTTTTTCAAGAGTTTCCATTTATATTTGCAAGTATATGTATTTACTGATTGGTTTATTTGTTTATTTTTCTATCATTTCTAGGGCTATTGCATAAAAGATTGTGCAGCACAAGCTCATCTCACCATTTTGAAACGTCTTCCATTATATGAATCCCGTAACTCCTACCTACACCCTTGAAAATCTCTAGAGTTTTTATTATTCTTACTGCCTCACAAATAAACCTAGTCTGGATGGCAAGAATCTCCAGAAAACCATATAGACCTACAGGAAATCAAGTACAAGGCTTAAAGGAAATGCCAGATGCTCTGAGTCCTTCTCTGTTCATTTTACTTTTTTTTTTCCTTTTCTGCTCATTTACTTGGTAAACTGATTCCCTTTTTGATTGCGTAACTCAGATCTATGTTTACATATCTTAATTCTTAACTATTGCTGAACCACCAAACATAATCATACCAAGCACAGCATGATAATTCTATAAACATGTCTCTGAAGAATAATGAGAAGATTCAAATCCTCATGCTAATTCCACTGTATATATTAAATCACCAAGTCATACATGAGCAGAGTATCCTGAGGTCATACTCACTACAGTTATCCCAGCTGCATACATCTGAAATTTCTGAACTATGCTGCATTAGTTCCCTAAAAAGAAAACAACATAACTGATTGAGGCAAGAAACAATTAGAAGGGGACATGTATACAAGTGGATGCATTTTGATATTCTGGCCACCACGTAAGTCCAAGGCCACGACATAAGTCTATACAATGTCTTCAGTCCCAATGATTAGGACTTTTTCATTGTTACTGTTGTGGTTAGAAAAGTTTTTACAAAAGATTCCAAATGCTTCCCAAAGTTTTGAGTAAAAAATATGACATAAATGAAATTTATGCTCACACCATGTGAGATTCCTATCACTATAACCCACATCTCCACCCAAGAAACTTGGGAGAGAATTTATAGATAGGAAGAAAATCAAACAGTCAAGGTCAAGGATCAAATTTTATATTTCTGAACAGGTAAAGTCCTCTTGAGTCTAATTTTCAACAGCCCAAGAAGACAGTTCTGAAACTCTGTTTTATAGGACTGACTGAGGAGCAGAATTCTCTGCTGGACAGGCACATCTCACTTTGACCACCACCCCCACAAAACAAGAGGGGTACTTAAAGAAAGTAATAACTGATCCTGCTCATCTAGTAATCATACAGTGAAAAACTCAAGGGCATTTTGACTGTTCCCATAACATCTCTTTAGAGGAAAGCCACATATTAAAAAATACTCATTCATTCATGTTTATGGGAGGCATTATACTCAGGAAATTGACCCTATTGCCAGTTCACAAGTTTGAGCCAATCTTGTGGTCCTATTCCTCTTGCCAGTGGGCATGTGACCTTCTTCTGGCCAATAACACACAAGGAAAGGTCTAAATCTTTTAAAAGATGTCTCTTTTAAAAAGATACACTCTCAGGACACCTGGGTGGCTCAGTGGTTGAGCATCTACCTTCGGCTCAGGTCATGATCCTGGGGTCCTGGGATCGAGTCCCACATTGGCTCTCCACAGAGAGCCTGCTTCTCCCTCTGCCTATGTCTCTGCCTCTCTCTCTCTCTCTCTCTCTCTCTCTGTGTGTGTCTCTCATGAATAAATAAATAAAATCTTTAAAAAAATAAAATAAAAAATAAAAAGATACACTCTCTTTCCCTCTCTGAATATTACCATATTCAAATGAGATGCCTAGTGCTACAGCAGCCATCCTATGACTAGCTTGAAGATGATAGAGCAGAGTAATAGAAAGAAATTGGGACTTTGATGATGGTATTGAGCGTCTGTAGCTTATAGCCTGTGACTTCTCTTCCCAGAACTTCTTGTTATCTGGGAGAATAAATATATTTTTTGAGTCAGCCAACTAGGTCAGTTTTTTACAACTTGCTACTGAGAGTATCCTAACTGCAACAATTATTTTTGCTTCTTTCTTTATCTAAACTGCTAAACCTCGGGTTGCATCTTCCTGAATTGTTATGTGGTATTAGATTTTGTTGACCTCACCACTGAAAGTTTCCTCTACTTTGGGACACCATACCCACTAGGTGTTCTTCCCACATTTTGTGACATTATTTCTTCTTTAACTCTATGTCCTCCTTTAGCCTCCTACCTGTGGCCATACCCAACAAAGTTTAATCCCTGAACTTCTGCTCTGCTTTCCCTGCATGCTCTTCTATTCTCATGGCTTCATCTCTCAACTGTGAGCATGAGAACACTAACACCCAGGGCTTTTCTCGGTTTTAGTTCTACATCTCCCACTGTCCACTGGACAGTTCTGTCTGCATGGTCCACAACCATCTCAATATTGATGTATCCACAAGCAAGCTTACAATCTTTTCCCAAAATTCAGCAGTGCCACCAGGAGCTACCAGTATTCTCCCAGACTCAAACCTTAAAGTCATTTTTGACTGACTGCTACAAAGATAGGCAGCTATCAAGCATGAAGACCTTACTCAGACTGTCCGTCTGTCATCCCATTTTGACTGCCCTCCTTCCCCCACCTACATAATTTCTACTAGCGTTGCAATATTTATTCAATAAGATCTTCCTCCTATCTACTATTCAATGGCTCAGAGATGGAAACTGATCCATATGGTCCTAATCATTCATCCATGAACTGGGAACTTAGATCACTCCCTTTCTGGGTGCTTAGATTGAAATTTGGGAGCTTTCAATGACCAGATTTTCATGGATGGGAGAAGTTGAAGAGCATTTATGAAAGAGAGACAGGAATAATGAGGATTAGCAAACAGAGGGAGGAGCAGAAATAAGAAATAGAGAAAATACATGATGGAGTTCAAAATTAGATCCCAGTTGTTTCTGAGATCTAGCTCCAGTCCTGACTTTGGAATCTATGAGATATCCCCATATCCTGACAATGAAATCTCTCTTATCATTTAGTTAGTCCAAACCGGGTTTTAGTTATCCATAGTAAAAAAAAGACACTTTGTAGAAGAGCTTCTCAATCTTTTCTTTGAAATATTGGTTATTTTATTTCTATCCTCTAAACATTTACTCTGGGTTCTCATCCCCTAAACCTCTACAGCAATTGATTCTTGGGTTCCCTGACCTGAATGTATTTTCTGCTCAGTATGTCCTATGATCCAATTCAAGGTTAAATTTGTAAAATATTGCCTTGAATATGCCATTTTTTCTCAATAATCTTCCATTGATCCCTATTGCTTATGTGATTCAATACAGTTCAGTGTTTATTAGTGCTTTCCATAAGAAACTCTGCAAGATCTTTGACATTGTAACCCATACTAATTTCAAACCTCTTCCAATTTTCCCCCCTTTTTTTTTAAATTTTAGAGGTAGAGAGAGTGTGCATGGGGCAGGGGTGACGAGAGATAAAGGGAGTGAGAGAGAGAGAATCCCAAGCAGGCTCCATGCTGAACCCCCATCCCCACAATGTGGGGCTCAATCTCATGACCCTGAGATCATGACCTGAGCCAAAATCAAGAGTAGGATGCCTAACCAACTGAGCTACCCAGGTGCCCTTCAAACTTCTTCCACCTTTTATAAATGTGAGTCATCAGGTTCAGTTAGTCTTATCTTCTCATTTTTCCGCCTGAACATGCTATGAAGAATTTGATAGCTGTACCTTTACTTACGTTGTATTTCTTGCCTGAAAGCCTTTTTTATGAATTCTGTCCTATTCTGCTTATTCATGAATGTTTTTCCACTAATGTAGAATTCAGAATATATTTCTCTAGGAAGACCTTCTTTGGAGTGATAGAGTACAATATTTGTTCATGATTTTTTCTTCCTCCCACAACTTTGCCAAGTTCATTATGAAAGAAATACATTCTTTTCACTCCATCTATTTTGGGCTTCACCCTGTAACATATATTGGTCAATGAAATATAAGCAAACATGACAGTACTTGTTCTAAGTCAAATTTTTAAGAGGTATGGAGTTTAATCAGCCTTCCTGGAGATTCAAGTCTTTGCCATTAGATGAGCATAATTCAGGTAGCTAAATGAAAAGCCATTGAGCAGCTATGACTATAAATCCAAGCCTGAAATCCAGCCCAATCCAGTTGAGTCTAGCCAAGATCCACTGGACCAGAGTTCGAGTCAAAACTCATAAATGAGAACTGACCATTTGCTGTTTTGAGCCACTGAGATTGTGGGGGATGCTTGTTATGCAGCATTATCACAGAAAATAATCCAATTGATATGTTGGGTAAATTCCTTCTTTGAATTCCTAGAACACTAATTGTCTTTATTACTGGTTTCATATTTTTAAAATGTCTTATTTTTAGCATCTTTTGGTGTTTCATAATAATAACTAATATTTATCAAGTATATTTTTTGTATGAGGCACACTAGATAATATAATATTTTATGTAACCTAATTTTTCCAGAAAATATAGGAAATGGACATGAGCATTACGATAAACTGGTGTGGTTTGGAACACTGTGTAAGTTTCCTCAAACCACACAGGTGTTTAATGAAAGAAGCAGGATTCAAATGCGGAACTACCTTGATCCAAAATCCATTTTCTATGTGTCTTTTTTAACTTGGAAGCTTTTGCCAGCTTGCCAAAAAAGAGTAAAAACCATTAGAGTTTTACTAAGAAAGACCACCAAAAGTCCAGTGAATTTGCGACCTTGTTAAATAAACGAATTTATTTTCCCAACTCATTGGGGCATGACTTCTCTGGTAGCATGTCTACCATTCCTTCTATAATCTGTGTCATGGGGAGGCTTTAAGCCAGTCATATTCTGCCTCAGTTAACTCTATTCTTTCAAAGAGAAAATGAAGTCCATTCACCCGCATGTTTTAGACCTCCCCCTCTGCCCACAGTGTATGCCTAATAGGAACTAGAAAAGAACCTGGTCCATTGAAATTACCCAACATTTGTGTGTCAATCATGGAAAGAAAAGGGCAGAATTCTGCTCCCTGAAGAGTGGGAGTACCCTTAGAAGTCACACTGAGTGACATTCCTGGCATAGAAAGTGAGATTTTTAATACTTCCAATCTTTTATTATCCTTCTCATCTGCCAACAAAGTGGGACTATGTTTTTGCTTCCATTTCATAAAACATGTTTATGAGAAGGGAGTTGAGTTCACTCATTTTTGAGCAAACATTTCATAAACACCTTTTCTTTCCAAAGGCTGGGGAAAGATTTTCTCTAATAGAAGAATCATCAAATTATATCACCTGAAAGGGATATGTACTGCCCATGATACCCCAACATTTCTGGTAATTTTTTTAAATTTAAATTTTAGGTAGTTAGTTTACAGTGCAGTATTGGTTTCTGAAGTAGAATTTGGTAATTCATCACTTACATACAATACCCAGTGCTCATCATAATAAATGTCCTCCTTAATACCAATGACCCAATTACTCCAACAACTCTCAGTTGGTTCTCTATCATTAAGAGTCTTTGATTGGGGGGATCCCTGGGTGGGTGAGCAGTTTAGTGCCTGCCTTCGGCCCAAGGCGTGATCCTCGGGTCCTGGGATCAAGTTCCACATTGGGCTCCCTACATGGAGGCTGCTTCTCCCTCTGCCTGTGTCTTTGCCTCTCTCTCTCTCTCTCTCTGTGTGTGTGTGTGTGTCTCATGAATAAATAAATAAAATCTTAAAAAAAAAAAGAGTCTTTTATTGGGATGCCTGCGTTGCTCAGCGGTTGGGTGCCTGCCTTCAGCTCAGGTCCTGATCACAGGATCTGGATCGAGTCCCACATTGGGCTGCCTGCAAGGAGCCAGCTTCTCCCCCTGCCTATGTCTCTGCCTCTCTCTCAGTCTGTATCTCTCATGAATAAATAAATAAATATATTTTAAAAAAGAGTCTTTTTTCCTCTTACCTTTTTTTTTCTTTCCTGAATTACCATATGTTCATCTGTTCTCTTTCTTAAATTCCATATGAGTAAGATCATATGGTATCTGCCTTTCTCTGACTTATTTCACATAGCATAATATAGCTCCATTAATATCATTGCTAACAGCAAGGTCTCTTTTTTATGGATGAATACTATTCCATTGTATATATATGCCACATCTTTTTTTTTTCACTACAAAATTATTTATTACAACATACAGCTTCAGCGAAGGCAATGTACAAGCACACACACTCAGGAGTGTCCCCTACCCCAACTAAGGGACCCTTTTCTTCTCCCTTGCCTTTCAGACCTCTTCTATCAAATCATTCAGATATTGGATCTCCTTGGCCAAAGAATCTGTCCTCTCTTTCAGAGCATCATGCTTCTTTTCCTGCTCTTTACGCTTGTCATTGAGGGTCTCCTGCTCTGCCCTCTTCTTCTGGCGGTACCTAGTGGCTGCTGTCTTGTTCTGCTCCATTTTTTTCAGCTTTTTATCTAGCTTCTCAACCTTTACTTTTGCTGCTGTCTTCTCTCCAGGAGGGTCATAAGGTTTGGGGCGGGCAGAACCACAGAGGGAACCTGGAGACAGCAGGCTCCTATTTGAAGAGCCCCTAGAGGTAGAAGGGCTATGCTGGGGGAACCCAAAATAGGACTCAGATGCCACTATCATTATCTGAGGGGGCATCCTCCTCCTTTATGCACTGAGGGATCATGATAATGTAAGCAGTAGAGTCTGACTTTCTATCTCTTCCAGAGATAGTCACTTCACTGCCTATCTCTAAACTAAAAGAATGATTTGGAGTGGAGGAAAGGGCCCCTGGGGAGAGTGGAAGTGGTTGCAGTAAGGCAAAGAAGGCAAAATGGACAATCTGGTCTGTTTTAGTGAACTTTCTGGAAGATGGCCAATTGGATTCACAGTCTGGGGTTGGGGGTGGGGCTCCTTATTAGTCTCCTGGACTAGGGGGTCAAAGAGATCACATGTGTCATCCAATGTGGCCGAAAGCTCATCTGGCATGGCTTCCAGGTCATCCATACTGAAAAGAGAATCAAAATCAAACCCCTTCAGATCCCTTTTCTCCACCATCCAATCTGCTCTGGAGAAGGAATCTTCCTTGCGATTGTCTGAGGCACTGATCAACCCATCCACACAGCCAGCCATTCTGAGGAGCCCACCTTAGCCTTGTTGCTGGAGAACCCATGAGGTTTAAAGTGCTTGGCCACCTCCAGCTAGTCCTGAGACCTAGGCTTTCCTCAGCCCCTAAACCGAACTAGTCGAAGGGGTACATGGAGTTGCCTACCAACACCTCGTTGCTCAGGAAACTCATCTCAGCCATGTGGCAGGACTGGAATGAAGGAATGTGCTTCATTAGAAGGTGTCTTTGTGGGTTACAGAGATGCTTCTGCTGGATGCTATGAAAAGCCCATTGGCTTAAGCCGCTAGGGGGTTAGGGGGTGCCACTGCAGGGCCTGGTGCTGCTGCCTCCGCTGCAAAGGCCAATGCTGCCCGCAGGCACCGCTGCCTCTAATACACCAAGGCAGCCTCCGATCCTGTGGGATTGGAGGAGGGAAGGCATGCAATTGCCAGAGGGATCTGCATTTACAGACGGGAGGAAGAGAAACGCCACATGTTCTTTATCCATTCATCAGTCCATGAACATTTGGGCTCTCTCTGTAGTTTGGCTATTGTTGATGATGCTGCCATAAACACCGGAGTACATGTATCCCTTCCAATTTATTTTTGTATCCTTTAGGTAAATCCCTAGTAGTACAATTGCTGGATCAAAAGGTAGTTCAATGTTTGACTTTTTGAGGAAGCTCCATGCTGTTCTCTAGAGTGGCTGCACCAGTTTGCATCCCTCCTGGTAATTCTTTAACACCACCACATAATTGACAATTATCTTGCAGATGATGGATTCCATACAGCACAGCAATGTTCAACAAGGAGACTCTAGCATTGCTTCACTCAGGGTAAAGCAATTATTTTCAGCCTTTATTTCAACAAGCCAAGCAGACTTAGACCTATTTCTGGAATAGGTGTTTTTGTTCAAAATACGAATAGCACAGAATATTAGCTTAGGTGGGCACCAAAGAACAATCTCTCCCAGTTAAGAAAATTCTCAATATAAAATGCTCTGCATTTGCTGTGGGACCAAGAACCATTTTCTTTAAGATCTGCAGCACACAAAAGAGCTCATTCTCACAGCTTCTGCCTTCCATCAACAGAAAAACTGCGGATTTAAAGTTTATTTTGTTGCAGAATTAGATTATTTATGAAATTTAAAAATGTAATTTATGAGCCTTTATTTTTCTCCCCCTACCCACTAATCCTTACTGTGTTGACACAGCTAGTAGTAGGATAGATAATGGAGAAGGGGGGAGAAAGGGTGCAGAAATGGATAAGTAAAAGCTTTGTCAACACGTGCTTTAAAAATTAAAAAAAAAAGAAAAAAAGATTTTATAAAATCCATCAATTGTTTTTGATAAAATCTCTAGTTAAAATTACAATATGAGTAAATTTGTTCAGCATAATAGAGTGTTTATCAAGAGCAAATAACAAATCTCTCAATAAGTGATGAAAAATTAGACCTTATAGTCAGAAAAAAATGCAAGAATATTTTCTTCCACAACATGAACACATAAGTGATTTGTATTTTCTCTCAAGCTATTTCCTGTCTTTTCATCCTCTAACAGCATCTTTCAAAGACGGAAGTTATTCATTTTGGTAAAATCTAATTGATCAAATTCTTTTATGGATTGTGTTTATAGTATTCTAAGAAATCTTTGCCCAACCAAAGGTCGCTAAGATTTTCTATTTTCTTCTAGAAGTTTTATAATTTTAGATTTCACACTTAGCTCTATACTCTTTGTCATTAATCATTGTATATAATAGAATGTATGGATTAATATTTACTTTTGCATATGTATATACAAATATTCCAGCATAATTTGTTGAAAAGACTGTTCTTTCTCATATGAATTACCTTTTCACCTTGGTCAGAATCAATTGATCAATTGAATATATATATTCATATATATATATATATATATATATATATATATATGTCTATTCTTGGATTCTTTCTTCTGTTTCATTGATTTGTCTATCTTTATGCCAATACCACACTCTCTTGATTGTTGTAGCTTTATAATAAATCTAAAGTCAGATAGTGTAAGTCCTTTAGTTTTGTTCTTAACAAATTTAATTTGACTATTCTTGATTCTTTGCATTTCCACATAAATTTTAGAATCAGTTTGTCAATTTTCATTCAAAAAATTACTAGATGGGATCCCTGGGTGGTTCAGTGGTTAAGTGTCTGCCTTCAGCCCGGGGCGTGATCCTGGAGATCCAGGATCGAGTCCCACATCGGGCTCCCTGCATGGAGCCTGCTTCTCCCTCTGCCTGTGTCTCTGCCTCTCTCTCTTTCTCTCTCTGTGTCTCTCATGAATAAATAAATAAATAAAAATCTTAAAAAAAATTACTAGAGTTTTTATTGGAATTCTGTTAAATCTATAGATCAATTTGGAAAGAATTGACATCTTAAAAAAGATTGAATCTTTTGATCTGCGAACACAGTTATCTCATTATTTATTTAGATCTTTAATTTCTCTTAGCAATGTTTTGTAGCCCTCTGCATACAGGTCTTGTATATCTCTCGTGACCTTTAAGCCAAAGTAATTCATATATTTGAAACTACTGTAAATTGCATTTAAAAAAATCTCTATTTGTTATTTCAGGTATAACTTTTAAAATTAAAGTATAATTAACATAAAATAAAACTCACAAAGTTCAGATGTACAATTCAGTTAGTTTTAAAAATAAATAGTTATGTAATCAATAAGATAGACTATTACCAACACCACTGAAAGTTCTGTTGTGTCCATTTGTAATCCCCTACACTGGCCTTAGGTTTCTGGCTACCACTGATATTTTTTCTATCATTATATTTCCTAGAATACAATGTAAATGGAGTCAGATAGTATGAGCCTTCTGTGTCTGGCTTATTTTACTGGCTTTTGGAATCCATTAATATTGTTGGTATGTAAGTATTTTGTTCTATTATGCCCGAATACTATTCCGTGTGTACTACAATTATTTATTCATTTTCATGTTGACGGATGTTTGAGTTGTTCCCAGTTTTGGGTTATAATGAATAAAGCTACAATGAATTCTGTGCGCAAGTCTTTGTATGGACAGATGCTTTAATTTCTCTTAGGTAAACACCTAAAACTGGATGCTGGAGCTCCACCAGTTGTTGTACCAGAGAGAAGTTATAAAAATTGTTGGGGCAGCCAGGGTGGCTCAGCGGTTTAGTGCTGCCTTCAGTCCAGGGCATGATCCCGGAGACCCAGGATCGAGTCCCACGTCGGGCTCCCTGCATGGAGCCTGCTTCTCCCTCTGTCTGTGTCCCTGCCTCTCTCTCTCTCTCTATGAATAAATAAATAAAATCTTTTAAAAAATTGTTAACTAGGTCATTGAAAAGGCAAAAGGTGATCACTATGAGACTTCCCTCTCTGGCACATGTAAGGATATTAAAAGTCTCAGCTTTATCTTAACAAGTGAAAGAAACTCAAAAGACTGAAATAACTTTCTCTTTTAGGATCTATACAAGAGATGAGTGAGGATGCAGGGCAAACTGCTGCCCTCAAGATTAGAGCGACAGATAGAATCAAGGCTTACCAAAGCAGAGACTCGTGAATGGAAACACCCAGGAAACAGGTGCCACGGTAGGAAAACCGATTTGTGTTTTTTTTTTAAGATTTTATTTATTTATTTATTTATTTGAGAGAAAGAGACAGACAGAGAAGGATGAGCAGGAGGAGGAGGCCAGAGGGAGAGAAAGCAGACTCCCCACTGAACAGGAAGTCTGACATGGGGCTCAATCCCAGGATCCCAAGATGATGAATGAGCCACCTAGGTGCCCCAAAAACCTGATTTGTAATTGATGAATTGCTAGAGTCTCAGTGGGAATGACTCTGAGAATTAAAAACTCCAGAAAGATCCATTGTAGATGGGCCCCACAATAACGTGAGATGTACCTCCAGGAACACAGTAAATACCAAAGAAAGACCCTTCAGCTTCTGGCAAGTGGAGGGGAAAAGAAAGCATCTTGTAATACACTAGAACGCAGCTTTTCTTAACAAGGTGCCTAACCTCAGGAGAAAGTAGTTAACCAGAGCCTAACCTGCTAGGATATTATCAGAGGCTAACTGACCTTGAGGAAGGAAATGCCCAATTCCAGTCCACTTTAGCAATCCTGACCCACTTAAGAGAGGAGAAAAAACTGAGAAGCACAGTCCAGAGGCATAAGTTCACTTAAAAAATTGAGACCTAATCAGAAGATTACAGAATGCCTCCCCTTTTCCCACATCTCACTACCACATTACAAAAGGCCTAGCAACAGCAGCACCATTTGCCCATGATACCATGTATGATCATCAAGAAAAAATTACCAGGCATACCAAAAGGCAAAAAACACAATCTGAGTCAGACTAAGTCAGCATCAGAACCAGACATGACAGGAGTATTGGAATTATCAGACCAGGAATTTAAAATAACTGTAATTAGTATGTTAGGAGCATCCTCCAATACTGCAATATGGTGGGGTATTCATCACTGTACTATAAATGGTAGAGGACAGAAGAATTAAAAACAGCTAGAGGGGCACATGGGTGGATCAGTCAGTTAAGCAGCCAGCTCTTGATTTCAGCTCAGGTTATGATCTCAGAATCCTAGAATAGAGCCCTGCATCAGGCTCCATGTTCAGTAGAGAGTCTGCTTAAAGATTCTCTTTCTGGGACCCACCTGGGTGGCTCAGTGGTTGAGTGTCTGCCTTTGGCTCAGGGCCTGATCCCAGATTCCCAGGATTGAGTCCCACATCTGGCTCCTTGCATGGAGCCTGCTTCTCCTCCCTCTGCCTGTGTGTCTGCCTCTCTTCCTGTGTCTCTCATGAATAAGTAAATAAAATCTTAAAAAAAAAAAAAAAGATTCTCTCTTTCTCTCTCCCTTCCCCTCCCCCACTAGCTCTCTCTCTCTCCTTCTCTCTGAAAGAAAGAAATAAACCTTTAAAAATAACTATAGCTACAATAATTTGTTACATACAATATAAAAATGTAAATTGTAAATCAATGATTACAAAAAATATAAATCAAAAAAA
The DNA here is from genome assembly GCF_011100685.1 of Canis lupus familiaris. Taxonomy (NCBI): domain Eukaryota; kingdom Metazoa; phylum Chordata; class Mammalia; order Carnivora; family Canidae; genus Canis; species Canis lupus. The sequence goes on along the minus strand of NC_049244.1, from coordinate 28,092,549 downwards.
TAATGAGGTGGGGTGAATAAAGGGGAGAGTTTTTGTATGCAATCAAAGTTGTTATCAGCATAAAATATACTGAGATATCTGTAAGATATTTTATGTAAGCCTCATGTCAACCACAAAGAAAAACCCTAAAGTACATAAAAGATAAAGAGGGAGATTCAAAGCATGCCACTACAGAAAATCATCAAAGGAAGAAAGCAAAAGAAGAAAGGAACAAAAGAACTACAAAAGAACCAGAAAACAGTAAGACTGGCATTAGTAAATCCTTACCTATCAATAATTATTTTAAATGTGAATAGGTTAAATTCTCCAACTAGAAGACAGTGTGGCTGAATTGATCTTTTTTAAAAAGCAAATGCTGAGTGAAATAAGTCAATCAGAGAAGGACAAACATTATATGGTCTCATTCATTTGGGGAATATAAAAAATAGTGTAAGGGAATAAAGGGGAAAGGAGAAAAAATAAGTGGGAAATATCGGAAAGGGAGACAGAACATGAAGACTCCTAACTCTGGGAAACGAACTAGGGATGGTGGAAGGGGAGGTGGGCGGGGGGTGGGGGTGAATGGGTGACGGGCACTGAGGTGGGCACTTGATGGGATGAGTACTGGGTGTTATTCTATATGTTGGCAAATTGAACACCAATAAAAATAAATTTATTTAAAAAAAAAAGCAAACCTAAGCCCCAAACTATATGCTATATGCAAGAGACTCACCTCAACTTTAATGACACACATTGGTTCAAAGTGAAAGGATGGAAAAAAATATTCTACACAAAGGGAAATTAAAAGAGAACAGGGTTAACTATACCTATATCAGTCAAAATAGACTGTAAGCTAAAAACTATAACAAGAGACAAGGTAATATACAATAATAAATGAGTTAATTCGGGATCCCTGGGTGGCTCAGCGGTTTGGCGCCTGCCTTTGGCCCAGGGCGCGATCCTGGGGTCCTAGGATCGAGTCCCGCGTCGGGCTCCCTGCATGGAGCCTGCTTCTCCCTCTGCCTGTGTCTCTGCCTCTCTCTGTCTTTCTGTCTCTCATGAATAAATAAATAAAATCTTTAAAAAATAATAAAAATAAATGAGTTAATTCATTAAGAGGATATAACAACTGTAAATATATTATGTACCCAACATTAAGACATCTGAATATATTAAGCAAATAACGGATCTTAAAGGAGAAATAGACAATACAATATTAGTATTCAATCTACTTCAATTGAAGTAGAGGACTTCAATACTCTACATTCATTAATGAATAGATCATTTAGACAATAAAGAAGGAAATATGAGGCCAACTTTGTGCCACAACAGCAGCATGTCTGACTCCAAGAAAGAAACATGAGAAGTGAACTGCACATTAGACATAATGGACCTAACACATATGCATTCCATCCAACAGCAGCAGAGTACACATTCTTCTTAAGCACACATGACAAACTTGTCGGAGCAGATCATATGTTATTTCACAAAACAAATGTTAGCAAATCTTAAAAGATTAAAATCATGCCAAATATCTTATCTTACCAAAAGGTATGAAACTAAGAATCAATAGCAGAAGAAAAATTGGAAACTTTACAAATATGTAGAAAATAAACAACATATTCCAAATAATTGGTTAAAGAAGAAATCAAAAGGTAATTTAAAAAATACCTTGAAACAAACAAAAGGGAAATATAATATAGCAAAATTTCTGTGATGCAGCAAAAGCAATTCTAAAAGGGAATTTAAAAAAATATTTTATTATTTATTTGAGAGAGAGCAAGAGCAGGAGAGAAAGAGGGCATGAGTGGGAGGAGGGGCAGAAGGAGAGGGACAGGCAGACTTCCTGCTGAGCAGGGAACCCAATGAGGGGCTGGATTCCAGACTGGGATCATGACCTGAGCTAAAGGCAGACTCTTTACCAACTGAGCTACCCAGGTATACCTAAAAGGGAATTTTACAACAATAAATACCACATAGGAAAAAAGAAAGATACATATTTTTTAAACCTTAATTTTATACCTCAAGGAAAAAGAACAAACTAAACCCAAAGTTAGCAGAAGGAAGAAGATAACAAAGATTAGAACAGAAGTAAATAGAGAGTGGGAAAAAAGTAGAAAAGATCAACAAAACTAAGCATAGATTTTTTAAAAGATTAGATTTGTTAATTGCAAAATTAACAACTTTAAACAGATTTTCTAAGAAAACAAAAGGATTTTAAATAAAATTATAAGTAAAAGAGTCATTACCATAGAAATACAAAGGATCATAAGAGACTACTATAAACATAAGAGAACTGCTATGAATTATGAATTATAAACCAACAAAGTGGACAGTCTAGATGAAAAGAATTAATTCTAGAAACATACAACTTCATGAGACTGAATCATTAAGAAATAGAAAATTTGAACAGGCCAATAATTACTAATTGAAAGAGATTGAATTAATAACTTCACAACTCAGAAAAGCTTAGGACCAGATGCCTTCATGAGTGAATTTTACTAAACATTTAAAGAATAATTAATGACAGGGGTATTGGGTGGCTCAGTTGGTTAAGCATCTGACTCCTGATCACAGCTCAGGTCTTGATTTCAGGATCATGAGTTCAAGTACTGCTTTGGGCTCCATGCACCCCACTCCCACCAAAAAAACGGAAGGAAGGAAGGAAGGAAGGAAGGAAGGAAGGAAGGAAGGAAGGAAGGAAGGAAGAAAGAAAGAAAGAAAGAAAGAAAGAAAGAAAGAAAGAAAGAAAGAAAGAAAGAAAGAAAGAAAGAAAGAAAGAAAGAAAGAAAGAAAGAAAGAAAGAAAGAAAGAAAAGAAAGAACAATCCTTCTCAAATTGTTCCAGAAAGTTGAAAAGGGAAAACTTCCACTCATTTTACGAGGCTAGAATTACCCTAATACAAAAACCAGGCAAGGACACTCAAGAAAAGAAAACCATAGGCCAATTTTCCTGATGAATACAGATGCAAAAATACTCAACAAAGCGCTAGCAAAATATATTCAACAGTACTTGATCATATAACACAATCAAGTGGTATTTATTCCTGGGATGCAAGAATATTTCAACATATGGAAATTGATGTGATATACCATGTTAATAAAATGAAATATAAAAATCACATGATCAATCTAAATATATGCCAAAAGGCATTTGACAAAATTCAACATCCTGATAAAAAAGAACTCTCAAAAAAAAAAAAAAACCTCTCAACAGAGTAGGTTGAGTAGGGAAAATACCTCAACATAATAAAGGCCATATATGTCAAACCCACAGCTAATCCTACTTAATGGTGAAAAGCTGAAATCTCTAAGATCAGGAACAAGACAGGGGTGCCCACTATTAATATCCTATTCAACATAGTACTGGAAGTCCTAATCATAGCAATTAGGTAAGAAAAGGAAATCAAAGAAGATGCTGAGAGCATAGAGGATTTTGCTGATTGAGTTCCAGAAGATATATTAAGAGGTTTAGGGGCTTTGGAGACAAGTACAAGTATATGCGTTGCTAAAGCAAGCACAAGAGACAGGAGGAAGAAGAGATAGAAGGGTTATGGGGTAAGAGCTTTATGAGGGTAAGAGTCCAGCTAATCTTGGAATACTTAAAAGTCATGCTTTCTATGGTAGCTAATGTGGAAAGGACTATAGCACATGACAGAAAATCCCAGAAGACTCTGAAGCAGGGAGCAGTAGTGAAGCTTTCAGCTGGGGATGAAGGTCTTGCTAGAGCATCAAGAGCTCTGTAGCCCTGTAATCACTCTTGCCAATGGTATTACTAGAGCTAGGAAGGGGCCACTCAGGACTTCTGTATACTTCTCCTATCTCTTGCTCCAAAAGATGTTATAGACTTTTGTTCAATATAAAATAAATCACATTAAGTCATTTTGCAAATCTAGAGCATTATGTGTAAAATAACCAAGCTTATTTACTTTTTGCTGGTATTAATGAATGGATTTGGCTCCTTAACAATCATAGATTTATATTCTGAAATGTGGAACCACCATAGTTCTATTAAAAGCAACATTAATAGAACCAATATGTTAGATTATGACTGACCCTAGCAAGACTCTAGCTGAATCTTTCATTCAGAAACAAGTGGTGTCTGGGATGCCTGGGTGGCTCAGCCAGTTAAGTGTCAGACTTCAGGTCAGGTCATAATCTCAGGATCCTAGGATCCATCCCTGCATCAGGCTCTGCTCAGCAGGGAGTCTGCTTGTCCCTCTCCCTCACCTTCTCCTCTCCCCTCATTTATGCTCTCTCAAATAAATAAAGTCTTCAAAAAATAAAAGAAATGATGGGTTTCTTTCAGAGAAGTGAAGACATGCATGCTTGGGCTACAGACTCCTGATCCCTTACCCTCTACATCCAATTTAAACAAAACCCCATTCTCATATTTTAGTGACAGGTTTGTATCAATCTCTCCATACATAAAATGAGGGAAATTGTATCAACCTATAAATGAAGCAGTAAAAGAACTACCGTATTTATTTCCTTTTAAATGGACTCAAATCTTGTTCTGGGCCACTATATCCTTGGATTGGTGGATAATTCACTATTAGTTGCTGGTGGGGTAACTCCTTTCAGAGAGGAAAGCAGAAGCAATGTGATCTCCATGATAGCTGAAAACAAGAGAAGAGGCTTTCAACTCCAGATGCTTATATTTACCCTTCACATCCTCATGTCCAAAACCCAGTGGTCACTCATGGCCTGGAAGCTCCATTTGAGAGCTCTGTGTGGGTATGGAATTCTTTGTCTTGGCAGGAAGCATGAGCTCAGGGTTCTATCTTCCTGAGAATTAAACAAAATAAAAAATAAAAGCCCATTCTTCTAGGAAAAGACTGGTAGTTTTACAGCCATGGTAACTAGTAAACACCAGAATAGGTTTTAAACCTTTTTGATCAATGGCTACTGGATTCAATGACCACACACTTCTGAAGTCTCATGCTTTGGGAATCAGCCAATAGGTGGTTGACTCCCTCCAGTGAACCTGCTTCTGACACTAAGGTCAATCCACTCCTACCCCTGAAAACAACACAACCCACAAACACCAAAATCCCATGTGAGATCAGTGGGTTGAATTATTCAGTGAGATCTTACCTAACTAGTGGATCTCTCCCTTACAAAGTAAGCAGTAAATTCAGCTTTTTGGTTTTAGATAGTGAAAGGTGCTTTCTACCTTCAACTCCTTCTACATGCACCATATGCGAAGAATTGCTTTCTCCTGCTTCAAATCTGCAAGCTGCCTTTTTCAGTCTAGAAAAGCCTCTGTCTTTCCCCTATTACCTTCTAGCAAAATTCCCAAATCAAATGTCATAAAGAGGAAGGGATGGTATCAAATTGAGTAGAGTACACCCCACCTATACAAATCTAAATTAAAGCATTTCAAAGACATTGTGTGTCCCAAAGACATTTCTTGGTGGATAGGGTTGGCATTTCTGCTTTATATCCATTCTTTTCTTCCCTAACTGCTCCTCAAAGGCATATGACATAATGTCTTCAGTGAATTTGACTCCAACAAAGATATGAAGATCCTTTGATTTCAAGCAGCTTTTGATTTTAGCTTTGCTAAAAATCATAAAAGTAAAAAATAAATTAAAACCCCAGAATTATTCAGGGCCTGAACAGTTGCTTAACATGGTAGAAGTAACAAGTGTAGGAAGAACAAGCACAAATTAATATTTTAACATATCACATAATAATTGAATCTTATTAATTTGGACTTTATTAAATTCAGAATTAGTAATAATTTAGACACATGTCATAAAGAAGAAAATAGTTTAGGGAAAAAACATGTTATTTAGCAAATTGTATTTATATACAATTTATTATCTGATTACAAATGATTCTTATCTATTCATTAAGGTTTGTCTAAGTAAGCGCTATTAGAGTATTATGTTCTTAGTTCAGACGATATATATATATGCCATTTTTTGATGAATCCCCCAAATGAAAATGAAACAAAATTTACAACATATATATATGTTGATATATAATATCAAGTGATATTATATATCAGTGATATATATATATATATCACTTACAACTACCTAAGTTTCAATCCTCTTTGATATATAATATCAAATTATATATCTTTGATATATAATATCAAGTGATATTATATATATTATGTATCAGTGATATATATATATATATATATCACATACAACTACCTTAGTTTCAATCCTCTTTTCTGCCTAGTTGTGTTCCCCACAGTGGCTCTGAATAGTAACTCCAACTGAGGGAGTCTTGCTCCTGCCTAAGAATGCTGTCTCATGGAAAGGAATTAGGCACATATTACACTAACCATGATATGGAGTAATACCAATTAAAAACCGGATGAAGGATCCACAGATGATAAATGCAATATGAAGTTCAGGGAGAGTTATCCCTGAAAGCTGGACAAATCAGGGAGGTGGGACTGGAATTGCCATTTGTTGGGATGGTAAAGGCTGGAGAAGTGGAGGAAAGGTATGAGGCACTCTGGGGAAGCAAAAGGAAATCATCACAGGGCAGAAGAGAAAGTATTTGAAATGAGGGGTGTCTAGGTGGCAAAGTTAAGTGTCCAACTCTTGATTTTGGCTCAGGTCATGATCTCAGGGTCATGAGATCAAGCCCCATGTTGGCTCCACACTCAACAAGGAGTCTGCTTAGCCCTATCTATCCCTCTCCTTCTGCCACTCCTCCACCCTGCAGGTGCACCCATTTCTCTCTCTCAAATAAATAAATAAATCTTTTTTAAAAAGTCTATGAAATGAAACCATCAGCTAAAGGGCAGATTCTTCAATGGGTTGATACAATATTGCATTGCTGTTTTATTTTCATCCTTTTCTAAAGCCATCACCAACACATTTTCTACCCCCATTCTCAGGGCCATCATTACCACCATCACTATCACTGTGGTGAATACATACATACATGCCCAGAGACACCCACACACTTCAATTACTTTATCTTTTAATTCTTGCTTTGGAATAGAACCAAAATCATTTGAATCATTTGTGATGTTTTGTTTTCTTTTAAAGACTTAATGATGAGAACTGTTTAACTTGATCTCTGTTGTTGTGGTTCCCTGCTCAAATATTTTGAAACCCCACAAATATAGCATCTTCCACATATGCACACTCCAGATTCAAAATTTCTCAGTCCGCAAGGAAAATACAGGCCACTATATTATGTCAGAATAATTGTCCTAGCATCTTACCACCATGGTGTTCTTTTTGTCATTTCTGTGGCACAAAATATACAATCTTTACATTCATTGCTTTATTTATCAATTCAGCAAATATTTATTTAGACCCTACTATATGCCAGACACAGGTCCTGCAATAAAAAGTAAAACATAACAGAATCCCTGCTTTGTAACGTGTTTGGTGTTGGAGAAGAGGTAGACTTTGTGTTGGTTAACTGTCATTATCTCTTGCCACATAATAAATTACTTCCAAACTCAGTGCTTTAAAGTTACAGTGATTATTTATTATCTCAGACAATTTATATGAGTCAGGATTTTAGAAATGGTTCAGTGTGTGGTTCCAATCTAGGTTTCTCAAGAGTCAAGATGTTAGCCAGATGAAGGCTCAGCTGGAGATGGAAGATATGCCTCCAAAATGGCTCAATCTCATAGCTATTGGCAGAAGGTTGCCTAAGTGATCTCATGACATAGTATCTGGCTTCCCCAAGAATGAGTGATCCAAGACAGCAGGGCAAAAATAGAAATGTCTTCCATGCTTTCACCTAAGAAGTCACGTGCAGTAATTTCCACATTATGCGAGGTTCCATAGGTCATCCTCAGTCAATATAGGAAAGCACTACACAAGGCACAAATACACAGAGGTGGGAATCAAGAGCACGGGACATGTTGGAGACTGGCTACCAGACATTAATAAAAGGATAACTCAAATAAATGCAAAATTACAACTACATGAAAAAGGTCCTTACAGTCTATGTCAAAGATATATTTTAGTCTTTGTTCTAAGATTATTGAGACTCCATTAAAACATTTTAAGTAGGGGTACTAAGCTTATATTTTGAAAAGATCACTCCATGAGTTCTTCTTTGGGCAGTACAGCAAACTGGGCATTCCATTGTCATGAAATGGTGAGGTAAATTATAACATATATTTTTAATGCATTTCTGGGCTCATATAGAAGTACGAAAGATACCTAAGGACCAGAAAAAATAAAAAGAGTAAGTTAAAATTACAGAAGTAGGCAAAGATGGACAAAGGCTAGTGCTTCTGGGAGAAAAAGCCAATTTCAGGAACCTGGAATTTAGAGGACTCATGGCTAGCTGATTCAGAGAACAGGAGAGAAGCCCTAGACCATGTCGGAAGTCCATTACAGGGCCCTTGAGGAAAAGTCTGTGTACTTGCAGAAGAAGCCAATATGGGAAGGAGTTTTTTCTGCTCCTCTTTTATGTGGAAAAAAATTATGAAAATAATAACAGACTTGCTGAGAAATGGTTACTGTAGGCTTACTCCAGTGTGTGTCTGGAATTCAGGTTTATACTATCACTGCCTCTGTAATCCCCAGACCTAGAAGTTAAAGTGGTTCCATGCTGATGGTTCCATGTGATACTCAGCCAAAGCAAATGCAAATTCTTTCTGAATTTTGCACAAGAATAGAAATACTGGAGCACTTGAGTGGCTCAGTGGTTGAGTAGCTGCCTTTGGCTCAGGACATGATCCCAGGGTCCTGGGATCAAATCCCACATCAGGGTCCCTGCAGGGAGCCTGTTTCTCCCTCTGCCTATGTCTCTGCCATTCTCTCTCTCTCTGTGTCTCTCATGAATAAATAAAATCTGTAAAAAAAGGAACAGAAATATTAATTGTAGACTTTATTATGTTGAGCATACATATTATATTTTTAAGAGTAGTCACTTAAAAGATAGAAAGTACATAATTTCTTAAGTAGTAGAAGGGAATAAATGGAATTTTAAAAAATGATTATACCACAGGAAGAATACAATACTATCTTTATAACATATGCAGAATGAATTACATTTCTTAGGTTAATGCTGGTTGTCTTTGAATCCATACAATTTAGTGGTTAAGAAGATGGACTCTGGAAGATAGCCTCAGTTCAAATCCTACCCCCAATACTTACAAGCTATGTGATCTCAAACAAGCCATATATTTTCCTTGTTCCTCAGCTTTCTCATCTGTAAACTAGAGGTTATAACAGTATATCTTATAGAGGATTCAATGCGTTAATAAATGTGAAGTTCTTTTTTTAAAAAGATTTATTTACTTATTTTAAAGAGAATATGTGTGTGGATATGGGAATGGGAGAAGGAGCAGAAGTAGAGAATTTTTAAGCAGACTCCCCACTGAGTGTGGAGCCTGACCTCAGGCTCAGTCTCAGGACCCTGAGATCATGACCCGAGCTGAAACTATGAGTCAGGGGTTCACCTGACTGAGCCACCCAGGTGCCCCGAAATATAAAAGTCTTAAAACAAACAAACAAAAAAATCTAAGAAAAAAATTCTTAGAACATAGAGAGTATTTACAATGTTCCTAAGATTTATGTTTAAAAAAAAGAATATTTTTATTTGCTTGTTTACATAAAATATATCTGTGGAAGTTTCACAAATCCACTAATAAACCTATGAGGAATAGAGGTTAGACAGACTTACCACTGTAAACTTTTTATTCCTTTTGATTTTTGATCCATGTACATTTACTATCTATTTAATAGTTAATTTAGAAATATATATAGGTAATATATTTTAAATAAATTACAAATTTTCAAAGTTCACTTATGTATTAGAATAGGCTAACTGCTAAAATAAATAGACCCAGATTCCACAGAAATATATACATTGTTCGACTGTCCCTAGTTGCCATATCATTCCTTCTTGCTATTCTTCAACCTTACCTACATCTCTATAACCAGTCCTTTTATTAAACTCTCTTCAAATTACCCAATTTGAGTCTGTCATGTAAGTCTAAGAAAAATGAAAACCACCAATGTGATAAGTGATTGATGTGTCCTTTTTACCATTTCTTTGATGCAAGTCCCATGCTGACTGTCCATCTGCTGGGGTCTCTGGTGGTTAAAAGGAAACACACTAAACTTTTTGGCTTAGCTATGATTTGCAGGTTTTCCCAGCTATTTTCCCCTTAAAAAAAAACCCCATAACATTGAACAATCACTCAGAAAATTTTAAGATTAAGACTGAGGCATTTTTGAAAGAGAGAGAGAGAGAGAGAAAGTACATGAGTGGAGAGGAGCAGAGGGAGAGAGAGAATCTCTGACTCTAGGCTCCATCCCACAACTCTGAGATCATGACCTGAGCAAAAATCAAGAGTCAGACTTAACCTACTGAGCCACCCAGGCACCCCGGATATCAAGATGTTTTTAAATGTCCAACACTTTTCCAGGGTGATCAAGGCAAAGATAAGACATTTTGTGTATGTCTACATATGATACATACTTTGCCTTTGTGATACATTATACTGTTATAGATCCAAAATTAAATGCTGAAAGAAATATGTGTATGACTCTTCAAAAAAACTAAAGACAGTTGACACTTTGGAAGAGATAGAGAACAGTTTCAAGTTTAATTGGGAAAGACATATGTCTGTAGTAGCTAAACTCATGGTGTATTATTTAACTTCGTCTAAGGTTAAGTGCTTTAGTGAGGAAACAGAAATGCCATTGGCATATGTTAAGTATGAGCTGTCAGAACAATTCCATAGGCTAAGGATATAGGCTAAGATTTTTAAGGCTGTGATTATTGTTCATCTTGATACAACTGAACTAGGTAAGCAATTTAATAAACAAAAACATTGGGGCAAAATAGCACAAAATGTGTTAGGAGGAATAAACAGGTCAAATATTATGTAGGCATGTTAAGGGATTTGCATTTTATCAAACACAATGAGAAATCTTTGAAAGGTTTTAGGCAGGAAAGTGACATGAGTCCATTCACATTTTAAGTAGAACACTGTCCCTGCTTTGTGATAACTAAAGAAGAGATGGCTGCACAGAAACCACACTGGAGACTATTGCAGTGGCCGAGATAAGAGGGGTGGTGACTCAGACCACATTGGTAGCAGTGGAAATGGAGGGAAGTGGCCAGAGTCTAGCAGTAATTTGAAATAAAATTGCTTTGGTTTGGCAATAGATCTGATGTGAGATATGAAGGGAAGAGAAGCGTTAGAGCTGGTCTGTAAGTTTCTGGCTTGAGCTCCTGAGTGGATGACAGCTTTTAATGAGATGAGTGAGATAAGAAAAAAAGTTTTTCTGATCATAATCCTAATAGCTGGAAAAATAGATCTTAACTAGAGGATGTTTCTGTTTTCTTAAACCAAACAAAATCATCATCTTCAGTATAAAAGTTTTCACATGCTTGGAAGCCAATGTTAAGCAGCAGATGTGAACATGCAAGATCAAGACAGCTGAGTACAAGCTGAATGGCTTTCTATAAAAATGTGAAAAATTGACGGGAGACAGCTCTGTAACTGGGGGGAGACTGAGAGTTCCTCAGCCTTTGTGTGAAGAGTAGCCAAAGACTGCCTCATAATGCCCCTAGCTAGTGGAGTGTGAGCTACTCTAGTTGTGTCTTGGCAAGCTGAGGAGTAGTCAAGGAGGCCAGGAGGCAAGTTTATGTAGTCCAGGCCATACTATACTCTTGGTCAAATGGATCTTGAAAAGAGGGTTTCATCTTTTTTTTTTTTTAAGATTTTATTTATTTATTCATGAGAGACACATAGAGAGAGAGAGGCAGAGACACAGGGAGAGGGAGAAGTAGGCTCCATGCAGGGAGCCTGACCTGGGACTCGATCCCGGGTCTCCAGGATCGCACCCTGGGCTGAAGGCGGCGCTAAACCGCTGATCCACCCGGGCTGCCCAAGAGGTTTCATCTTAAGAAAGATATAAGAAAAATTTTCCATCCCCATTTGACTCTTGAATACCTTTTTTGAAATCATACCAATATTTAGCAGTACCAAGAAGGGAAATTCTTCTTAAATCAACTTAATGTCTGAATTATGTTGTAATTAAATCATTGTCTCTATCCTGGCCTCAAGCTATAAAACAGTCAGGAGTCATCACCTTTATGCAAATAATTTGAAATTAACACTCAAGGGATAGTGGGACCCAGAGGTCAGATGGCCCCATACTGGAGTCTCTGTTTTTGCTCTTTATCATGCTTGACCACCCCAAACTCAACACTAGTTGCATTTCCTAAAGAGAATTCACTCAGGGCACCTGTGTGGCTCAATAGTTGAGTGTCTGCCTTTGGCTCAAGTTGTGATCCCGGGATCCTGGAATCGAGTCCTACAACAGGTTCCCTGCATGGAGCCTGCTTCTCCCTCTGCCTGTGTCTCTGCAACTCTGTCTCTCATGAATAAATACATTTAAAAAAATAATTAAAAAGAGAATTCACTCATATTAAGAGCATTAGTGAGCAATGCAGTTTTTGTTGAAGACTTTTGCATGGGTGGTTTTCATACTGCTCTTCATCAGGATGGCCCTAGTCACACACCACCACAAATTCAAATTCAAAAAAGTAAACTAACAAAACATTCTCATTAGACATGTTATCCTAAGTCCCTTCTTCTCTCACCGTCTCCTTTGAGAATTCTCCCTGGCGTTTCCCTTGAAAGGATGCTCCATTTTTCTATGGCCCCCCAAAATCTCAATACCTCCCCCATTTTATTGGACTTTTCTCTCTAAAATATAAACTACAACCTACCACAGTTGTTAAATAACAAGTCCTCAAACAGTGGAAGATTTTACCCTTTTTCTCTCTCGCAATTTTATTTATCATTCAAGTTCTTAGGTTTTGCTTGGCTTAGCTAAATTCAGTATAGATGGCATCCTTCCAAGTTTGTGGCCACAGGTACTATTTTTTAAATACTGATGCCTCTAGTACCAGCACCAGGAAAACAGAAAGATTCCATTAAATGTATGTGGTGGACCTACCCGAGCTCCTTGGGGAGGCAGTTCCCAAGAGAGTAAGTTGAGCCCAAGCCACAGAGGACCACTACAACTCAGAGAAGAAATTGGGTATGCTCATTAATTGACGATCAAAGCCAGAGATTGGGGTGAATAGAAAGACAATAGAACCACAAATGAATGTGCAGGACTTCAGGTCTCAGACATGTCAGTCATCTGTCCTGGGTAGTATTAGCATTTACCATAGAGTGGTTATAAACACGAAAGAGCTAAAATACCATCCAGCCTTTCTCCACTTGAGCCACAGAATACAAAAATATGTAGAGTGGCTATTTCCCTAAGTCTCCCAAGGATGGAACATAATTAGTACAATTCTAGATGCAAAGGATAGAAGTTAATTCATGGCATGCAAAGGATATGTTAGGTCAGTGGTTCCCAACATTAGTGAGTATCAACCACTCCACAAGGGCTTGTTAAAACACCAATTTCTGGGGCCTCCCTCATAGTTTCTATCCAGCAGGTATAGGGAAGAGCCTGAAGAAAATGTGCATTTCTAACAAGCCCCCACACATCACCGTGTGCTACCAGTCTGAGACCACACTTGCAGAGCCACCACCCAAGACATTAGGGAATCATTCTCTTGGAGAATTCTGGTTGCTAAATGTCTAACTGGACTTGTGTGTAGTTTCTCTTCCATATATATCAGTGTTCTGACTCATGAGTTCAGTGTCATCCCTTCTCTACTGAAGGGTCTGATTGTGACATTTAGATGCCACTAAGAAATTTTAAACAGAACTTAGCAGTACGTAGACCTTGCCCTTGAAATTGACTTTTAATGCTTTCCTTCAAAGTTATTAAACTTCACATCATAATAGCAGAATAGATGCTTCATAACTGAAAGTGAAGTGGCTTTGAAATATAGCCAAACTTTGCATATTACACCAGGCAGGTATACTAGTTATCTGATCAATTTTAATTAACCTCTAGTAATATACTTGGGACACATCAGATGCCACAGCACAAACATATACGATGCACCTACCACAATCCAGCAGGAAAAAGAGATGAGGAATATACTAATACTTCCATCACTAGAGTAGCATTTTAATGGCACTAACCAGAAAGGCTATATGAGTTTGTAAGGGCAAATACAAATCCAAAAAAAAATTTTTTAAGACTCTCCAGTAATTTGAAAAAAGAAAGAGGCCACCCACGTCTCTTTTCTTAGAGCATTTACTTTAGAATTTGTATTTGTAAATTCTTTTTCTGCCTCTTTAAGACATATGTAAATCTTTAAAAAGCAAATAAGCCTCTTGACAGTTTTACAACCCAGAAATGTTTTTCTCAAGGATTTGGGAGCCATCTCTTTAAACCGTAATCAAGGAAGATATCACCCCTATGTCCCAGTTTCCGTGGTAGGGTAGGATCCTAACTTTGGCAGGGCACCTGGATCCAAGTTGCAAAACTACCTTTAGTGGCAAAGATATGAAAAGTTATTTTTCCTTTGGGTAAAGGCAGTTAGCAAACACAGATAGCCACCCAATCACCAGATGAATTCAGGATGAACTGGGTGTGACAAATGGCACTGTCAAGGCTTCTTTCTTGAGAACTAGTTTTCTATCTTCAGAATATGTGTGCAGTGGGCTCTACCTGGGGGGATTTACAAAAAGGGGAGACTTTTTTCTGTCTTTGCAACTGGATAACAGATGACCTGTGATACCCATCACAATCTGGTCCAATAGTCAAACTGTTTTCTTTCTTGCCTACATTTTGTGGAGAAGAATTTCTGCATTGGCAGAAGTTTTTTTTATTCTTAATTATATTTCCTGTAAAATTCAGGGTATGGAAATAACATTTCTGACGAGATAATTGACAGTTGGGGGAAGGTCTCCTAGGGGAGAGGCCTGGAAGGTGGGGTGAGATGTTGATCGGAGAGAAGAGGGACAGGGGCATTTCAGGCAGAGCACATGACCCAAGCAAGGGCTAAAGTGGCACAATGCAAAAATGTTCAAGGAAAGATGGAGAAATCAACTTAGCTAGAGTGAAGGACTGCTCGCTTGAGAAACAGACCCAGAAGAGCAGGCTCTGAGTAGAGCATCTGCTTCGTCTTAGAGCTTATAATCAAAGCATACGTGATTAACAGGACTTCCCCAAAGCAGCCAAGTATCAAGTAAAGATGACTCAATACAAACTTCATCAAAATCAAAGTAAACTATTTTTCAGTGGGAATGGCCCAATCTTGGAATTTCCTTTAGAAAGCTGAAGAATCTTTACGGTTATGAGTGTTTTATTCCCAATAATTTAGTCAACAAATTTTTACATAATATGCACTTTGTGCTAGGTACTGAGCTAAGCACTAAAGATATGTAAATAAATAAAAGTGAAATGATTTCTGCGTTCAGAGAGCTTATAGACTATTGGGTAGGTACCAATGTAATACTTAGATTTATTAACCTCTTTGCTGCTAGGCATTGTGCTAGGCATTTAGCCCAACTCCCAAAGCAAGCATTATTATACTCATGATACAGATGCAGAAAGAGCCTCAGAGAATTTAAACTGCTCAAGCTTATGTAGTCTGAAATGCAAGGTATGATTACAAACGCAATTCATATGGTGTCACTCATATGTGGAATATAAGAAATAGTGAAAGGAACCATAAGGGATGGAGGGAAAACTGAGTGGGGAAAATCAGAGAGGACAAGAAACCATGAGAGGCTCTTAATCATAGGAAGCAAACTGAGGGTTGCTGAAGGCGAGGGGGTGAAGGATGGGGTAACTAGGTCACAGACATTAAGGAGGGCATGTGATGTGATGAGCACTGGATGTTATACTATATGTTGGCAAATTGAATTTAAATAAAATAAAAATAAAACATGCCAAAAAAACCAACAACACAGTGTTTTTGAGTTCAGGCAGCCAAGCTCTTCATAGGGCAGCAAGTGCTAAAAGCACACATTTCTTCCTAAAGTGGCAGGCAACAAGTCAGTTCTTTATTAAGCATATCAGCTGTAAGATTTTTGTAGACACCCTTTATCAATTTGAGGAAGTTCCCTACTATTTCTAGTTCACTGAAAGTTTACCTCATTAAAGGATGTTGAATTTTGTCAAATGTTTCATCATCTATTAAAATGATCATATGATTTTTTAGTGTATTCTGCTAATATAATGATTTACATTGATTCATTGCAAATGTTAAATCAACCTTATATTCCTAGGATAAACTCTAATTAGTCATGACGTATCTTCCCTTCTTGTTGGATTTCATTTGCTTTTTATTTTTTACAGAAGTATAATTGATGGATGAGATTATATTAGTTTCAGGGGCACCATATAATGATTCAATATTTGTATATTTTACAAAATGATCACCACAATAAGCCACAACAAGTACACACATATTTGAAAAAAAAATTCTTGTGATGAGAACTTTTAAGATCTCCTCCCATAGCAACTTTCAAATATGCAAGACAATATTATTAACTACAGTCACCATGCTATAGATTATGTCTCTATGACTTATTTATTTTATTCCTGGAAGTTTGTACTTTTTGACCACCTTCACCCACTTGCTAATATTTTGTTAATGATTTTTATATCTATAATACCAAGGGATATTGATCTGTAGTTTTCTTTTCTTGCAATTTCTTTGAATGGATATTAAGGTAATGCTAGCATCTTAGAATAAGTTGTGCAGTGATCACTCCTATTTTCTAAACAAATCCATATAAGGTAAGTTTTTTCTTCGTGAAATATTTCATAGATTTCACCATTGAAACCATTGTGACCTAGAGTTGTCTCAGTGAGATAGATTTTGATAATAAATTTTATCTTTAATATATATAATAGGGTGATTCAGATTTTCTGTTTTTTCTTTTGTCATATTTGATAAGTTGTATTTTCCAAGAAACTTGTGCACTTTGTCTAAGCTTTTTTAATGTGTTGGCGAAAAAATGTTTATAGTTTTTTCTTATTATCCTTTTAATTTTTGAAGGATCTGTAGTTGATAATCCCTCCTGATCCCTGCTCGTGGTGATTTATGTTCTCTCCCTTTTTCCACCCATCTCATTAAAAGTTCGTCAATTTTGTCAGTGGATCTCTTCAAAGGACCAGTTTGTACACTTATTAATTTTCTCTATTGTCTGTTCTCTTTCAATGACTTATTCTCTTCTCTTTGTAATTTCCTTTCTTCTACTTACTTTCTTCTTACTCTGCTTTATTTCCCTAGTTTCTTAATATGGGATCTTAGTCCTTCATTTTAAATCTTTCTTCTTTTCTAATACAAGTGTCTAGATCTATAGATTCCTTCTAAAGATTGCTTTCTCTGCCTCTTATAAGCTTTGGCGTATTGTATTCATTGTCATTCAGTTCAAAATATTTTCTAATTTCCTTTGTGACTTTGTCTTTGGCCCATGAATCACTTAGAAATACGCTATTTCATGTGCTTGCTTTGGCAGCACATATACTAAAATTGGAACAACACAGAGATTAACCTGGTCCCTGTACAAAGATGACAGGCAAATTCATGAAGCAATTCATATTTTAAAAAAAGATCTGCTATTTCATTTTGGAGTATTCATGGTTTTACTTGATCTCTTTTTATTATTAATTTCAATTTAATTCTGTTGTGTTCAGACAATACTCTCTGTATGATTGAAGTCCTGCTAAATTTATTGAGACTTGTTTTGTAGCGTATGATCTGTCTTTGTGAATACACCACGTGCATTTGTAAGAATGCATATTCTGCAGTTGTCGGATGTAGTGCTCTATAAATATCAATTACATCAATGGGGTCAACAGTGTAGTTCAGATTTTCCATGGCTCTACTGAATATTTTTTGTCCAGTTATTTGATCAATTTCTGGAAAAGGAATTTTATAGTAAAATACCGTAATTGTGGAATTATCTATTTCTTCCTTTCATTCTGTCAATGTTTGCTACATTTATTTTGAGATTCTGTTGTTAAAGACATACATAATTTATAATTGTTGTGTCTTTCTGATGAACTGTGCCTTTTATTATTATGAAATATCCCTTTTGTTTCTCATAGTGTTCTTGTCTTGAAGTCTATTCTATGTAATATTTAAAATGATGATTTCATTCTTATGTTTGCCATTTGCATCGCATGTCTTTTTTCCATCCATTTACTTTTAATCTTTATGTGTCTTTTTATCCAAAGTGTGCCTCTGCAGGAAGAATATAGCGTCTTGCTTTTTATCTACTCTGTTTATATTTGTTTATAATTGGAGTTATTATACTATTAGCATTTAATATAATTATTAATTGGTTCAGATTGAGTCTATTATATTATCCATTTTTCTTAGTCTAATTTTTCTTCTTTTTTTATATTGTTCCCACTTTCTTGCCTTCTACTTGATTCTTTGATTATATTTAGCATTTCATTCTAATTTATCAATCCACTTTGGCTGATTTTCTTTTTCTTTTCTTTTTTTTAAATTTAAATTCAATTTGCCAACCTATAGTATAACACCCAGTGAATTTCTTTTTCTAAGCAGCTGCTCAAGGAATTACAAAAAACAGATCTAGCCTGGGCTCTGAGATTCTCCCCATACTATCTGGCCCACAGGGCCTACTTCTTTTGGTTCCTGGCCAGAAAGACAAGATTTCTAGCAGAGATTTAGCTGCCAGTGCAGCTGTAACCACCTTGCCTTTCCATGAACGGGAGCCTGCACCTAAAAGGAAGGTTTAAGAGAGGAACACACACCAAAAAAACAGTAAACACAAGTAGAATACTATGTGGCCACTGCACAGTTTTTCTCCAAACCTGAATTCTTTTGTTCACCTTTAGGCTTGCAAGGAGTTGTTTTTTGTTTTTCACAAACAGTTTCATTGTAACCAGTGAGAAGAACAGGCTTTAGGAGATTTATAGCACCAGAGCAGAACCAGAGCTCTTCCTTTACTCTTGGATTTATCCAATTAAATGGTATACATGATTGAGAAATTTTAAGAAAGAAAGAGTAACTACTACTTTTCGGAGTTCTTGCCTATCTCAGGATGTCTCTGACTTTTGAACAAACAAAACATTTGACAAAGTATAGAATTTTTAGGTCGTTTTATTTCCCCCTTAAAAGATGCTCACTATTACTCCATTGTCTTCTGTGATTAAATATCACAGGGGATCCCTGGGTGGTTCAGTGGTTTAGCGCCGCTTTTGGCCCAGTGCGTGATCCTGGAGCCCTGGGATGGAGTCCCACGTCGGGCTCCCTGCATGGAGACTGCTTCTCCCTCTGCCTGTGTCTCTCCCTTTCTCTGTGTCTCTCATGAATGAATAAATAAATAAAATCTAAAAAAATAATAATAGATAAATATCACGGGGGAATAATCTGAAGTCTGCTTAATGTTTTTGTTTTTACACTTAATGCTCCTTTCAACCTGGATACTTACAAATTTTTTTTCTTCCTCTTTTGATGTTAAAATTTTTGCTGGGATATTCCTACATGTTGAATATTTGTGAATTTTACCAAGAACAAAACACAGCCTTTTCAAATTTTGAATCTAAGGTTTAATTTAGCTCTGGATGATTATTCCTGTCAGCCAATGCCATGTCCTTGTTTTTCTCATTTAATTTATTGAACAAAATCTCTACTATCTCTTTCCCATCTATCATTTTCCTGATCAGTTTCTTCTCTTGAGTCTCCTCCTTGTATTCTCAAAGTGTTCTGCATTTGTTTTCTACAATATGACAGTGTTTTCAGCTTTTGACTGTCACCTTCTATAAAAATACTCTATCATATTTCAGATTTTCATGCATCATTTCTTTATGTAAACCAGAACATTTTGCATTTCCACTTCACTTTAACATGTTCTTCAACCTTTGTGTTGTAGAGATTTTATTTTTCTCATCTTTTAGGAAGGAAATCATAACTGATTTCCAAACTGCTCTTTTTTAGATCCCCTGAGTGGCTCAAACAGTTAAGGGTCTGACTCTTCTTTTTTTTTTAAGATTTATTTATTTATTTGAGAGAGAGAGAGAGAGAGAGAGTGCATGCACACATGAGCACAAGTGGGGGTAGGGGCAGAGGCAGAGGCAGAGGCAGAGGGAGAGAGGAGAAGCAGACTGCAGACTGAGTGCAGAGCCCAGTACAGGGTTGGATCCCAGGACCCTGAAATCATGATCTGAGTTGAAATTAAGAGTCAGAAGCCTAATTGACTAAGCCACCCAGGCACCCTTAAATGTCCCATTCTTTTTTGTTTTTGTTTTTGTTTTTTTTTGTAAAGATTTTATTTGAGAAAAAGAGTAAGAGAGAGAGAAAGCACTAGAGGGAGGAGGGGCAGAGGGAGAGGTAGAAGCAGACTCTCCACTAAGCAAGGGGCCCAACATGGGGCTTGATCCTAGGACCCCAAAATCATGACCTGAGCCAAAGGCACCTACTTAACCGACTGAGCCACCCAGGTGCCCAATGTCTCACTCTTGATTCTGCTCAGGTCATGATCTCAGGGTCATGGGATCAAGACCTACATCAGACTCTACCCTCAGCAGGAGTCTGCCTGAGATTCTGTCTCTCCAGATCCCTCTGTCCCTCCTCCCTCACTCTAAAATGAATAAATCTTAAAAAAAAAAATCTTAAAAAAAAGAAAATGTTCTTTTTCCATGAAAACAAGTCATTTTCAGATATTTGCCCTTTTCATAATTGTCAGCAGAGCATTTGTTGTCCTTATTTGCATTCTTTGTATAGTATCCATAGAGTTTTTCTGTCTGCTTAGTTCAAATCGAAAGACCTCTACTTAGAATTTGGCAACAATGTGGGATGTCTTTAGCTCTTCCCACTGTCCTACCAGTGCTTGCAGCCTCCTCATCTCAGACCTCGGTAAGAATGGCAGGTAAACCTGGGCAGCCACTAATATAATTAGCAGAGTCTGACAGTATTCATTTAGTGTAAGTCTGCTGGCCTGAGACTGGCTATTTACTTGATCCAACAGCTAGAGATCTTAAATGCTAAGTCGAATGTTTACAGCTTTTGTTTCAGTGAACTCTATTACATAGAGCATTAAATCCTAAGCAAACACTGCTCCCTAGAACCCTGCCCATCTCTGCAACTGTTCGTTAAATTTCTTCAATGACAAAGAATTCTAGGACACAACGAACCTCTGCCCATCTTATACTCCTGTCATATTTGTGCCTGGGAATAATAATCCCTCAGTGAATATAATAAGAAAAGAACAGGAGTCTGGGTTTTGGAGTAAGATTGACTATTTTCCAGTGAACCCCTGTGTCACAGATTTAAGAATGCATTTCTCAAAGCCTTCTTCAATTCTCTGAGGGGCTCTGAACTGTCTGCAATAAGGTGGACAAGACGGTGAGTGATCTATGATGCTCCTTGGCTATCCTAAAATGGTGTGTTCTGAAGAAATTCCACTCCAACTCTGACATCTCTTATCTTCATTTTCCAGTGTGCTTGCTAGTTTTTATCTTTTTCTATTTTTTTAAAGCTATTTTAATAAGAAGTTGGGAGGAGAAATATCAGGTCTGGCTGGCTGGTCTGTCACCATAGCAACCCAGAGCCCTCTGTAATTACCTTCTGAACACCATGCTTAGTCGGTAGATTATGTCAATGACTGTCACTATGTCTGTGGTAAAAATAAAGCTGTCAGTGTGACAACTTTCTCGAGTCAAAGAATATTCCACCCTGAGGCTGGATAAAAGCTCTGATTCTCTAGAGGAGCTAAAGGATTTGCTGTGAGCACACTGGCACTCAGGAAGAGTTCCTGCCTCCAGATCTCTGCTCCCCTCTTCTCATACAGCTCTGCTGACTCTCCCTGGAAAGAGCCAAGCAAACTTATGAGTTGTTTTGAATTCGGGTATATTTGAGACAGAACACCAAAAAATTAGATTCTAAAGGCAAGCAGCTAAGTTTACATTTTCGTTTATCCTTCCGTAGCTCCTCACCAACACTGCTTTGATACATGTATCTTGAGAGGCTATATAGACCCCTACACAGACTAATTCATTTTACTATATTCACTCTTTTTTCCTACAATATTTGATTATAAACATGTTCAAATATACAGCAAAGGTGAAGGAATTTTACATGGAATTTTACACTATACCCTCATCTAGACTTTACCATTAACATTTTACTCTATTTCTTTTAACACGTTTATCCATCCTTTACCTATCCATCCACTTATTCATCTTTTTTTTAAACATCACAAATACGTTTTTATTTGTCACCATTAAATGTCTGAATTTTAAACAGATTCTTGGACTGGTGGTTCATATCCATCAGCTCGTTCAACTTTAGCACCAGTCTCATCTGCCGTAGCTTTTCCAGAACTACTACCTTCACCATGAAGCTCCATGAGTTTTCCCAATTGAAACTTGGGCTTCTTCAGCATTTTTACTTTTCTAACGAAGACATCATGGAGTGGATAAATAGACTGACAAGCTTTTTCTAAATCTTTTCCAATGCTGCCTGGAATCAATTTATTGACCACTTCTTTCAAGTCATTTGTCTGCACCTCTTGGGTCATGATTTCCATCATCTTTTTCCAGATTTGGCGGACCTGTTGGCGCTGAGCATAAGAGGTCTTCCAAACCTGATTATTGCGTTTTTTAGTAAAACCAAAACAAAATAGACGAAGCAAATAACCATCGGTAGTCTTTACATCAACATGAGCTTCAATCATGGTCTGCCATTTTTTGACCATGGAGCACATTTTGTCACGGGTAGGATCCATTCCATGGAAGTTAGTCAGGCAGTTTTTGCCCTGCACATCCTCAGTGATTAGCTTGAATTTCCTAAATGCAACTTCATTCTGCAGATCAGCAAGACTAACTTCAAAAACGTGACCCTTGAGACCATCAGATGCAATTTTGGTTCCTTGAGTTCTTGTGACTAGTGTTTTTCCAATATTTCTTGTATTGAACATAGTTGGCACTTTCACACCATAACAATCTTTCTTAGAAAATGGATCAACCACTTTCTTCTTGGCTCCTTTTGTGCCACCTTTCATAAGGCGCTTGTTCTTGTCGACCGCCATGGCACTGCTCTGGGAGCCAAAAGTTCATCTTATTTTTTGAACACATTTCAAGTTACAAACATCAGTACACTTCCTCCTAAATACTTGACTATGTATCACTAACTAAAAATTAATATTTCTTTATGTTTTTGTCCTTTTTAAAAAAAAAGTGTTTATTTATTTATTTGACAGAGAGAGCATGCACACACAAGCAGGACAAGCAGGTAGAGGGAGAAGTAGGCTCCCCACCAAGCAAGGAGCCTAATGCGGGACTTGACCACAGGACCCTGAGGTCATGACCTGAGCTGAAGGCAGTTGCTTAACTGATTGAGCCATCCAGACATCCTTGTTTTTGTCCTTTTGATAGAACATTTTTATATAATGAAATACAAAAATTTAGTGTACACTTGCTGAGCTCTCAGTGTATATACCTGTGTGACTCAAACACCCACTTCTATCCCCACTCTGGACAATCACCACTCTTCAATTTCTCCCCTGCAACTCTCAGGTGACAGCTGTGCAGCAAAGAGCAAGTAGTCTCAACTGGACTGGAACCAAGTGCAGGGGGCTCCAGGAGAGATGTAGAGGATATAAAACTGATAGAATAACTTGTGTGTTTGAATACATTGAGAGAAGCATTATACTTCTCACAGTATTTGGCAAAATAGGCATACATATATAAATGACTATCAAACAAAACAAAAAATAGAAGTGATTCTTACTTCCCAAAAAACAATAGACTTATAAAATGTATATGACATGGTTCTGCTAGGAGTAATATTTACATAATTGTAGTAATATAAACCCTACATGTTGATCTCATTTAAAAAGAAAGAATCTCCCAGGCAAAACCAAAAAGAAACTTAAAAGCAGAAGGTACCTTCACTCTGACATCATTTGCCAATTAAAGAAACCAAGGAGCTTAAGATTTAATGACTCTCAGGGACAGGGAGACAAGATGTTGAACCTGTACAAGGGGTCAGAATAGGACCTCTACATGAACCAAGACTCTCAAAGTGCTACTTTCTTGGTAAAAAGAGGGTATTAGCAAGGAACAACTCTTTCCAGAAAAGAAGGAATTCCAAGGAACTTAACTTAACTGTCTCAGCCTGGGCCCTGTGTGAGAAAAGGAATGTCTCACTTGAGAATTGATAGGCAAAGCTCTTCTCTCATACTGGATAGGGGTTTAAATGTACACTGCATGATCTTGGACTCCCAAATTAAGAAATTATCCTAAAAAGTGGTCTTAGACTAAAAAAAAAAAAAAAAAAACTCTGGGATTTCTGGCAAAAACCAACACAAATCATTTTCAGGAGAAATATGCTTAACCCAGAGCCCACAAGATTCTGACAGATAGAACTCTGCCCAACATAAGCATAAGTTAAAAATTAGAAAACAAATTTAAAAGCAATGAAAACACAAACAAAAATCAATCCAGGATGAACAAGAGTCTTCAGAAACTACATGTATCAAAATTAGAGCCTCAAAACTTCAGACAATTCAATTATTGGACATAAAATATTAGATATACTTGAAATTATTAGTTAAAATAAAGAATAATGAGTATGAAATAGGAACGAAGCACTATCACAAATGATAAGGCAAATTTGAAAAACACACATCTAG
The DNA here is from genome assembly GCF_011100685.1 of Canis lupus familiaris. Lineage (NCBI taxonomy): Eukaryota > Metazoa > Chordata > Mammalia > Carnivora > Canidae > Canis > Canis lupus. The sequence continues at coordinate 28,068,069 of NC_049244.1, read as the reverse complement.
ATGTCAATGAAATTGAAAACTCAGTGAAGGAGTTCTACTTTCAATAAAAGTAATTTATGATCCAATGATTCCACTATTGGGTATTTAGCCAAAGGAAATGAAAATACTAATTCAAAAAGATATATACACCCCTATGTTTATTGCATCATTATTTACAATAGCCAAGATATGGAAGCAACCTAAGTGCCCATCAACAGATGAATGGATAAGGAAGATGTGGCACATGCACACACACACACACACACATACACACACACTAGAATATTATGCAGCTGTAAAAAAAAGGATGAGATTGTGACTTTTGAGACAACATGGGTGAATCTAGAAGCTATTATACTAAATGAAATAAGCCAGACTGAGAAAGACAAATACCATATGATTCTACTCATTAAATGGAGTCTTAAAAAAAAGCATAAACAAAGAAAAAACAGAATCAGACTTGTAAACACAAAGAACAAACTGATGGTTGCCAGAGGAGAGGGAACTAAGGAGAATCGGCAAAAATGAGTGAAGAGGAGAGAAAGATACAGGCTTCCCACATGGAACAAATAAGTCACAGGAATAAAAAGCACAACATAAGGGATATAGTCAATGATACTGTAATAGCAATGTAACAGGACAGATGGTAGCAGTACTTGTGGTGAACACAGCATAATGTATAAACTTGTCAAATCACTAAGCTGTACATCTGAAACTAATGTAACATTGGTTATCAACTACACTCAAAAAAAGAAAAGGTCAAAACAAACAAGCAAAAAAAGTAATTTAGAATATCATTTCTACTTAGATTAAAATGAACGATTTTCTGGAATTTAATAGTTATTAAGCCTGTCTCAAGAAGAAATAGAAAAAGCAAATTAGTTAAATCCATGAAGAAAGTTGAGGAAGTTTCCAAAGAATTCCTCTCTTTACACTCTCACCAAACAAAAAAACAAAGCAACAAAAGGTTCCAATATTGTAGTCAATTTTTAAATAGAAATAGAATTGAGGGCAGCCCCAGTGGCTCAGCGGTTCAGCACCACCTTTGGCCAGGGTGTGATCCTGGAGACCTGGGATCAAGTCCCACATCAGGCTCCCTGCATGGAGTCTGCTTCTCCCTCTGCCTGTGTTTCTGCCTTTCTCCCTCTATCTCTGTGTCTCTCATAAATAAATAAATAAAATCTAAAAAAAAAAAAAAAAGAAATAGAATAGAAAGAGTTGGTACTATTTAAATTGCTTCAGCCCCAGAGAAAGAAAATAAGCTTCCAAAGTGTTTTTTAAGAAGTCAATTCTTTCTTCAAATCCTGACAAAGATACAGAAGAAAAAAAGAAAACCATAATCTGATATTATTCAATAATAATAATAATAATAATAATAATACTTAAATACAAATTACAAATACATTATGACATTTGATTTAAAAACACACCATACCCAAATGCAATTTTCAAGAATTATACAATAATAAGAAATTTAATGAAATAATCTATTAAATGGGTCAAAGAAGAAAATCTACTTAATCATTGCAATAAAAATAAAAGCTCTGAAATTCAGAGCCCTTTATTAAAACAGATGCTCAAATGCAAAGATGATAAGTGTCTTGAAGTCTTTTTTAATTAAACAAAAGTTGTACAAAACAGAAATCAAAATGTATGCTAACGTATATTTTGTAATCTGAAGGATGGGTTATAAAGTGGGGAAGGATTTTGAGAGTATTTACATGAAAGCAAAGCTATGAAAGATTACAAGAATTTTTATACTCAGCTATAGCAGTTTGCTCTGTCAGTTTGGTTAAAACTACACTTCCCAGAATTTACTTTGGTGTATGATTACAGGTTAGATTCAGACAAAAGAGGGATTTGCATGAGATCTGGAAGTTGAAAGTGAAGGCCTCTAAAGGTTGCCATGATAGAGGCAAGGGTAAGATACTATAGCTTACCCTTGCTCTCTCTGCTCCATTTCCAGCTCTTCTTCTCAACTAATGATTCTGTTGATCAATAGCAGCAACAGGCTGAACTCCAGCTGCCTGACAGAAGACAAGAGAGACTGTGGTGGTAGAGGCATAGTCCTCTCATGCACCTTCTCATGTGCTTCCTCTTTGTACTCTCACTTCATTGGGTGGGTAGGCTTGACATCTCAGATTGGTGACTTCTCAGATTCTTCACTCCCTCCAGAATCTTCACTTTCCAGATCCTCCACAACTGTGTAAAGTTTATTCATTTCCTGTGCTGAATCCTACATGCCAAACTCAGCATTCTACTTCCCTCATTGAAGTCTGAATGTCTTACCAGCCACTGTCATATACATACATTAAAACAACCAAAAGTTTTTCTCAAACGTGTAAAGACCCAAAATATAAAGAAAGCACTATGAGCCTTTATGAAGACCCAGTATTTGAAAAGTGATGAAAAGAACAATTTGGTTCTTTCTAAAGGAAAAAATTTTTAAAACTCGTGATAAAGAAGTTGTGAGCTGAAAGGATAAATGAAGGCTACTGATATTTTTAAAATATAGAATTAAGACTGGATGAATATAGGAAATAAAGATATGGAACAGAATCCCAATATCATAAAACTTAACCTTAAAGTAATAATGGAAATAAATGTTTGGAGGTATTTTGGAAGATGGTAAGAGGGAAATTTTCTAAGTGCATTATTTCTTCAACTTACAAGTTCACTATTGCACCTATCAAGCTAGTAAATACCATATGAATGAGAAATTTTTTTATATAAATTTTTTGTTGGTGTTCAATTTGCCAACATATAGAATAACACCCAGTGCTCATCTCGTCAAGTGCCCACCTCAGTGCCCATCACCCAGTCATCCCCACCCCCCCGCCCACCTCCCCTTCCACCACCCCTAGTTCGTTTCCCAGAGTTAGGAGTCTTTCATGTTCTGTTTAAGAACTGTCAAAGTTATGAACATACTCCTGTGAAGTACCGAAAATAGATAAGACATTTAAATTAATAAAGAACATTCAAAGCAAAACAAAGAAAATGCAGATCATAAAACAAAAAGAAAGAATACTTTTCAAAAGAGAAAACACAGTATTATGGAAAAAAAACTTTCAAAAAGGGAGATTGCTCAATAAAACCAGAGTCTAACTCTTTTAAAAGATCAATAAAATTGACACTTTTCTTGCCACTCTGATAACAAAACAGAAGACCCTAGAGATAAACTTTGAGTTGACAGAGCAGAGTTACACCTAGAAATGGGGTTAGAAATTAGATTCTTACCATGCATAGCCTCATTAAATAAACATTAGCATTAATCAAAATGGGTGATTATACAGGCAAATATAAATTGCCAAAGTGATCTTAAGTAGGAGAAAACCTTAATAAACCAACTATATTAACATAAACTACATAGTTTCTCAGAGATGTACCCCTAAAATAACTACCATGCCCAGATGGTACAATGAATGAATTGAATCAACCATTGGAAAATTCCCTTATTATGTCAACTGCTCGAGGGCATAGTAAATTATAAAAACTACCTAATTGATTCAACAATGTTAACAGAAAACACTGATTTTTAAAACCCAGAAAATTGAAAGGAAGGAAGGAGGGAAAGGGGATGGAAAGAAAAGGTGAAGATAAGAGAAGGGAAGAGATGAAACAAAATACCTATAGGTCATTTCCATTTATGAATGTTGAGTTCTGTTGTATAAGGTAGTTAATTTACTGACAGATCAGATTTCTCCCCTTGGACTCTGGTTGGGTAGGTCTAAAGCAGCCCACTCTAGGGCTTATGTACTCTACTCTTAAATTATGGCCTTTCTGAGGTCTCTGCTATATGCCCCCTCTGTTCAATGAGCCCTCTTTTCCCTGGCTGGTTAGAACTCCAGTGTCCCCCAGCACTTTGTGACTTCAGAAAACTCTATTTAGTTCACAAACCCGCAGTAGCCATTCTTCATCTGTCCTCCTGGGCTGTGTCAGCCAAAGGCTTAAGTGGTCACCAAAGATTTCTAAGAAACCCAGATCTGTACTACTTCCTATTCTGTTTATCTTGCACACACATTCCAGCCACCCCATCAGCTCATTGGTCTCTGGAATCCACTTTCCTATGCTACAGTTTGGAAAACTCTTCCAATGCAGACTGCTGGAGTGAGTGCAGAGGTCAACTCAGGTTTTCACTTCTCTTGAGGATTGGAGCCCTGCAGTGCCTACTGTTCAATGCTTAAAAATAGTTGTTTCAAGCTGGTGCAGCCACTCTGGAAAACAGTATGGACGTTCCTCAAAAAAGTTAAAAATAGAACTACCCTATGATCCAGCAATTGCACTACTAGGTATTTACCCAAAGGATACAAAATATTGATTTGAAGGGTTACAACATTCTGATATATATATAGCAGCATTATCAACAATAGCAAAATTATGGAAAGAGCCCAAATGTCCACTGACTGATTAATGGATAAAGAAAATGTGGGATATATATACACACACACACACACACGCACACATATTATATATAACATATATATAACTTATCTATTATATATATTACTCGTGGGATATATGTATATAATATACTATATATTACTTAGCTGTAAAAAAGAATGAAATCTTGTCATTTGCAATGATGTGGTTGGAGCTAGAGAGTATAATGTTAAGCAAAGTCAGTCAGTCAGAGAAAGACAAATACCATATAATTTCATCCACATGTGGAATATAAGAAACAAAACAAATGATCATAGGAGAAAAATAAAGAGAGAAGTAAACCAAGAAATAGTTTCTTAACTATAGAGAACATACTAATGGTTACCAGAGGGGAGGTGGAGTATAAGTAAAATAGGTAATGGGATTAAAGAGTACACTTCTTGTGATGAGCACCAAGTATTGTATATAAGTATTGAATCATTATATTGTGTACTTGAAACTAATATTGCATTGGATGTTAACTAGCTGGAATTTAAATTTAAAAAACAGTTGCTTTGGGGCACCTGGGGGGCTATAGTTGAGCATCTACTTTTGGCTCAGGGCATGATCCCAGGGTCCTGGGATCAAGTCCCACATCAGTGTGAGGAGGCTGCTTCTCCCTCTGCCTAAGTCTCTGCCTCTCTCTGTGTCTCTCATGAACAAATAAATAAAAAATCTTTTAAAAAATAGTTGTTTCATATTTTTTAGCAGTTTTATAGTTATTTACAGCAAAGGGGAGTATAATATGTTACTCTATCGTGGTTAGAAATGGAAGTCCATGTGCCCATCTTTTAATTTTAAAGGTTTTAAACCTTGATTGTAACACAAGAATAGGAAACTGAAAGTGCATAAAAGCAAAGAAATTGCTGAATTTCAAGGTAGATGCTTCTTTATCATAAAAAGTATTCCTTAAAATATTCCCCTAAATTAAAAAAAAAGAATAGTCATAAAAATTATTACAAGGTTAGGGATAATGTTTTTTTTTAACTATATATTTAAATTTTACACAGTTACAATTGACATTCTGCCATGAAGGATGAGAACATTGGGACTCTTCCAATTTTCCCCACCACTGATTTGATATATAATATACATAATATATAATTTTGATCCATAATACATCATTTTCAGGGTTCATAACATTTACCTTCTGTTTTGTTCATTTCTTTATAATTCGTATACCCTATTATTACCTTTCTTTGTCTTATTTAATTGGTTAGAATCTCTAGCAAAATGATGAAGAGGCAGTGATACTGAGCATCACCATTTTGTGCCTTATTTAATACGAATATTTCTAAAATTTCATCATTAAATATAATGTTTGCTATGGTTGTTGGTAGTTTCACTTCACAGGTTAAGAAAGTAAGACTTCTTTAAAATTTGTGTTCTATTTTATCAAATGTTTTCCTGCAAGTATGAGATGATGATACCATTTTTAATCTACTGATAACTTCCCATGATGAATTTTATTGATATCATCCTTGGATTCCAGGCATAAATCCTACTTGAACATGCCATATCTTTTCATATGCAACAAAAGGTCAATTTGTTGTTAATTTATTTAAGACTTTTGCAATAATTTTATTGTATAGTTCTTTGTCTTTGGTATAAAGTTTATGACAGCCTTATGAAATAGTTGGCTAATTTTTCTTTTCCTACCTTTGGAATTAGTTTGAGTGACATAGGGATTTATCTATTTCTTGAAAGTTTGACAAAACTTACCGATAAGATTATGGCTCAGTATCTTTTGAAGGGAAAGACTTTTGACTGCAGGTTTAACTAACTTCATAATTACTGACTTACTCTATTTTTCCTATTTCTTTTTAAGTTAATTTCACTAAATTATATTCTAGAAAATTATCTTCATCTAAATTTTCCATTTAATGACATTACATTTTAGTATTTTCTTAGGTTTCTTACACCTCTTTTTAAGCTATAGTTATGCCTCATTTTATTTTTGTAACAGATTGTTTTCCAAAACTGGCCACAACAATAGTTTTCACCTCAATTGTTCCTTCCAGAACCTTGCCACTCTTGTCAAGTGGTAGAGTATGTTTCCCTTCTCCTTGAGGCCTTACTGTGGCATAGAGTCAAGCCCTCCTCAATGTGCCCTATCCAAATTCATGATCTCCAGAATCTGTGAGCATAATAAACAGTTTTTATACCACTAGATTTTGGAATCACTTATTACTCAATCATAGTAACTGAAGTAATTATGAATATTGCTTAATGTGTGTGCTTTAGAAAAATTTTCTTGATCTGTATCTTTGAATATTTTATATTCCATTGTTCTCTATTCCAAAATCAATTGAGTATAAGTCAAAATGCTTATCTATTATTTTCCCTCTAATCCTTTTAAACTCATACTTTCATATTTTTTCTCAGTTTTCTGAAACCTATCTTTTATATCCTTAACTGTATTTTTAGTACTGCTTGTTCTTTCTTCTTTATTTATTCAAATTAATGCTACCATTATATAATGGCTTCAATCTTCCCTTTGATACTTTTTATTCCTGAGCTCTTCCAGCCCATTTTTCCTCTCTATTTAGTATTTTTTCCTCTATCTTCATAAAAAGGCCATATTTCCTTAAACTTATCTTTTTTAATTTATTTGATTTCAAGTATTTGTTTAATATTTTCTTCTACTTTGCAAAATCATTATCCTGTTATTCTTGTAATATTCTTGTTATTCTTGTAATATCTTCCAATATTTTTCTCATATTCACAGCTAGTTTCTTTATGATTACTATTAATCTCTTCACTGATCCAGTCTTTCTTGGTCAGCTATTTGCTTAAGAATATTGTATGGTAACAGACATCAGACTGAGTGAGCTGGTCCAGCTGGCAAAGATTTAGATCTGTTGTCCTGAAATCTCCCACCAACTTTCTGCTCTGGAGTTTTCTCCTTTGTCTCAGCTATCAGGAGCTATATATGGCCCTTGGTAAAGCCAATACCACAGATCCTTCATTTGGTGATTTTTGTGCTTCCTTCTCTTTAAATGTTCTTGCTCCTCAACTTTTCGCCTTACACTGCCACTCCACAGTATGCTTCTCATGAGATGGTATATCTGCTATTCCTCTGTAAGCCTGAAATGTCTTACTATCACTTAGCATCAAATGGGGCTCGATGAAACTCTGGCAAATCATCTACTCTAAGATAAAGTGTTGCCAGTTGGTAATCTCATTATATCACCTATTCACGGAGAATTCTATGTACTTCTAGCATCTGCAGGAGCATCATCATTCATACAACAAATATTAACTAAAAAAAAAAAAAAACAAATATTAACTGAGTGGTCACCATTTCCAGGCACTATTCTAAGCCTTTGAAATGTATGATTGAACAAAACAATTAAAACCTCTGCCCTTGTACAATTTTTATTATTGAGGGGAAAGGGCAGCAGACAAGAAAATATAAATGGTATTACTTGCTGCAAATTATAAAGTATGATAAAAGTAATAAATGTTAGGAATGCAGAAGGGGGAATTAGGAAATAAATAGGTTATAATTTAAAATAGAATTATCTAGATTTCAGGGCACTTGGGTGGCTCAGTGGTTGAGTGGCTGCCTTTGGCTCAGGTCATGATCCTGGGGTCCTGGGATCGAGTCCTGCATTGTGTTCCCTGGAGGGAGCCTGCTTCTTCCTCTGCCTTTGTCTCTGCCTCTCTCTCTGTGTTTCTCATGAATAAATAAATAAAATCTTTTTAAAAAAGAGAATTATCTAGATTTCACTGCATTGGCAGCTTTTCTTTACAGATGATGATTTGGTATTTCATCTCCTATAATCTCTGCTATTTTCTATTGTTTCAGAGAGGAAAAGAAAGTGGTTTAAATGATTCTGTTAATTCTAACTGAAAGTCTTCTATCATCTCCTTTGCATATACTTATCTCATAAATTATAATAAATTTGTAGTGAAGCATTTCTGTTTTTCTACTTTGACCTTATTCTGTATGTGTCAATGGTGGAGAAATTCTTAAAACCCTAACACTCTTTCATTATTCTGAATCCAACTTGAATCCAAAACCACACTATGATTCACATAACTCTCACAAATCCCTTTAAATCTTAGTTTATTTATGATAAATGGTTTGAGACTTATTTTATGGCTTTCCTTAGAAAAGAACATTCTCACATAATTTGGAGCAGGGGTTGGGGAAGAAACATGAGAAAATAACATGCTTTTCTCCTCTCTTCCTACTAGGTTTTATGTAGTTGCAGTAATAAGGATATACAAACCAGCTTTCAACTAACATTTTTTTTATCTTATTTTATTTAAATTCAATTAGTTAACATATAGAGTATCATTAGTTTCAGATATAGAGTTCAGTTATTCATCAGTTGCATATAACACCCAGTGCTCATTACATCACATGCCCTCCTTAATGCCCATCACCCAGTTACCCCATACCCCCACCCATCTCCCATTCAGGAACCGTCACTTTGTTTCATATAGTTAAGAGTCTCTTATGGTTTGTCTCTCTTTCTGATTTTGTCTAATTTCTCCATCCCTTCCTCTATGATTCTCTGTTTTGTTTTTTAAATTCCACATATGAGTTAAAATAATATGTTTCTCTGACTGACTTACTTTGCTTAGCTTAATACCCTCTAGTTCCACCCAGATCATTACATAAGATTTCATTATGTAATGGCTGAGTAATATTGCATTATGTATATTCCACATCTTCTTTATTAATCTGTCAGTGAATATCTGGGCTCTTTCCATAGTTTGGCTATTGTGGACATTATTGCTATAAATATTGGGGTCCAGGTGCCCCTTTAGATCACAATATTTGTATCCTTTGGGTAAATACTTAGTAGTGTAATTGCTAGGTCATATGATGGCTCTATTTTTAACTTTTTGAGGAACCTCCATACTGTTTTCCAAAGTGACTGTATTCCCAGCATACATTCCCAGCAACAGTGTAAGCAGGTTCCCATTTCTCAATATCCTTGCCAACATCTGTTGTTTCCTGACTTGTTAATTTTAGACATTCTGACTGGTGTGAGGTGGCATCTCATTGTGGTTTTGGTTTCTATTTCCCTGATGCTGAGCAATGTTGAGCATTTTTTTCATGTGTCTGTTGGCCATTTGTATGTCTTCTTTGGAGGAATGCCTGTTTATGCCTTCTCCTTATTTCTTGATTGGGTTATTTGTTTTTTGGGTGTTGAATTTGATGAGTTCTTTATAGATCTTGAATACTAGCCCTTTATCTGATAAGACATGTGCAGATATCCTCTCCCATTCTGTAGTTGTCTTTTGGTTTTGTCAACTGTTTCCTTTGCTGTGCAAAAGTTTTTATCTTGAAGAAGTCCCAAAAGTTCATTTTTGCTTTTGTTTTCCTTGCCTTTGGAGATGTGTCTAGCAAGCAGTTGCTGGGGCTGAGGTCATAGAGATTGCTGCCTGTGTTCTTCTCTAGGATTTCGATGAAGTACTGTGTCACATTTAGATCTTCCATCCATTTTGAGTCTATTTTTGTGTATGGTGTAAGAGAACAATCCAGTTTCATTCTTCTGTGTGTGGCTGTCCAATTTTCCTAATACCGTTTGTTGAAGAGAGACTGTTTTTTTTTCCATTGCATATTCTTTCCTGTTTTCTCAAAGATTAGTTGACCATAGAGTCGAGGGTCAATTTCTGGGTTCTTCATTCTGTTCCATTGATCTATGTGTCTGTTTTTGTGCCAGTACCATACTGTTTTGATGATTACAGCTTTGTAATAGAACTTGAAGTCCAGAATTGTGATGCCAACAGCTTTGGTTTTCTTTTTCAACATTCTTCTGCTTATTTCGGGTCTTTTCTGGTTCCATACAAATTTTAGGATTATTTGTTTCCACTCTGTGAAAAAAGTTGATATTTTGATGGGGATTGCATTGAATGCGTAGAGTTCTCTGGGTAGCATAGATATTTTAACAATATTTGTTTTTCCAATCAGTGAGCATGGAATGTTTTTTCATTTCTTTGTGTCTTCTTCAACTTCCTTTATAAATGTTCTATAGTTTTCTGAGTAAATATTCTTTACCTCTTTGGTTAGGTTTATTCCTAGATATCTTATGGGTTTTGGTGCAATGGTAAATGGAATTGATTCCTTAATTTCTCTTTCTTCTGTCTCATTGTTAGTGTATAGAAACACAACTGATTTCTACGCATTCATTTTATATCCTGCCACTTTGCTGAATTCCTGTATGAAATCTAGCAATTTTGGGGTGAAGTCTTTTGAGTATCATGTCATCTGTGAAGAGTGAGAGTTTGACTTCTTTGCCAATTTGGATGCCTTTTATTTCTTTTTGATGTCTTATTTGCTGTGGCTGGGACTTCCAGTACTATGTTAAACAGTGGTAAGAGTGGATATTCCTGTTGTGTCCTGACCTTAGGGAAAAAGCTCTCAGTTTTTCCCCATTAAGAATGATATTTACTGAGAACCTTTAGGATTCAGCAAAGGCAGTCCCAAGAGGGAAGTATATAGCAATACAGGATTTTCTCAAGAAACAAGAAAGGTCTCAAATACACAAGCTAACCTTACACCTAAAGAAGCTAGAGAAAGAACAGCAAATAAATCCTAAATCCATCAGGAGAAGAGAAATAATAAAGATTAGAGCAGAAATCAATGAAATAGAAACCAAAAGAAGAGTAGAACAGATGGACGAAACTAAGAGCTGGTTCTTTGAAAGAACTAATAAGATCAATAAACTCCTAGCCAGATTTATCAAAACAAAAGAGAAATAACACAAAAACAAAAAGAAACAAAAAGAAAAGGACACAAATAAAAACAGGAACGAAAGAGGAGAGATCACAACTAACACTGAAGAAATACAAACAATTATAAGAAGATATTATGAGCAACTATATGCCAACAAATTAGGCAATCTGGAAGAAATAGATGCATTCTTAGAAACATATAAACTACCAAGACGGAAACAGGAAGAAATAGAAAACCCGAACAGACTCATAAATAGCAAGGAAATTGAAGCAGTAATTAAAAATCTCCAACAAACAAGAGTTCAGGGCTGGATGGCTTCCCAGGGGAATTCTACCAAACATTTAAAGAAGAATTAATACCTATTCTCCTAAAGCTATTTCAAAAAATAGAAATAGAAGGAAAATCTCCAAACCGATTCTATGAGGCTAGGATTACCCAAACCAGACAAAGACCCCACCAAAAAGAATTCCAGACCAATATCCCTGATGAACATGAATGCCAAAATTCTCACCAAGATACTAGCCAACAGGATCCAACAGCACATTAAAAGGATTATTCACCACGACCAAGTACAATTTATTCCTGGGCTGCAGGTGTGGTTCAACATCTGCAAATCAATCAATGTGATACACTACATTAATAAAAGAAAGGACAAAAACCATATGATCCTCTCAATTGGTGCAGAAAAAGCATTTGACAAAATACAGTATCCTTTCTTGATTAAAATTCTCCGTAGTGTTGGGACAAAGGGAACATACCTCAATATCATAAAAGCCATATGAAAAGCCCACAAGGGTGTTTGTATTTTATTACGATTTTCTGACAATATTTCAAGATAAAAGCTGCCCTCTTACATTCATCAGCTAAAGAATAGAGGTCTTTCTGACAGAAAATCAGGACCAAGAAGGGACTACCCAGGTAGCATGCAGGTGAGACTCTAATTATGACTATTCGGAGTATCAAAGAAGAGGTTTCCTAGGGGTGCCTGGGTGGCTCAGTCAATTAAGTGTCTGCCTTCGGCTCATGTCATGATCCCAGGGTCCTAGGATGGAGCCCCACATTTGGATCCCTGCTCAGAGGGGAGTCCCTCTGCCCTTCCCCTTGCTTGTTCTCTTTCAAATAAATACAATCTTTAATTTAAAAAAACCATATATTTATTTAACAAGGTGCAAAAACTAATGACAAACTATAAAAAATATCAGTTACACATATGACAGATAATTTTCTTTATTTCCAAAGAGATCCTAATATCAGTAAGAAAAAGATAATGAACCCTAGAAAATTTGACTTAAAGGTTATAAATAGGCAGTTTTTTTAAAAAAACTCCAAATAGCCTTTCAAAAAGGTTATTATATTCATAATTAATGAACTATAAATAAACTATTAAATAAATAATAAACTATTACTATTTTTAATATATCAATTTTATCAAAATTGTGAAACACGAAACCAGTGCTAATAAATGTAAGAGGAAGTGGGCAGTCTCATACCAGTTGGGAATTTAAGTTAGTACCATCATTTTAAGGGCTATTTGACAAGATCTATTAAAATTTAAGATGCATACTTCCTTTGTTGCAGCAATCTTGTTGTTAGTAGTAAATTTATTTATCAACATTTGCCAAAAACAATGAAAACAAAACTGACATTTGACTATTGTATATTCATATGGCCCCCTGTTGTTGTCCATCTGTATGATAAGTATCCATGTAATAATGTCTTTAATATCAGTCTTAAAGTATATGTACTGACTAAAAACTGGAAATTACCAATTCACCTGTACATTAGAGATGAGTTAAGTAGATTGAGGTCTTCCAATCCAAGAATATGTGGTATAGGAGTGGGGAGAGTGGGCACCTTTGTCTTATGCCCGATCTTAGAAAAAAAGCTCTCAACCTTTCACCACTGAGTATGATGTTAGCTGTGGGCTTGTCATATATGTTCTTTATTTTGTTGAAATACATTCCTTCCATACTCAACTGATGAGAGTTTCTATCATAAAAGCAGGTTGAATTTTGTCAAATACCTTTGCTGCATCTATCGAGGTGATCCATTTTGTTGTTTCCTTCTGTTAATGTAGTGTATCACATTTATTGATTTTCATGTGCTGAACCATCCTTGCATGCCAGAGATGAATTTCACTTCATCATGGTATATTGTTCTTTTAGTGTGCTATTGAATTTTGTCTGCTAGCATTTTGTTGATGATTTTTGCATCTATATTCCTCAGAGATAGTGGCCTATAGTTTCCTTTATACTGTGCTTATCTGGCTTTAGTAACAGGGTAATTATTGCCTCATGAAGGGAAGTTGGAAGTATTCCTTCCTAGTCAATGTTTGGGAGGAGTATGAAAAGGATCATGTTAATTCTTTAAGTATTTGTTTGAATTCATCACTGAAGCCATCTGGCTCTGAGATGTAAATGCCTGACAATTAGCTTTTTTGATTGTAATATCAGTGCCTGAAATTAAGCTGCTAGTTGCCAAGGTATCCATTATAAAGACACCCATCTCAAATAAACATAATGCTACACACAAGACAAAGAGCCAGGCTGCCTTACCCATGCAAGTCTCTGGTGACCTACATAATTAACCATTTGAGTGTCTCTTTATTTCCCTTCTGGTAACTTGAGTCCTGCTCTTATGTTTTAAATTCACCAATAAAGAGTGAACCTATGAAACTCTAGGCACCCCTCCTGCAACCCTAATAAAATGCAAAACCCAGGTCCATATTCTCACCCTCTTTCTACCTACAACCTTGCTGTGTGGCTGCAGGGCATATTGCATGTCCTCCAAAACTTGTAATAAACCTTGCTTTTTTTCCAAAGCTCCCAGATAGTTGTTGCTGAGGTACATCTTACAATCATAATAAGAATCTCAAGGGTCAATGGAGCCATAAAAATAATTCTGGCAAAGGAAATGTCCAGCCCAGGTCAGTCCAGGCAAGTGCCCTGAGGTATTTCTAGTCCATAGCCTCACTATTGATAGGCTGAGACTAACACAAAACATGGGCATTTTTGTTGTTGTTGGGAGACTTTTGACTACCGATTCAATCTTCTTGCTTGTTATTGATCTGTTCAGATTTTCTATTCAACATTAAGTCTTCATAAGTTGTATGATTCTAGGAATTTATTCATTTCTTCTAGGTTATTCAATTTTTTGGCATATAACTTTATAGTAATCTCTTATGATCCATTATATTTCTGTGATATCAATTATAATATCTCTTCTTTCATTTCTGATGTTGAGTCTCCTCTCTTTTTTTCCTAGACTAGCTAAAGATTTGCCACTTTTTAAAATCTTTTTAGAAAACCAGTTCTTTTTTATGTTGATCTTTTCAATTGTCTTTCTAGTCTCTATTTCATTGATTTCTGCTTGAATCTTTGTTAGTTCCTTCCTTCTGTTAACTTTAAGCTTAGTTTGTTCTTTTATTTCCTTAAGGTGTAAATTAGGCTGTTTGAGATTGTTTTTTTTTCTTACTATCGACATTTATTACTATAAACTTTCCTCTTAGAACTGCTCTTACTATATCCCTTAAGTTTTGGTATGTTATAATTACATTTTCATTTGTCTCAATATTTTTTTTTATTTCTCTTGATTTTTTCTTTAACTTACTAATTTTTCATTAATAGGCTTTCTTTGATATCTGACAGTTTTCTTATAATGTATCTTAATGAAGTCCTCTTTGTGTCAAATCTGTGTGGGGACTTATAAGATTTATTTACCCACATGTTCATATCACTCTTTAGATTTAGGAGGTTGTCAGCCATTATTTCCATAACAATCTTTCTGCTCCTTTCTTTCTCTCCTCCTTCTGAAATTCTCATATGCAAATATTATTTTACTGGTCCCTACAATTCACATAAGCCTGCTTTCTTCTTTATCATTTTTTCTTTTTTCTCCTGTGATTGGATAATTGCAAATGACCTATCTTTAAGATCAGATTCTTACTTTCTCCTTTATCAAGTTTGCTGTTGGTGCTCTCTATTGCACTTTTAATTTCATTCATTAAGTTATTTAGCTCTATAATTTGTTTGTTCTTTTTAAATTAATTCTATCTCTCTGTTGAAGTTTTCATTTCATTCATATTGTTTTCCTGATTTTATTGAGTTGTCTGTGTTCTCTTGGAATTTGCTGAGCTTCCTTAAAATAGTTATTTTGAATTCTTCATCATACAACACATAGAACTCTTTGAGGGGGGTCAGTTACTGGTAAATTATGTTCCTTTGGCAGTATCATGTTTCTGTGATTTTTAATTTTTCTTGTAGCTTTGCTTGATGTCTGCATGTTTGTGCGAGCAACCACCTGGTTCAGACATAAATGGTTCACTTGCAGGTTGGTGCTAGGGTGGGGTGTGGTGGTTTCAGGTTTGGGGAAGGCCTAATAGTATACTCTCTGTGCAGCTCAGCTGTGGTTAGTGTTGGCAAAGGGGTCATTATTATTAGGGGTCCCCAATAGCGAAGGCTTCAACCAAGGTGTCTATCGCAGTAGGAGAGGCTGCTGGAGTTTTCAGTGGTGAAGGCCACTGGGGACCAATTGATCTCTTTTTCTCCTATAAAGGACATCATGGCCCAGAGGATTCATGATATGGTCCTCTGCTGTGAACTCTATGGGGAATCTGCAGCTGTTGCTGGGGCTGTGAGGTCCTTAGTGGCAAAGGCATAAGGGGCCTTTCATAGAGCAGGCCAATAGGGAGATGGTAGCAACTGGCACCTGCTACACAGCTGATCATGATAGCTTCCCCCTGCTTCTTTGTTCCTAGTCATCTCCAAATATGTCAACTAAGACAATCTCCTCTAAGATCTTTTCTCTGTTGTTACTCATTTTATGCTCCACTCTTTACAGTAAGTCCTGAATGGGGCTCTTGAGCTCTTCCAAGGTTAGTTTTGAATAACTGTCTAATCATTATTGTTGTGGGTATGAGGAGACAAAGGCCAATATCAGTTACTGCCATCCTGCTGATAAGCAATGATTTTTTTTTAATGTGATACCCAATGCTTAGGCAACAAAAACAAAAATAAACGAGTGGGAAAATTGCAACTAAAAAGCACAGCAAAGGAAACAATAAAATGAAAGGGAAACCTGTGTAATGAGAGAAAATATTTGCAAACTATATATCTAATAAGGGTTCGATATCCAAAATATATAAGGAACTCTACAACTCAACAGCCAGAAAGCAAGCAACCAGTTTGAAAAAATGAGCAAAGTACCTGAATAGGCATTTTTCCAAAGAAGATATACAGATGGCCATAGGTAGATGAAAAGGTACTAAATATCACTAATCATTAGGGAAATGCTAATCAAAACCACAATGAGATATCACCTCATACCTGTTAAGATGGCTAAAAAGGAATAATAGGGGTGCCTGGGTGGCACAGTCAGTTAAGCATCCAACTTTTCAGCTCAGGTCATCCTGGAATTGATCCCCTTATCAGACTCCATGCTCTGCAGGGAGTCTGCTTTTCCCTCTCCCTCTGCCCCTCCTCCCTTGCTCATGCTCACTCTCTCTCTCAAATAAATAAAATATTTTTTTAAAAAAAGAGATAACTAATGTTGGTGAGGATGCAGAGAAAAGGGATGGATCCCTTGTGCACTGCTAGTAGGAATGTAAATTGGCATAACCATTATGGAGAATAGTATGGAGGTTCCTCAAAAAATGAAGAATAGAACTGTCTTATGATCCAGTGAGGGGTATATATCCAAAGGAACTGAAATCAGTACCTTGGAGATATCCGTGTTCCCACCTTCATCTCAGCATTATTCACAATAGCCAAGATGTGAAAACAACCTAGATGTCCTTCGACAGATGAATAGATAAAGAAATTGTGGTATGTATATACAATGGAATATTACTCAGCCTTAAAAAAAAAGATAAGTATACTGACATTTGCAACAACATGGATGAACTTGGAAGACATTACACTAGTGAAATAATCCAGATACAGAAAGAAAAATACTATATGATCTCACTTATATGTGGAATCTAAAAAAGTCAAATACATGGACCCAGAGAGTACAACAGTGGTTGGTTACCAGGATCAGAGAGATGGGAGAAATGTGGCGACGTTGATTAAAGGGTACAAAGTTGCAATTATGAAGGCTGAATATTTAGAGATATAATGTACAACATGATAACTATAGTTAATAATTCTATATTGTACACTGGAAATTTGCTAAGAGGGTAGATTTCAGGTGCTCTCACCACATACCCTCCCCCCCCAAAAAAGCTAACTATGTGAGCAGCTAGGAGCAAGGATTTATTTCTTTATTCTTTACTTATATATTTTAAGCTATTAGAAATATTCTTAGTATATAGGAACTAAGGTAATTCAGTGCTCAGTAAATATTTTTTTAGATAAATGGACATTACTTCTTACATCTCTCCTTATAAATTTCTTTCTAAGCCCTGTCCAGTTCAAAATTAAGACGACCTATTAAATGGAAGAAGATATTTGCAAATGATATATCTGGTTAGGGGTCAGTATCCAAAATACATAAAGAACTTACACAGTTCAACAACAAAACACAAATAATCCAATTAAAAGTAGGGAGAAGACATAACAGATATTTTTCCAAAAAAGACATCTAGATGGCCAACAGACACGTGAGAAAATGCTCAACATCACTCATCATCAGGGAAATGCAAATCAAAACTACAACAAAATATCACCTCACACCTGTCAGAATGGCTAAAATCAAAAACACAAGAAACAAGTGTTGGCGAGAATGCAGAGAAAAAGGAATCTTCATGCACTTTGGTAGGAATACAAACTGGTGCAGCCACTGCAGAAACAGTATGGAGGTTCCTCAGAAAATTAAAATAGAATTACTATATGATCCAATAATTCCACTCCTGGCTATTCACCCAAGGAACACAAAAACTAACTTGAAAGGATAAATGCATGTATTTATTGAAGCATGATTTACAATATCCAAAATATGGAAGTAACTCAAATGTCCATTGATAGATGAGTGGATAAAGATGTGGTTATATATACAATGGAATATTACTCAGCCAGAAAAAAAGAATGAAGTCTTTCCATTTGAAACAACATGAATAGATCTAGAGGGTATAATAGTAAGTGAAATGAGTCAGTCAGAGAAAGACAAATACCATATGATTTCACTCATATGGAATTTAAGGAACAACAACAACAAAAAGACAAACAAAAAGTCAGACTCTTAGAAAACAAACTGATGGTTCCCAGAAGGGAGGCTGAGGAGGGGGGTAGATGGGTAAAATAGGTGAAGGCAATCAAGGGTACACTTATCTTGATGAGCACTGGGTAATGTATAGAACTGTTGAATCACTAGATTGTACACCTGAAACTAATATAACACTGTACATTAATTGTACTAGAATTTTTTAAAAACTAAGGTATTTCAAAGAACCTTGAGATTAAAATGAGTCTGAACATTCTGACATCCATCTTTAGTTTCCCCTGAGGAAAATGATTAGAAATCAAAATCCAGGCCCAGTCTGAGTATATCTTTTCCTAACAGAAGGAATTCTGATATAATGGTTGTCTTCTGATGAATAAAAAATCATGCTTTTAAAATGTGCTCACCCATAAAATGTGCTCAAGAGTTTACTGTTACTTACAGAGGACATTAATTCAGATCAATATAGAATATGTTCTTCTTTCCTGAATCAAAGATTATTTGAACATAACATTAGCTCACAGGTTTAGACTTTGTATTTCTAAGGAATTTTTGGATTACTATGATGCATAAAACATAAATGAAAAAGAAGTCCATTAATCAATGGCATAAAACATAAATGTACACTTTAATGAATGTATGTAAATACCTGTGAAAATACAGTTCTGGTGGAAGACTTGAACATTCCTGAGATCCAGGTTGTGCTTCCCAGCCCCAGGCACCTCCCTCTGCAAAAGGATGACAGGTTTAAGACCCTAAGAAGCAGTCTCTAAAACAGAGCTTGACATGCAAGATGTTCATAAGGGAGTGCTCTTGAGGCACCAGTGGAAAAGAAGGGAAGAAAATCAAATTAGGGAGAAAGAGTAATTGGGCGGCACTATAGTCTCATGGAAGTTCTCAGTCGACCCCACAGACAGCTTAGAGCTGGGACGGCCCTACAAGAGGTGTCCAAGAGGTGGGACCTTTATAATTCAATATTGATCAGTCATTGGATACATCTGCCTGCAGAAAGATGTGAATTTTTCAATTGAGGAAATTTCCAGTGCAGATCAACCTCTCAGGGTCACCATCCAGCAGCACTTTCAGCAGCTGGAGGGAGGAGTTCTCTGTTCCTAAAACGGGGGTGTAGGTCTCTCAACATAGTCTCCACCACATTGCCACTCTGACTTCAGTGGTAACTGCATCTTTGCACTGTTTTTCTAGTCTCATCACATAAGGGATAACTATATAACTTAATTTACGTGTTTCTGAAGCTTGGATAAATGAAATCCTATTGTGTGCATATTTCTGTCTTTCTCTCAGAAGTATCTCTTTTAAGATTCAGCCATGTTGCTGAATCTTAATTCAGTTTAGTCAGTTGGTTTCTATTGTTGTATACCCTGTTTTAATGTACCACAGCATATTCACACATCTCACTATTAATGGACATGCGTGTCGTTCATGACTTGGGGCTCTGAACTTGGTGCTGTGAACATTGCATGTGAATGTGTATGAATCCTGGTGATCATGTACATATGATATGTGTAAAAGTGAAATTGCTGGTTTGGGATTTTTTTTTTTTAATCTTAATAGAAAATGCCAGAATACTTTCTCATTTTCACTCCCTAGAGACATGTTTGAGAGTTCCCATTGCTCTCTGTCTGTATCACTGGGAATAGGCTTAGTAATGCAGCAGTAACATCTCCTAAATCTCAGTGGTTCACAACAACAAAGTTTCTTTCTCAGCCATATTTTGTGTCCATCGCAGTTGTTTCTGATCACTGTAGGATCCAGGCTGATGGAGCAGGCTCTATCTACAGTACTGCTGGTTTCTTAGAACTTTTTATTTTCCCAGAAACATACTCATGTCATTTACAAACAGAGATTATATTGCTTCTTCCTTTCCAACTCTTCTGCTTCTAAAGGCTTTCTCTACCTAACTGCATTGGTGTTTTATAGATTTTAAGGCTATATTATTAGATGCATACAAATACATAATTTTTTTATCATTAGGAAGTGACCCTAAGTCAGACAACTAAACAACAGACCGGTGGCTGGCTGTACACATGATCCAGCTCAGACACAACTTTCATCAAATTATAATCACCCCCAAAACTTAGTGTTCTGAAACAACAACCACTTTTTAGCTCATTATTCTATGGATCAGCAATTTGTATTGGACTCAACTAGATGGTTCTTTTGTTCTCAGCTAGGCTTGCATCTTTTAGATACCAAAGATAAAAGATGAGCTAAAGAAAAAACAGTTTAGTTTGCATGCAGAATTTAGAGGGAATTTAGGAGGCAAGAGATGTTTCCTCTCATTTCCAGTCTCCTCAGCCAGAAAAAAAAAACAAGGCCCAGAAAAATGGAGTGATTTGTACAAGTTCACCAGGAAGGTAACGGAGGGGATTAGGTGCTGAATTCAGGTGCCCCAGTCTTGGTATTTCCCATAACACCACAATCCTAACTGTGAATCCTCAGCTGCATTGAAAACATATCTCTGGGACTATTTAAAAACCAAAGGAATAATCCACTATAAAATCACAAGGTGACAAAAATGTAACAAAGGCGAAAGGCTGGGAAAGCACCTGGTCAGCATGAGCCCTACTCAGGAAAGCTCAGGAAAAATCCTTGGATTCATTTTAACATTTTAAGAGATGTCTGGGAACCAAGTTCTGAGCCTAGCAACCCTAGATGTTCCAATTCTCTGGAATCAATAAAATCTACTGTATATTTAAAAGTACAAAGCAATCAATTCATACAATGATTAAAACCTCTCCACTTTGCAGAGTGAACCAAACAGATGCCCAGTCAGTTTCAAACACATTTTAATTCTAATTTTAGGCTAACAACTGATTCATTGCATGAGATTCTATGTCACTTGACCTTTTTACATCTTAATTCCTTCATCAGAAAAACCAGAGTAAAGCATGATGGTGATGTGATGATAACAGATCCAGGGAAGAAATTAAAAACACATGAAATGCCGTAAATATGATGGAAAAAAAGAGAAATGTGTATAAAGTAGCCCGTAGGAGGCAATGACTAGTTCTTTCTCAAAAAGAATTACGCCTTCACAGAGGCAATGAGAGCTGAGTTGGTTTTTGATACAGATAATGAATGTGATAGATAGCAGATATCTATGAAATACTTTTCAGATAAATGAATTAAAAGGGCACTACCTGTGGAAGTATCACTACAGGCAACAGCATGGATGGGTAGGATGTGGAATTTCCAGGAAACAACATATGATTTATTTAGTATTGCTCAAGTGAAAACTTGGAGAGACAGAAAACTTACACCATGGGTGAGGCTAGAAATGTTGCAAAGACCTGACTTCTGAGGCCTTGGATGTTGTGCTAATACTTTTGAATGTGTTTTATTGGATTAGGGAAGCTTTGGAAATGTGTAAACAGAAGGCAAAGGACATTCCCCATAAGGCACTGTGATGGAGAACCCCCCTCAGCGGAGGGCTTATTGCCCCAGATGCTAGAAGTGTAGTCAGCAGACAGTCTTCAGCTGGGCCTCTTCAGAGCTGACTCACCATGAGCACACCGCTCCTGGGCAGCCCACTTCCAATAGCAAATGGAGGCACGGATACAGGATGAGCCAATTCTGCACACACTGGGGCAACTCTGGCAAACCCTTTAGCTCTAGAGCTCCCTATGGGGTTGGCTAAGGCTGTCATTAAGGTTCCCCACATCATAGTTCAACTTTTCTTTCAGCCATTCCTGCTGCTTCCTCTCCCAGATTTAGGCCAGTCCAGAACCCCCAGGGATTGGGTGGGGAGCATCTGAAGTAGCCAGCAAAGTCAGGATCCTTTATGTCAAGCAGGAAATTTCTCTCTTCTGACTCAGTCCATCCTCCTTCCTCTACCACCCCTAACCCCTGGAGCTCTGACCTTCAGAATTCTCTGGTGGCAGCCAATATTTTGGAATAATGGAGTAGAGCCTAAGGAGCACTATTCTTGGGATCAGAAGGAAATCAAGGTCAGTTTCTGTTAGGTGCCTGGTCAATACACTTCATTTTTCTGTGAATGTGAAGAACAGGAAAAATTAGAAAGAACAGTGCCAACATCTACAATTTAGTGGTGGGAGTAGGTAAATACAGAAATACATGAAATAATGTGGGAAAGTGCCTTATAAACTACACACAATCATAGTTTTCCATCTTTGGTCAGATTGTCTCTCCATCTCATGGCTTTTCAAGTAAACTTTTTGCTAGGATTAGAGGAACTCCATGGAAGGGATATGCCATCATCTTGTAAATGCAGGGAGAACTGCAGGTGGACCTTGTAAGTGTTTCAGGGATGAGAACAACCA
This sequence comes from Canis lupus familiaris, assembly GCF_011100685.1. Classification (NCBI taxonomy): domain Eukaryota; kingdom Metazoa; phylum Chordata; class Mammalia; order Carnivora; family Canidae; genus Canis; species Canis lupus. The sequence continues at coordinate 28,045,518 of NC_049244.1, read as the reverse complement.
ACACCTGAATGTCTCCTCCCGACATTCCTCTTATATTGAATCTTTGCCTTTGGGTTCTCACCCTCTAGACACTGGAAGGAAAGGGTGGGAATAAGAGATGGAAATAGATCACAGCTCAACTCACATACCCTTCTTAGGATAGGTATGCTCAACCCCTACCTGCATATCCCAGCTGAGGGTATGCCTAAAAGAGAGAAATGCATATGCACACCTACATAATGAGCTTCTCTCTCAAGCAAGATGGAGCACGTGCCATTTCCTTCATGCTCTAGTGAAAAGCAGGTACAATGGAGTGTGTTAAGGAAGGGAAGAAAAAGTATTCCAAGCATTCCTGGATTGTATCAAAATGATTGCCTTTGGGAGAAAAGATTAGAAGTGATCTTTATTTCTTCCATGTGCATTTTTGTATCTCACAAATTTGCTACCAGGAAGACATAGTTACCCTTTTGTGGCCATATAAAAATAATTGCCATGAAAATAGAATAAAAATTTAATGTTTCTATAATTACTTTATGTAAAGCTGGTTCCCATCCCATAGCCTTTGTCACTGGACTGAGAGGAAGAACAAATAAGATTCTGGAAATGACAGCCTTTGTCATTGACCCAGGAACTTATCAGAGAGCAAATGCCACTCTGGATCCTTGGAGGGCAATCACCAGCTGCTTGTAATCTGTTATAGACTGAATGTTTTTGTCATCCCAAAATTCATATGCTGAAGCCCAAATCCCCAGTGTGACTACAGCCTTTAGGAGATAATTGAGGTTAGATGAGGTCATAAAGGTAGGGTCCTAATCCTATGGAATTAGTGTCTTTCTAATAATAGACACTAGAAAATCCTTCCTTCTCTTCCTCTCCTCTCTCTCTCTCCCTTCCTTCTTTCTTCCCTCCCTTTCTCCTTCTTATTCTCTCTCCAGAGAGGAAAGTCTGAGGGCAGAGTGAGAAGGCAGCTTTCTTCAACCCAGAAAGGAAGCTTTCCAAATTGGCCATACCTTGATCTTAGACTTCCAGAACTATTAGAAGTAGGTTTCTGGTGTGTAAGCCACTCAGTCTCTGGTATTTTGCTTTGGCAGCCCAAGCTGATTAATACATGATCTTCCTGAGACCCCATACCAGGAACACTCAAAATCCAACAGCTCTAGAAGTTCATGCAGGTACCATTTCTGCCCTGAAGCCAGGGCCTAAGTTAGAGGTCTGGGGAATAGAGCCATGAAGCCAGAGGAAGATCTCACAAAAATCACAATTTCCTCACTATCTATATGGAAAAGTTTGTCATCCAGGGTGAATGTAGACCTTTCATTTCATATTTGCATTGACAACATCAGCTTTAATTGTTGAGTCACCAAGTTTCAAAGGACGAGTCATTGTAATTGATGACAAAGGATTGGTCCCACAACAAACTCACTACTTTCTCTCCATCAACTGCTATGTCATAAAATATAACACAATATAACACAGTAAACACGTATTACACAGTTTCACATCAAGTGATTTAACCAAAATATCTTTATTTATACACTGAGTGGCAAGGATAAAATATCACATTAAAAATCTCCAGCCCCCTCGCCCCCAGACTAACACTTCCATGTTCTCTAGTGATAAACAAGAATTCAAGTTCCAACTCATTTCTGAATTAGGTTTAACTCATGGCTTACATTGAATTTTCTCTTGCTATAGAGCCGGAAAAAAAAAATTAAGTAATGTTCTAGGCCAAGTTTAAGTCTCTTTTTCATTCAGTCCTAAGTCCTTTAAAAACTTGCAGGAAAGTTTTAGTTCCTCTTTAAAGTACTGAAATGCAGTCCTTCTCAAGTCACAAAATCATTTGGCCCAAGTCCTCACTGGTAGGAAAAAATTCAAGGGGTTAGGAATCCAACTGCAATTATGAGATTGCAGAGTGAGCTACATAATTGATGAGCTGTATGGCACTGTCTCAGGAAAGGTAAAATCATTTTCATCAGCTATGAAAACAGAAGTGGCCATAATGAGGTTCTGCCCTATAGGGGTGTTGGGACACACCGCGCCTCACACTCTTCCTTGGTTTCAAACCGATTAGCGTTGCCCCCACAGCTTCCATACCAGAACTGTTCACAGACCTTCCTCTCCTTGTTGTAGTACCATTTCAGGATGTAATCCTGGCACTCACCCACCATTGGATCCATGGAACAAGGACCTGCAACAAAACAAAAGCAGGGAGAGCTGAATTTCCTGCATGAGCATGACAGCAAAGGAATGATGGTTTAGAGACATAGACTGGGAATGAATCCTAATCTCATCAACTGGCTGTGTGAGCCCAAGCTTATCCTGAACTTATCCTCTCTGAGGCTCAATTTATTCAATCATAAAAGCAATTAAAAAAAGAAAATTCACATCACAAGTTTGTCATAAGGTGGCACAGAACATACATGAAAAGTACAATACACTTACAGCTATTATTTTGCCCAGTACTCATCATATGAAAGGTATACTAGATAATGTGTAAATGAGTGAATGAATGCAGGAATGAAGTTTTCTGATATCAAGAACTCCTCACTTGCCTATTGTGCTCATTTCCTTCTTTTTTTTAAACCATATCAATCCCTTGCCTACTTCCATCCATCCAGCCTTTGGACAACCTAGCAAAAAACTCATTTTAATAGGTACTATATCCAGAAACTTGCCCCAGAAGTTAAGATTTATCTATTATAAGAAAACCATGATGTTCCTGAAAATTGAAAATTAGTATTTATAATTAACAAATTACAACAAAGCAAGAACTGAGATGCCCTGAATTTTAAATCAGATGTTAATTTCCCCATGTATGTAACTTCTGCCTTCCAAGGAGAACAGATTTCCTTGGGTACACTTGATGCTACAGAAAAATATTCTTGTCTCAAGTCAGTGGCCATGCAGCATAAAATAATGGTATCCTCCAAATAGTTTTCCCCTGGGCCTTCTAAGCACCACCAAATAAAGACGATACTGTTCTCAGAAACCAAGAGGCTAAAATTCATTGCCTGTTCCTTGGAAGACACTTCCCACTGGTATAATCAACACAGATCAGTTTTCTTGCAGAAGTGTCCAGATGTGCTGGACCCAAGAGAATCAGATACACTCTTAATGAGGTAAAGAGTTCATTATGGAAATTGCCTAGGAGAAGAAACTAGAGCAAATGCTTCTCCAAAACTTGTCCGAGTCAATAGGAAAATACTCCAAAGGTGAACTTTTGACTATTCTGTAGATTCAATAAATAGATTTGGGGCTCAGCAATCCTCTAGCACCCTCTGCCCTACAAAGTAATTTAAACTGACAACCAAAGACATGTTTAAACAGATCCTTCACAAAGTAAAATAACCAACTGGGTCTTCATCAAAATAAAAAGCTTCTGCCCAGTGAAGGAAGTATTCAAAAAAATTAAAAGGCAACCTATGGAATGGGAGAAGATATTTGCAAATGGCATATCCAAGAAAGGGTTAGTATCCAAAATATAAAAGAACTTAGCAAACTCAACACCCAAAAAATAAATAATACAGTTAAGAAATAGGCAGAAGGCATGAACAGATATTCCTCCAAAGAAGACATGCAGATGGCCAACTGACACATGAAAAGATGTTCAGTATCACTCATCATCACGGAAACGCAAATCAATACTACAATGAGATACTGCCTTACACCAGTCAGAATGGGTAAAATTAACAACCCATGAAACAGCAGATGTTGTGAGGATAGAGAGAAAGGGGGACCCTCTAATATTGTCGGTAGGAATGCAAACTTCTACAGCCACTCTGGAAAATAGTATGGAGGTTCCTCAGAAAGTTAAAAATAGAGCTACCATATGACCTAGCAATTGCACTATTAGGTATTTATCCAAAGGATACAAATATAGTGATTTGAAGAGGCACATGCACCTCAATGTTTATAGCAACAACGTCCACAATAGTCTTTCCAAACTATGGAAAGAGCCAAATGTCTATCAACAGATGAATAAGGAAGATGAGGAGTGTGTGTGTGTGTGTGTGTGTCTATATATATATATATATATATATACACACACATATATATATATAGTGTGTCATATATATAATATATAGTGTGTATATATAAACATGCATAATATACATATATATATGTACATACATGGACTGTTACTCAGCCATTAGAAAGAATAAAAAAAACCTTTCCATTCACAATGATGTGGATAGAAATTGAGGGTATTAAACTAAGCAAAATAAGTCAGTCAGAGAACCATATCATATGATTTTATCTCATATGTGCAATTTAAGAAACAAAACAGAGGATCACAGGGGATGGGAGGGGAAAATAAAAGACCAAATCAGAGAGGGAGGCATATCATGAGGCTCTTAATTATAGGAAACAAAATGAGGGTTGCTGGAGGGGAGAAGGGTGAGGGGATGGGGTAACTGGGTGATGGACATTAAGGAGGGCACTTGATGGAGTGAACACTGAGTGTTATATGCCACAAATGAATCACTAAATTCTACCTCTGAAGCTAATAATACACTATATGTTAATTAAATTGAATTTAATTTTTTAGCAGGATTCTACTAAAACTGTTCCAAAGGATAGAAAGGGATGGAATACTTCCAAACTCGTTTTATGAGACCAGCATCACCTTAATTCCAAAACCACCAAAGACACACCAAATTTGCAAAAATTTTCAACAAGATACTAGCCAATAGAATCCAACAGTACATTAAGATTATTCACCATGACCAAGTGGGATTTATCCCTGGGATGCAAGGTTTGTTCAACACTGATAAAACAATCAACGTGATAGACCACATCAACAAGAGAAAAAACAAGAACCATACGATCCTCTCAATAGATGCAGAGAAAGCATTTGACAAAATACAGCATCCGTTCCTGATCAAAACTTTTCAGAGTGTAGACAGAGGGAACATTCCTCAGCATCTTAAAAGCCATCTACAAAAAGCCCACAGCAAATATCATTCTCAATGGGGAAAAATTGAGAGCCTTTCCCCTAAGATTAGGAACACAACAGGGATGTCCACTCTCACCACTGCTATTCAACATAGTATTAGAAGTCCTAGCTTCAGCAATCAGACAACAAAAAGACATTAAAGGCATTCAAATTGGCAAAGAAGAAGTTAAACTCTCCCTCTTTGCAGATGACATGATACTATAGGTGGAAAACCCAAAACTCCACCCCAAGATTGCTAAAATTCATACAGTAATTCGGCAATGTGGCAAGATACAAAATCAATGCCCAGAAATCAGTGGCATTTCTATATACTAACATGAGACTGAAGAAAGAGAAATTAAGGAGTCAATCCCATTTACAATTGTACCTAAAAGTATAGGGTACCTAGGAATAAGCCTAACCAAAGAGGTAAATGATCTATACCCTAAAAACTACAGAACACTTTTGAAAGAAATTGGGGAAGACACAAAGAGATGGATCAATATTCCATGCTCATGGATTGGAAGAATTAATATTATGAAAATGTCTATGCTACCCAGGGCAATGTACACATTTAATGCAATCCCTATTAAAATACCATGGACTTTCTTCAGAGAGTTGGAACAAATAATCTCAAGATTTTTGTGGAATCAGAAAAGATCCCAAATAGCCAGGGGAATATTGAAAAAGTAAACCAGAGCCAGAGGCATCACAATGCCAGATTTCAGGTTGTACTACAAAGCTGTGATCATCAAGACAGTGTGGTACTGGCACAAAAACAGATACATAGATCAATGGAACAGAATAGAGAACCAGAAATGGGCCCTCAACTCTATGGTCAACTAATATTTGACAAAGCAGGAAAGACATTCCACTGGAAAAAGGACAGTCTCTTCAATAAATGGTGCTGGGAAAATTGGAGAGCCATGTGCAGAAGAATGAAACTAGACCATTCTCTTACACCATACACAAAGATAAACTCAAAATGGATTAAAGACCTATATGTGAAAAAAAAAAAAAAAAAACCTATATGTGAGACAAGAATCCATCAAAATCCTAGAGGAGAACACAGGCAACACCCTTTTTTAACTTGGCCACAGCAACTTCTTGCAAGATACATCTATGAAGGCAAGGGAAACAAAAGCAAAAATGAATTATTGGGACTTAATATAAAAAGCTTCTGCACAGCAGAAGAAACAGTCAACAAAACTCAAAGACAACCTACAGAATGGGAGAAGATATTTGCAAATGACCTATCAGATAAAAGGCTAGTATCCAAAATATGTAAAAAACTTATTAAACTCAACAGCAAAGAAACAAACAATCCAATCATGAAATGGGCAAGAGACATGAACAGAAATTTCACCAAGGAAGACATAGACATGGCCAACAAGCACATGAGAAAATGCTCTGCATCACTGGCCATCAGGGAAATACAAATCAAAACCACAATGAGATACCAGTGAGACCACACCAGTGAGAATGGTGAAAATTAACAAGAGAGGAAACAACAAATGTTGGAGACCTCTTGCACTGTTGTTGGGAATGTGAACTGGTACAGCCACTCTGGAAAACTGTGTGGAGGTTCCTCAAAGAGTTCAAAATAGAGCTACCTTATCACCCAGTAATTGCACTACTGGGGATTTACCCCAAAGATACAGATGCAGTGAAAAACCGAGACACCTGCCCCCCAATGTTTATAGCAGCGATGTCCACAATAGCCAAACTGTGGAAGGAGCCTCGGTGTCCATTGAAAGATGAATGGGTAAAGATATGGTCTATATATACAATGGAATATTACTCAGCCACCAGAAACCACAAATACCCACTATTTCCTTTGATGTGGATGGAACTGTGATGTGAAGTAGGTCAATCAGAGAGGGACAAACATTATATGGTTTCATTCATACGGGGAATATAAAAAATAGTGAAAGGGATTATAGAGGAAAGGAGAGAAAATGAGTGGGAAAAATTAGAGAGGGTGACAAACCATCAGAGACTCCTAACTCTGGGAAACAAACAAGGGGTAGTAAAAGGGGAGGTGGGTGGGGGGATGGGGTGACTGAGTGACAGACACTGAGGAGGGCACTTGATGGGATGAGCACTGGGTGTTATACTATATGTTGGCAAATCCAACTCCAATAATACCTGAGAGAGGAGAGGAGAGGAGAGGAGAGAAAAGGAAAAGGAAAAGGAAAAGGAAAAGGAAAAGGAAAAGGAAAAGGAAAGGAAGAGAGAGAGAGAGAGAAAGAAAGAAAGAGAAAAAGAAAGAAGAAAGAAAGAAAGAAAGAAAGAAAGAAAGAGAAAGAAAGAAAGAAAGAAAGAAAGAAAGAAAGAAAGAAAGAAAGAAAGAAAGAAAGAGTGGGAGGGAGGGAGGGAGGGAGGAAGGAGCCAGAAAAAAAAATTTTTTTAAGTCTTTAAAAAAAAAAAATGCCCAGTGTCTACTGATCATTTGAAATGTGGCTATTGGAACTAAGGAACTGATTTTTTTGTTTGTTTTACTTAATTTCAAATTTAAATTTAAATAGCCAATGCGGCTAGTAGGTGGTCAGTGCAGCTATAGGTGAGTAAATCCCAATGCTTTATCTCTGAAGTATTCTCTGTAACCTAACTTTCAGGGAGACTCTGAGTCTTCAGTTTTATTTTATCAGTAGGACATAGCTTTGGGGGGCAATAATTGCCAAGTAATTACTGCTAGCTCCCAGTTTTACATCTGCATTATTTTTACCATGAGTATTAACTTTTACCTTCTTAGAAAGATCCTACATCAGTATTACTCAAACAAGTCCATGAAATCCAGGAATGAAGGAAGAAAAGGAGGAAAGAAAGAGGAGTGTTGGATAGGAATGGATTCATTTCCTGGTATGTATGTATAGTCTAGCCCTACCTAGAGGAGAAAACAAAAACAAAAAATAAAACCAAAAAAAGATCTATGTCCTTTGGAGAGAACACTGAAATTGAAAATATCCCAAGATCAGCCTGATTCTCTGAAAAGAAAGGATACTCACTTAATTCTTCACAAGTAGGTGAAAATTGAAGTAGGTACAATTGAAGGTCGCCAGTGTTACAGGAGAATTTGGCTGAAGATACAGGGGCACAAGGGAGGCCATGAAAATTTAACCTTCCCTGGGGTCAGAACAGACTCTAACAAGAGGTGAAACTTGAGTAGTGAAAGGTGAGTAGTGAACAGTGAGTAGAGGTAGTCAGGTGGACACCATGGAGAGGATGCAGATGGGCAGGTGAGGGTGAGCACCTCCATGGCAATTTGGAACGAATAACAGGGCACAAGACGCAAATAGTACAAAAGCATCTGCAGGGGAGTGGCAGCCAGTGAGGCCCCAGAGGACCACAGCATGGACCTGATTGCAGAGGCCTGTGTGCCTTACGTAGGCATGGGGACGCTGTCTTCTAAACGATGGGGAACTAGAGAAGAAGATAAATGACATGGCCATATGTGCAGGCAAACTAGAAAAACTACTTTGGTGCTCAGACTGGAACTGGAAACAGGACAAACTGTAAGGAATGAGACCAGACAGAGAGCTCTGCAGTTACCTTTGAAGTCAAAGTTTTGGGAAAATGTGGAAAGGGGCATGGACCTGAGAGATGCTGAGGAGGAAGTCACGCTAACATCTGGTCACCAGCTGGAGGTGGGAGGCAAGGAGAGGAGAAAGACCAGCGTGATGTTTGGGTTTTGACTTTCCATTCCTGGATCGATAGTGGTGCATTCCAGTAAAGGAACAGAAGAGGAAAAGGTTTGAATGGTGAAGATGAGTGGAGCTCATTTAACTGAGTTCATTTGAGAACTGAGTCCCCATTTGAGAGGACTGAGGGCATGAGCCACGGCACAGTCTGGAGGGTAGGTGACTATATCGGTCTGCAGCTCAAGAGGGTGAAGGGAGAAGAACCGGAGTCATCAGTACAGAGGGGAGAGCCAAAGTCCTGGCAGGAAAGCTCACCCCAGTGTGTGTGTACAGAGTCCTCAGAGGGCTGACCCTCCCGCCCTGGGGGAAAGAATTGCGGTCACCATGAAATTACAGAAGCCGAAACTTCTGGGCTCCTCACTTGCATAAGCCTGTTCTAAAGAAATATTTACTTTGTCCTTAATTATAATAATTTTGTTTTCTCTTTCTTAAATAGAGGCTTAGAGATAGGCATTGTATCAACAATAAATTCCATAAAACCTGGATTCTCCTGTGAGGATGGGCCTGGAAAGAGGAGCCCACAAGAAGAGACAGGTCTGAAGTAGAAGAACTAAGTAAGAATGCTATTTCTAAGGCCAAGAAAGGAGGGAGTTTGAAAAGGAAAGTAGTGGTTAACAGTCCCAAGGAGCTCCAGACAGATCTGAAAGAGCCCTTTGGTCTTTCTTGATGGTTCTCAACACACGTGAAGACAAGGGCTTGTTCTTTTCTCTGAGTGAAGTGCTGGAGGAGACGGTGTACAGCCCACCATATAGGAAGTCACAGGAGGTTACAGCTGGCCATCTTATTTCTTTTGAAAGCAAAAAACAAAACAAAACAAAACAAAAAAATAAAGGCATCTGTTAGAGACAGAGATCTGGGGAAAGGAGCTTGAGGAGGTGGTAAAGGTTTAGAACAGGAAGGCAACAGGAGGGGAATTGGCCAAAACCAAGTTACAGAGTATGGGGAATTGAGGGTAATTTCCAGCCTCAGTGTTTGGCTATGAATAGGACAGGATTAGATGACCAGTAAGCTCTCCTCCATTTTTTTCACCTTGAATTTGTGGGAAAGGGTGCCTTAGAGCAGTAGTTCTCACACTTGGTTGCTCAGTGGACTCACTGGGTAAATTCCACATGCAGAGATTCTGATTGAATTGGGGTGAGGTCTAAGCATTGAGAGTTTTTAGAATCACAGGCGAATGATTCTAATCTAAAGCCAAGACCATGGGACACCTGGGTGACTCAGTGGCTGAGCATCTGCCTTTGGCTCAGGGCGTGATCCTGGAGTCCCGGGATCAAGTCCCACATCAGGATCCTTGTATGGAGCCTGCTTCTCCCTCTGCCTCTCTCTCTCACTCTCTCTCTCTCTCATGAATAAATAAATAAAATCTTTTAAAAAAAAAAAAGCCAAGACCAAAAATCACTGCCTTAGTAATATTATCTGAGGATATTATACACTGGAAATATGAGAACTAACAAGATAAGTTTATGTTTAGCTGTCTGCGCCACGAGTGCCAATTCCTGTGTCTGTTTGCTTTTGTTATTTCCCTTTGGACATGTGTTTGCTTTGGAATCTGAGGGATAGGACACATCGCTGGTGTCTTAACAGCTAACTTGCATCCTTCTGTGTGGCAAACACACAAATTATCAAGTTTTATTCTTAAAAGAATCCTATGAGGTAGGTTTTCACATAATCCCCACTTCACAGATCAGAAAACTAAGCCACAGTGGGATTAAATAACTTTCACCTCGCTAGCAGCCCCAGCTGGAGAACCGTCTAGGCACATTCAAAACTTCTGGACAATTATCTCTCATTTAATCTAAGCAGGACTGACCTCCAACTCACTAGAAACCTCTTTCAGCTGTTTGCATCAATACCTGCAGTAATCAAAATCAATGCTACAGTTATTTTAGATGGATCCACGGTGTTCCTTAAACTTGGTCAGTTTATATGTAGCCACTCATACAGAGATGAAGGAACCTTCTATTTTCCTTCAAGGTCAGGAGTATGTTCACCATTTCTGCAATACGTCATTGCTTCTGGGTAACGAAGTAAACACTTCACAGGGTTTGTCTCCATAATACTCCCTGAAATAACTGCTGATCAGCTCCAGATTTACAGTCAGAGGAAAGTTAGCCTTTGTTCTTAAATTAATGTCTTTAGTTGCGTACATGAATTGGTGCGTTTGAAAGGAAAGTGCCTAAGAAGCCAAAATTTGCATGCTAACACAGTACATAGGAGTTTTTTTTTTTTAAATGAAGACAACTGAAGGAGCAAGAAATAGTTTGTTTTTTTACCATAGGCAGTGCCTGAATTTCTTTCTTTTCCGGTTTGTTTCTGTCTTGTAGGCCTTTCTTGTCGGTTTCTCTCAGCACCATATCCATTCTTTTCATAATTTTCAAGTGCTTCTTGCTGAGTTACAGATTTCATTGTGGCTTTTCTATTCTCCTCTACCAAAACATCCGCTGCTTCAAGTACTTCCAGATCATCAGCAAAGCCAGATAGGCCAAACTGGCGCTTAGGCAACCTGCGTAGAAACAATCCATCTCACACTGCAAAACTGAACCATAAGAACTGGGAGGTTCAGTCCCCAGCTGATCCTGGTGGGCTCCAGAAACATCAGGTTTGAGCACTTCCTCATGACTTGGTGTCAAATTAGCTAGTTTCTTAGGTTTGCCTAGGTGTTTGCACAGACATCAAAATAATATGGCTAGCATTATTAGTTTTGCCTCTGGGACATGGTATTAAAGGCTGGGAGGATATAGTAGAAGAGAAAATTGTTATTTCCTTGCTTTTCTTGTGCTCTTTAGATTTGTTATATTGGCCCTATATTACTCTTAACATTAGAAAATAAGAAAAACCAAGATATATCAGTTGTAAAACACAGGAGCATCCCAGTGGTTCAAGTCAGGTAAAGGACTGGCATTGCCTGTGACCTTTCTTTAGGGGGAGATTTTCCTACAGGGGACAGAGCTATGGGACAACCTCAGCTCTACCTTCAGCCTACCTCCTGATAGGCCTAAAAGGTTGTAGCAGAGTGTCCCCTCGGTTTGGGCCCCCACATTTTCCAATGAGTTCAGGGGATGGGTACTGGTTTATTCCACCTAAAAATAAAATAAAAAATCGAGTCAAGTCAAATCAAGCATAAAATAAAACTTAAAAATAAAATAAACATACAGTGAAATAAAGCATAAAAACAAAATGTTACCCATTAAGACATAAAATTTAAAAGAAAAAAATCAAAGCATAAGATAAAATCAAATATACAATAAAACAAAATAAAACTAAAATCAAACAAAACATAACGACCAAAAAAATACACTGACATAAACTGAAAAAAATATAAATTCAAGTAAGGCAATAAAATAGACACCAAAAAAAGGCAAATAAAATAAAAACCAAACAAAATAAAGCCAGAAAATTCATCCTATCATATAAATTATATAAAATAAAATCAGAACACTAAAGAATATACCAAAACATACACTTAAAGCTAACATAATAAAATATAAAAAATAAAGTAAAATGAAATTGAAATGGACTAGAAAAATAATTCCCCCAGGCTGCTTCACCCTCAGAGCCACTAAGCTACCAGCCATCTATTACAACTCTCTCCTTCACCTCCTACAAAGGACAGGGATCAGAATCCACATTTTAACAAGATCCCTGGAAGATATGTGCACACATTAAAATTTGAGACACACTGTTATATGCCACTGGATTCTGTAATCCATATACCTGGATATAGGAATAACAATAACTCTTCCTAAAAAATTTTAAAAAAATAAAAAAAACAATAACTCTTCCTTATATATGTACAACACTGGTGCTTTCAAAGTCCATCCACACATGTATTTGAATGTAGGCTTCACACATAAGGAAGAGACTGTAATTCTCATTTTGGTAAATGAGAAAAGCCAAGAGGTTAAGTGGAAAACCGAGGCCTCTTAGTCACCAAAGGAGAAGTTCCAGATAAGAAAACAGCACTGGGCTTGGCACAGCATCAGGGCAATGACAGCTCAGGGTTTTCAGGAAATGCGGTGAGGGTGCCCTCTAGAGACTTTCCAGAGGACAGACTCAGTAAGGGTAAAGGTGCACACTAGGCTCTAGTAAGTTCCTCTCCCCACCTCACTCAGGGCATCCCCAGTGCTTACTTTTTAGAAGGTTCAGGAAGGCTTGTGTGAATCCCTGGGCATAGGCTACTTCTGGGCCTGAGATTCCCTCCAGGTGCAACAGGTGCTGCTCAGAGGGAAGGCTGGCCACACCCTCTAGCTCGGCCAGCTCGTGGGTACCCACGCCCTGGCCCAAGGCCAGCACAAATAGAGTGATGCCCTTGCACTTGGCCTCCAGGGACAGAGTCCGTAGCTTCTCCTGGTCCCAGCTGCTGGTCTCACTGGCCACGATGGCAAAGAGGACCTGCACCCGCCTGGGCAGAGGGGCTGCCAGGAGCACCTTCTCCAGAGTCCACTCCAGGGCATGTCCCAGGGCGGGAGCTCCCTGCAGAGGGTGACCCAAAGCCTCGCGAAGGTACCTCCGCATCTGTGTCTTTTGGCCATAGGATGTCAGGTGGAAGCCCTCCAGTACAGGGGGGAGCCCTGCACCCGGCCAGAAGTCTGGAGTTGTGTGCATCACCAGGGCAGCACGTGACCCATGGGGGGACACGCCAGGCTGTGCAGCCACCTCTAGGTCCTCGAGCACGGCATCCACTAGACTCAGGGCCGTGCGGTACACGTCAGCCGGAATGCCATAGGAGCTGTCCACCACGAACGCAATGTCAATGTCCCCTGCCAGGGGTCCTGGCATGCTCTGTACACACTCTGGGGATGGTCTGCACTTGTCTGAGGAGGAAGCACCAGGAGAGGCTGGGGTTACCACACTTCCCTTCCCCCTTCCCTTCCCCCTTCCCTTCCCCCTTCCCTTCCCCCTTCCCTTCCCCCTTCCCTTCCCCCTTCCCTTCCCCTTCCCTTCCCCTTCCCTTCCCTTCCCTTCCCTTCCCTTCCCTTCCCTTCCTTCCCTTCCCTTCCCAGCAAATACATTTCCAGACTCTCGGTAAGAATGGATGCTGCTGAGTGCTACCTGCATTGTGTTGACATAGTGAGCTCGTGGGCAATGTAAGCAATCATGCCCATTTTTCAGGAGAATGAATTTAGACAATCTAATGCTACATTTAATGTTTTTAAACACTAGGCTGTGGCATTCTAATCCCTAGGTTCACAGACACCTGCCTGGTTCAGTCCTGGTTCTCTTACTGGATGTGTGGCCTTGGGCAAATTATTCAGCCTTCCCCATGCCTGTTTCTTCATCTGTCAGATGGAGATAGTAATGATAATAATAATAGTATGTACCTTATGAAGTTGTTTGTGAGGTTAAATAAAAAATGAGTCAAGTACTCAGAACAATGCCTGGTGTGTAGTAAGAGCTCAAGCTCAATGAATACCAGCTAGGTTTATGCTTCTACAGGAGAAGGAACTGCAACCCAGACCATGTGTCAAATCATTTGATGGCTGTGAAAGCAGTTCATCAACTGTAACATACTCTACAAACAGCAGTCACGGTATGCGACTCAACTGAAGTTTCTCAGGGCTAAATCTCTCATAGCAGTGTTAGGTCTAAGTATGGATAGAGTAGAGGGAACAATTCAATTCCCTTTTTTTCAATTTCACCTATAGGACTCATTCTGGCCCCAGTTGCCATGGGTGCGGATGAGAGCTCTCTACACCTGGGCATGCATGGACTTTAGCACAAAGTTCTCTCTGGCACAGATTAATATGGAGTGCAGGTATAGTGATGGAAGCTAGAGACATTGAAAGACTTGCCAATATCCCACTAGTGCTCAATGGCAGTTCCAGGCTTAGAACCCAGGATTCTTGACTCTTAGTTCAGAGGTCTGCTTGCACACTAAGTAAGGAACATAAGCTAAGTCATCTACAGGAGCCCGGTAGGACAGGTAAAATAAGCAGAGCAGACCAGGGATAAGACAATAGGGATGGAAGGGACTGTGGGACACTCACAGACACTTGCCCCCATCAAAAGAGGTCAGCCAAAACTCAGTTCGGGCTGATTGTGGCTACGAAGGAATGCAGTATCTGTGATTTTTAAGACAATTCCTAAGAAAAACTGGAAATCCAGACTTCACAGGAATTCTCAGATTCTAAGACTCTGCACATATTCAAGTAAATACACATCTGCAGGGAAGATCTGGCCAGTGGCCACCAATGAATTCATCCTGTTCTAAAGACATCAATCTGATCATAAATGCTGTCCAGGCTTACCATAGCAGAGGGTACAATAGGCCATGTGCTCCAGGTCCTGCTGAATCTCAGTCTCCCAGACAAACAGATGAAATCTGTTGGTTCCATCCGCCTAATCCAAACACATATACAAGTTTATCAGTAGCTAAATTAAATTTCAAGTCATGTTTTTCATGCTTTTTTTCTAATTGAGATGAGAAAGACATTCATATATTTTTAGAGATTTTATGTAATTATATACAGATAAATAATTTAGTATTACCTATTACAGTTATTATTGTCATTTAGTTCTCTAGTTCTAACCTAGACGTTAGACTATCATCGCTGTGGGGACATGCGGGTCTTCAGCCTCAAATGTGTGCAAAATTCAGCCAGTGTTATGTTGTGTTGGAATGAAGTTCAGGGAGTTGAAGATTCAATCATTTATAAATTCCATAAATGTTTAATGATTGTCTGCAGTATGAAAAATGCAGTGTGGTGGGAATTATTAACACAAACAGGCAGACCCTCCAAGGAGATGGCCATATAGGTCAAACACCATTAAAATGAAAAGAGATAGATAGGAAGGGAGGCCTCTCTCACATAGTCTAGGTGTTCAGGGCTGGTACACACCAAAGCCAGAAGACAAAAGTGAGGAAGACTCGGGGAAGGGAAGACTTTGGAGGGATGGCAAATCTATTTATGTCCTTCCTTCAGCCTTTCCAATTATGATTAATGTAATAATTGATATCAAAGCTTAAAAGCAAACTATTAATAACAATAATAAATCCAGTAAGTTCATGTGACAACTAGTTAATCAACAATCAACTAGTTAATCAACAAACCTACTCCCTCTTCTTCCTAAGGCCTTCTTCCTAAGGTCTTCCTAAGGTAGACTGTCCCTTGTAATTAATTGGGACCACAAGTAGGGGCTAGCCAATGCCATGTAGGTAGATAGATACCATTTCCAGTGCATGCATGATACTCTGTGTGTGCACATCTGCCAGCCAAAGGTAGAGGATTCATAAAAAGGTTTTGAGGCCCTTCTGTGTGATGGGTCCATTGATAGGAGCCCAGGTCTTGAAATGGCTACACAGAGCAAAAACACTACTCCCCTCCACACCCACATCAAAGGACCCATGTTCACTTGTGAATGATGGCAGAAATAATACTTTATTATGTTAAGCCACTGAGACTTGGACATGAATGGTTACACAGTTAAGTTTCCCTGACAGATGCAGATAATTTGCAGGACTTCCACCTCATGATGAAATTCAGAATGCTGTCAGATTATTTCTCTCTGCATGTGAGGTTGGATATCTAAGATTAGTCATGTACATCACGTTGTCTGCTCTCTGTCAAAACATGAAGGACAGGGCCCCACTGAAGGGCAGCTTCTCCTCCTTCATCCCTGTGGCCAGGACCACATAGGCTCTGGAGCCTCCTCTGGAATTAAGGGGCTAGGGACTAGAAGATGTCACACTACCCTCAGGGAGAGAAGATGGGCAAAGGTTACTTTGGAAAAGGATTTTCTATAACTTGTACTCCTTACAGAGCTCTTCAATCTTTCTGTTTGGGACTGCAGCATACCCTCAACTTTAGCTCTCAGAGTGAGCTTACTTGAAAGAAATATCTATGTGGAGAAAGAAATATAAAAAGTTGAACTTTAGTGCATGCTAATGCAACACAAAAACAACATGGAAACTTTCCTAAGACTCTTAAGAAGAAAGGCAAATGTATTCTCTCTTGTTCCTCACAGGGTTATGCTTTTTCCTGACTTAGAAATTCATATCAACCAAGACTGATTAAATAGCTACTAAATAAAAAATTTTAACAAGCCCTACAGAGGTACAAAAATGACAGTCACCCCTTTTAAAGATCTTAAATCCTAGCAGGAAGGATGGATAAACAATTTTCAAGAAAGAAAGAGGTCCAATGATATGTTTTAGGAACACAGGAAAAGAAGATTCATTTGAAGCACAAGTCATAGAGGGAGCCTGATGATGATAGTGACATCTGGCACTTTGGGAAGAATGAGTAGGATACTTACTTAGTAAAGAAGCAGGTGAAAGAATTACAGAGTGGAGTAACAGCATGTACAGAGTGGAGGAACAGCATGTACAGAGTGGAGGAACAGCATGTACAAACCAGAGGCAGATAAATAGTTGTTTATAGAATTCTCCTTAGTGTTCCCACTCCCCAGAGATTAGAGAACACCCTCCTCCACTGTGCAGCTACACAGCATATTTGATACCCTTGAAACCCCCTGCCAGATGAAGGAGGCTGACATGAAGAAAATGTGCAGAGTTGCCAAAAGTCAACATTCAGATCTATTCCACATGGTCATCAGATCTGAGTACTGACCAAACCAAATTAATCACCTGATTAATCACCAAGGATTATAGAGAACAGTAGAGGTACGTACATGGCCACAAATCACATGAGGCCATTTGAAATGCTGCTGAAATCAGGATTCACAGCAGTGTTCCAGGAGCTATAAGAAAACTGAGATAACCCTAGGAGCATCCATTTTATTCCAAGCGTTGTGTGGAAACGCTAAGTTCGGGTACATTATTAAGTCACAGGAAACATAGGTGAAGTATGTTATAAGATGCAGAGTTTGTGTGGATTTTTAAGGTACTATGAAAGACGTCAAAGAAATTCAAATATCCCCCCAAATTTGACCCATGGGAAGAGTCTAATGTAGCACTAACAGATTCTGTGGCAGGATCCCAGGTCCTAGTCCTTGATCTGCCTAAGGTCTTTGATGTGACCTTGGACAAGGCTCTGGCACCTCACATTCCTCAGCAAGAGAGCTAATAGTCTGAACAAATGCCACAAGTTTTCTTCCTGTTTCAACACAGCCTGGTCCTAATTTCCAGTCTTCTGTATTTGCCTCATGTTCAGGACACTGTGTTACCTTTTCTACTCTGAGCAACCCAAGAGGATGTAACTCTTCCATCTGTTGTCTGCTTATTGGAAAATTACCAAATTCAATTGAATTGGAATAGTTACAAAACTTACATCTTTTTAAAAACTTCTCTTAGGAAGAATAATTTTATGATCACACTTAAAATCTTTACTACTCTTACAAAAATAAAATTGTGGGAACAAGTACACAAAAACACAATGGAAGTCCATAGGGAACTATGATTCAGTATAGATTCATCTGTGTCTACTTGTCATTAACAAACCTCTTATTACTTTGAATTTGAACTTGCCAGCATGGTCCTAGTCATTGATAAGGTAAGCAAGATAATTCCTGGGAAAGCTCATGCAGGGAGTGTGGGAGGGAATCCAGTAAGAAGAGGAGAAAATTGGCTCTGTGATTCTTACTGCAATTTCCCATCAGTCCAGAGATGGAAATTTTTAAAATAGAGTACCTTAAACATAGACTAAGTGATCTGCTTGAGGCGCAAAGCCTTATGGCAGTTTGAATCAATGCCTTTGGCAATTCTCTCAACCAACTTCATTCCTGAATGTCCAGCTATGGTCTGTTGGGACTAGTTGTGTAATAAACACAGGAGTGTACGGAGGGGAGAAGACATGGCACATAGATTTGCATTAAGGTCTTCTTTTGTTTCCTAGATAGATATTTTTTCAAAGGATTCAGATAGCCCTTAAACCCTCAATTTTTAAAGAAGTCCTCATGAGTTCTGAGCTACAGAGACTCACAGGGTTCAATCCAATGTTTCAGCTCCTGTATAAAGCTGCCAGGGTCATGGGACAATGTTCTTTCCTGGGACTGAGCTAAGGGAGGCTCTTGGCTTGGATGGATGGGAATAGAAGGGAAGAAAGCAAATGCTGTGGAGGAGGATTTGCCTTGGACAGAGGGAGACTTAACTGGACCCTAAGGAGGGAGGCTTAGAAACCATCTGGCTTCCAGTTGAGTCAAGAACTTGGAGGACAAGGGAAAATAGGCAAGGTAGGGAAAGAGGCAGGTAGAGAGAGTAGTCACACAACTTGTGACAGATGCCAGGAGCCTAAGTCTAGCCCCTGCTCCTTGCAGCTGGCATAGTTCCATCCCACCAAGACTGCGTGAAACAGCTGCCTCTCCCTTGGACTCTCCAGCTAACATCAGGGGTTGGCATTGGATTGAGGTGTCAGGTGGTAGAGTGGGACTTGGGAACCTGACAGACTGGAATGCAAATTCCAGGACTATGCAGTCTAAAACAAATTGTTTACCTTTGACCTTCCCTTACCTCACCTGGGAAATGCAGATTATCATTATTAACTTGTGGGACAGTTACAAGGATTAGACCAACACTCCTCAATCTTTAATAGTCATGCAAATCATCTGGGGTCTTGTTAAAAACACAGAGCCTAGGATCGTGCCCCCATCAGGCTTCATGCTTAGCACAGAGTCTGCTTAAGATTCTTTCTCTCCCTCTCCCTCAGCCCCTCCCCCTGCTCGAGCAGGCAATAAATAAATAAATAAATAAATATCTTATTTTAAAATGCAGAGCCTAATTAATTAGATCAGGGGTAGAGTCTGAGATTTGGCATTTCTCATGGACCTGGGTAATGCTCATGCTACTGGTTCTGGGACCATATTTTGAGTAGTGAGGGGTTAAGGTGAAAAAGCATGAAAAACCATATAGCATGGTGGTTAGAACTTGATAGGTGCTTACTAAACAGAAGCTATCTAATCTTTTTTATTATTATTATTTGACAGAGAGATCATGTGCATACATGTGAATACAAGCAGGGGGAATGGGAGAGGGAGAAGTAGACTCTGCTGAGCAGGGAGCCTGATGCGGAACTCAATCCCAGGACCCTGGGATCATGACTTGAACCAAAGGCAGCCACTTAACCAATTGTGCCACCCAGGTGCCCCATAAGCTGTCTAATCTAATAGTCACTGGGCAAAGAGGCACTCTTAAGGTCCTTGAAGAGATGCTAATAATAGTGGCTATCCACCAAATATACACATAGAAAGTATCAGTCCAATGTCCCTGTAGGTGCTACCTCTTAGAACTCTTATAACAAATCTGTGAGTTTATCCCCATTTTATAGGTGAATGAGTTGAGGCCCCAGTGCCAAGAAAATGTATCCAGATAACATATGGAATAGAAAGAGAGTGTAAAGTCTCATTGCCTAATTCCTACCCTTGGTTGCTGATCCTGGCCTTAGAGGAGTAACAATCTAATGGAAAGCAACAACCCAAAAGGCCTCAGCAGTAGCTTATCCATGGCCTCTGAAAGAGCCTCTCCAGGCAACCCAGTATTTTCTTTAAAAGAAAATAAAAGGGAAAAAAGTCTTCCTTTAACTATTCTAAATCCTGAAATTATACCAAAATTTAAAATTACCCCCCAATTTTTTTTACCTCTCTTAATGTTTCTATCTTCTAAAGCTGATTTTTACTGTCTCCATGATAGCCAGCATTCTTTGGATTCTTCTTTTTTAATACACAGAAATAAAAATAGGGCTAGTTCATAGATTTATCTCATAGTGTTGTAAAGATAAAATGAGTTAATACATGGGAAGAATTTAGAACTTCTAAACCCTCTTCCCCTTTTTGACTTTTGAACTCAAAATCTCATTGCTAATGGGAATTCCAGATCTTAAGCAAGTTATTTAACTTCTCTGTGTCTCCATTTCATCATCTGAAAAATGGGCCCATAATAACAGTTATCTTGCTGGGTTGTAATAAGGATTAAGTGAATCAATAAGTGGAAAGATCTTAGCACAGTGCCTGAGTCAATAAACGTGAGCCATTTTCCTAGGTACCATTTCAAGGGAACATGCACTAGAATTTTCATAAAGAAAAATGAAATTTGAAACCTGGCACTCAAATTGCATTTTCCCTATAATCCTCTGCTTTTTAACTTTAAAAAAACGGAGCAAATATTTTGAGACACACACAGCCAATTGGATCCAGGCACAAATAGTCCAATGCTGCAAAACTGGTATTTTTAGGGCTAACTTCTTAGCCCTACTAAGCTACTCAATGAATGTCTTTTAAAAATCTTTTAAATAAAAATCTTTTAAGTATGCCCTCACAGCCTCTGAATCATGTTTAAATGGACTGAGAAGTTAGGGCATCTGTTTATACAATCATTTCAAATTGAACAACTATCATTTTTCAGAAGGGGCATGTGGGCGTTGTTCTGTGAAATAAAATAGCATAGACGTGAAAGACAAAAACCTCACAAAGAGTCAAAGAGATTCCTCAGGCAGATAATTCTGAAGACAAATTACAGGATATTCCTACTCTCCTAACAGAATCCCCCTAAGGATAACACACGGAGTAGAGGGGAGGTTAAAGGTGGCAATAAGCCCAGTTATGAAGAGATGAGGATCTTTCTGACAGGCCCTGAGAAGGGAGTTGTCATGTTTATGGTTTCTCTCCTTGCCCGTGTCAACAGAAACGAGGTCATCCATTACATTTGAGCTGGAAAGCACCATTTAGCACCATGTAACATTTCTACATTGTTACATTTAGGAAACAGAATTGGTTTCCAGCATCTTGGGGCCAGAATATCCCCAAGAAATAGAAAGAACAGAGACAAATGATGGAAATGAGGTCCAAGTATACTGAAGCTGGCAAATACTTTTCACATACCATTATATCCTGTAATCTGGAACCCAAAGCAACTAAGAGGGCAAGAACATTCTGACTAAATATTAACACTACATCAGATCCCAACAGTCTGCCCAGGATCCTTTCAGAGAGCCACACTGACAGGCATTTGGGGGACATAATTATATCCCCAAGGATCACTCTCCAAATGTTAGGGAAATGCCTTTTGTTTGTTCGTTTAAAGATTTTATTTCATTTATTTGAAAGAAAGTGGGAGAGAGAAAGAGAACACAAGTCGGGGGAGGAGCAGAGGGAGAAGCAGACACCCCAGTGAGCAGGAAGCCTGCCATGGGGCTCCATTCCAGGACACCAGGATCATGACCTGAGCAGAAGGCAGATGCTTTTTTTTTTTTTTTTTTTTTTAATGATAGTCACACAGAGAGAGAGAGAGAGGCAGAGACACAGGCAGAGGGAGAAGCAGGCTCCATGCACCGGGAGCCCGACGTGGGATTCGATCCCGGGTCTCCAGGATCACGCCCTGGGCCAAAGGCAGGCGCTAAACCGCTGCGCCACCCAGGGATCCCCAGAAGGCAGATGCTTAATCGACTGAACCACCGAGGTCCCCAGGGAGATGCCTTTTTGAAAATATATCATTACACCAGTAAGGGAACTAGATAACATCCCCTTGTGACCCTCTCTCCATTTTAAAGCTGACCAAAATGAGACTTAGAAAGACGAAGGGGCTTTTCCAAAGGCACTTCATCACTGATGAAAGAGCCACTCCCTAATTTTAACTGTTATTTGATTACACCCTGCCTTTATGAATCCATTCAGGAAATTATTGACAGCCTCCCTCTTGCCAACCCATATCTGTCCACACATCCTGCTGGACAAGAGGGATGTAATAGCAAACAAGGAACTCATCCTCTGCATCTTAATTTTGTTTCTCAAAACCAAAGGTATGTAGTCTAATAGTTTGCAAGCCATCACAATTTTACCTATTGATTCTCAGAAGCATATTCACAGTTGCGACAGTATCTGTCACCTACCATTTCTCATAAGAGAAAATTAAATGGTTGAGCACAGCTAAATTAATTAGCTATTTAGGTTGAACCATATGACATTTTCATTTCTACAGGTCTAACACAGTTGAATATTGGCAATGTCACATGGTTCAAACTGACATTCATAAGCATCCTGGAGTCTCTTAAATGGAGAACCACTCTTTTTTTTGATAGATCATCCCATATATTCCATGTGAATGTGTTATGTGAATTTCAGTTAGAAAAGCCAAGTCTGGAGAATAGGTACATAAATTGTGATATACACACTTAGGATAGATCAGAATAGTAGTAAAGAA